>NC_061513.1:328133308-328185664 GCF_022539505.1 Lolium rigidum | reverse complement strand
TTGGTTTGCATATTTGGTTTCTCTAGAGTCTAGATAATATCTAGTATTGAGTTTTGAACAACAAGGAAGACGGTGTAGAGTCTTATAATGTTTACAATATGTCTTTTATGTGAGTTTTGCTGCACCGTTCATCCTTGTGTTTGTTTCAAATAACCTTGCTAGCCTAAACCTTGTATCGAGAGGGAATACTTCTCATGCATCCAAAATCCTTGAGCCAACCACTATGCCATTTGTGTCCACCATACCTACCTACTACATGGTATTTATCCGCCATTCCAAAGTAAATTGCTTGAGTGCTACCTTTAAAATTCCATCATTCACCTTTGCAATATATAGCTCATGGGACAAATAGCTTAAAAACTATTGTGGTATTGAATATGTACTTATGCACTTTATCTCTTATTAAGTTGCTTGTTGTGCGATAACCATGCTTCGGGGACGCCATCAACTATTCTTTGTTGAATATCATGTGAGTTGCTATGCATGTCCGTCTTGTCCGAAGTAAGAGAGATCTACCACTTTAATGGTTAGAGCATGCATATTGTTAGAGAAGAACATTGGGCCGCTAACTAAAGCCATGAATCATGGTGGAAGTTTCAGCTTTGGACACACATCCTCAATCTCATATGAGAATAATAATTGTTGCCACATGCTTATGCATTAAAGAGGAGTCCATTATCTCGTTGTCCATGTTGTCCCGGTATGGATGTCTAAGTTGAGAATAATCAAAAGCGAGAAATCCAAAATGCGAGCTTTCTCCTTAGACCTTTGTACAGGCGGCATGGAGGTACCCCATTGTGACACTTGGTTAAAACATGTGCATTGCAAAGATCCGGTAGTCCAAGCTAATTAGGACAAGGTGCGGGCACTATTAGTATACTATGCATGAGACTTGCAACTTGTAAGATATAACTTTCATAACTCATATGCTTTATTACTACCGTTGACAAAATTGTTTCATGTTTTCAAAATAAAAGCTCTAGCACAAATATAGCAATCGATGCTTTCCTCTTTGAAGGACCATTCTCTTTACTTTTATGTTGAGTCAGTCCACCTATCTCTCTCCACCTCAAGAAGCAAACACTTGCGTGAACTATGCATTGATTCTTACATACTTGCATATTGCACTTGTTATATTACTCTATGTTGACAATTATCCATGAGATATACATGTTACAAGTTGAAAGCAACCGCTGAAACTTAATCTTCCTTTGTGTTGCTTCAATACCTTTACTTTGATTTATTGCTTTATGAGTTAACTCTTATGCAAGACTTATTGATGCTTGTCTTGAAGTACTATTCATGAAAAATCTTTGCTTTATGATTCACTTGTTTACTCATGTCATTACCATTGTTTTGATCGCTGCATCCACTACATATGTTTACAAATAGTATGATCAAGGTTATGGTGGCATGTCACTTCGAAATTATCTTTGTTATCGTTACCTCGCTCGGGACGAGCAGTAACTAAGCTTGGGGATGCTTGATACGTCTCCGACGTATCGATAATTTCTTATGATCCATGCCATATTATTGATGATACCTACATGTTTTATGCACACTTTATGTCATATTCGTGCATTTTCCGGAACTAACCTATTAACAAGATGCCGAAGTGCCAGCTTGCCGTTTTCTGCTGTTTTTGGTTTCAGTAAATCCTAGTAACGAAATATTCTCGGAATTGGACGAAATCAAGACCCGGGGGCCTATTTCGCCACGAACCTTCCGAAGACCGAAGAGCATACGAAGTGGGGCCACGAGGTGGCCAAACCACAAGGCGGCGCGGCCAAGGGGGCCGCGCCGCCCTGTGGTGTGGGCCCCTCGTCGGCCCTCCGACTCGCCCTTCCGCCTACTTAAAGCCTCCGTCGTGAAACCCCTGATGCGAAAAACCACGATACGGAAAACCTTACTGAGACGCCGCCGCCGCCAATCCCATCTCGGGGGATTCTGGAGATCACCTCCGGCACCCTGCCGGAGAGGGGAATCATCTCCCGGAGGAATCTTCATCGCCATGGTCGCCTCCGGAGTGATGAGTGAGTAGTTCACCCCTGGACTATGGGTCCATAGCAGTAGCTAGATGGTTGTCTTCTCCTCATTGTGCTTCATTGTTGGATCTTGTGAGCTGCCTAACATGATCAAGATCATCTATCTGTAATACTCTATGTTGTGTTTGTCGGGGATCCGATGGATAGAGAATACCATGTTATGTTAATTATCAAGTTATTGCATATGTGTTGTTTATGATCTTGCATGCTCTCCGTTATTAGTAGAGGCTCTGGCCAAGTTGATGCTAGTAACTCCAAGAGGGAGTATTTATGCTTGATAGTGGGTTCATGCCTGCATTGACACCTGGGACAGTGACATAAAGTTCTAAGGTTGTGTTGTGCTGTTGCCACTAGGGATAAAACATTGATGCTATGTCCGAGGATGTAGTTATTGATTACATTACGCACCATACTTAATGCAATTGTCTGTTGCTTTGCAACTTAATACTGGAAGGGGTTCGGACGATAACCCGAAGGTGGACTTTTTAGGCATAGATGCAGCTTGGATGGCGGTCTATGTACTTTGTCGTAATGCCCAATTAAATCTCACTATACTTATCATGACATGTATGTGCATTGTTATGCCCTCTCTATTTGTCAATTGCCCGACCGTAATTTGTTCACCCAACATGCTTTTATCTTATGGGAGAGACACCTCTAGTGAACCGTGGACCCCGGTCCATTCTTTTAATACTCGAAATACAAATCTGCTGCAATACTTGTTTTATCGTTTTCTCTCGCAAACAATCATCTTCCACACAATTCGGTTAATCCTTTGTTACGGCAAGCCGGTGAGATTGACAACCTCACTCGTTTCGTTGGGGCAAAGTACTTTGGTTGTGTTGTGCAGGTTCCACGTTGGCGTCGGAATCCCTGGTGTTGCGCCGCACTACATCCCGCCGCCATCAACCTTCAACGTGCTTCTTGGCTCCTCCTGGTTCGATAAACCTTGGTTTCTTTCTGAGGGAAAACTTGCTGCTGTGCGCATCATACCTTCCTCTTGGGGTTCCCAACGAATGTGTGAAATACACGCCATCAGCAGACACCCTAGAGATAATGCACAGTCGACTAGATAAGCATTCACCAAGTAACCAGTCAGGGAAAGAGTAGAGTTCATCCTGTTCTTGCTCAAGAACAGCACCAACCATCACAGAAACCAACCATCCATTCAAAACCACCAACCAATCACCCAAAAATCATGGTGACCTAAGGAGGAGATCAACCAGAAGCTAGGAGGTGAAGGGTTGTGATCATAAAACCATCCAGAAGCACTACATCAACAAAATATTTCTTTCTAGGAGCTGGAACAAGGTATACCAAGTTCCTGGAGAGGATCTTGTGGATCCAATCCATCATTTATGCATGACACAGGTCATGGTATGAGAAGATGCTCAAGGGTGATCATCACTTGGTATAACCAAGGATCACTTGCAGAAACAAAGGGAGCCAATAGCACCTAAACCATCTAGACACTATCTTTGTGCATATGAACAAGGATAGATGCACATAAGTGCACACAAGAAAGCACACATGCACAGAAAGCACCAGTAGATGATTACAGGTTATAAATAGCTACCAAAGACCACCTAGTGAAACCCTAGCTATTAAACCATCAGTAAACCCTAGAATTTCTTCACAGGCAAGCATGGCTTTCATATGAACTATGATTCCCTATTATGCAAGCAAAGATGAGTAGCCAACAAGATCTAGCCAACTGTGTGAGCAACCAGTCAGTAGCAAGGCTACTGAGGTCACAACAAACACAAATCCATCCAATTTAACCAAAGCAGATAAGCCATCACTATCCAGGAATGGATTCAGACTTGTAATACTTCCAAATTATCCATGGAAATATCAAATCATACATAGCAAGACACTTAAGCATCACTCCATAAGTAGTTTATCAGTAATCAATTTATCCTGGCATGAATATATAAAAAATCCATGCATTAAATATATACAGTAGCATCACTATGAGGCAACAATAGCATGCACCCATTGCATCCTAGCTACTGGATCAAGTCCAGTGAGCTATGGACAGCAGAAGCAGCACATACATGTGGGGACCCCGGACTAGCTGTCCAAAATCCCTGTTATGTATACAGTTCACGATCCCATGATCAGTGCGTCGTGAACACATAACCGAACTGATATCAAATTACACCATCCATTACAAAGCGGAATAAGAAAATTACAATGAGGTCACATGACCATTACTTACATAATAGCCTCGAAGGGCCTAACTAAACATCGCAGTAGCAACATCACTTCAAGCAGCGTAGTACCCAAGTCATCCGCCATAACCCTACGAGCAACTGACTGGGAAGACGTTCCTAGCTCGCATAGACGTCGTCAACTCCTTCTTCATCCATCGTGTTCCTCCGAGTCTGGCCTAGTAAATAGCCAGGGACAAAGCCATGAGTACATTTGAATTGTACTCGCAAACCATCAAGAAGGTGATAACAATTCTAACTAAAAGAGACAAGAGAAGAAGGATAGTTTCTCTTGTGGATATAGCATCCCAACATCGCAGTTGAAGGGGACACTAAGAGGGTTCTATGACATCTCTATATCTTTGTTAAAGAAGATACTTCAAAAGAGTTCTACAACATAAAACACTAGGAAGGGGGTAACCCAGTTTATTTCCTTTCCAACCATCTCGACATGGTCAACCAAACCATTCTAGTACCCTTCCGGTACTCCGAAAACAAGTTCCTTTTTCCTTTGGTAAACACTTTCTCAAACAAAACTCATCGAGGCTAAGCAACGAGCCATTTCAACCGTCCATGACCGCGGACACGGCTATTCGAATAGATTTGACTCTGCAGAGTTTGCACACTTTCCCCACAAGATCCGCGAGTTTATCATGTGGGCATCATCCCTTCATATCAACTATGCCATGACAAAAACTCGGACATAGCCTTTCGCCTATTCGTCTAAGCACGGGATCCTACCCTATGGAGTATGTACCTCCCCGGCACCGTGGCAGCTCACCTCACTTTGAGCGTGGCTCCACCGCCAAGCCAGGATACACATAGTGTCTTCCGGACGGGTCAGCCCCGAAGGCCTCCCGTTATACTATTGTCTCCACCAACGACAATCCGGATTCAGGGGTAACATTACCCTTATATAGTTGTGCGGTGTCCCATGTTAAGAAGAACAAACTACGGGCTAAGCCCCGTCCCACCCCAGGGTAATGTGGTTGCGCGGGTTAATTGTCACGGGTGAATGCTTAGGCGCCAAATTTTTCGAAAACAAGATTTTCTTTTCAACCATCTTTGCCAAGATCCTTTCCTTTCATAAACACACGCTTGGGTAAGTCCAACTCACCCAAGGTTTTCAAAAATTCTTTTCAACAAGGTATTTTTCCAAGGGGGTTCCCAACCTATAGTTTTATGAAGGAACTAAGAGTCACAATGACATGAGGCTAGCCATCATACCACTAAGGGGATGATAATTGAGGTGTTAAGGGGATCATACATACTTAGGATAAGCATGTATAGGGACAACATAAGTTGGAAGATTCAACAAGGTTCAAGATGTTAATCATCATACCGCTAAGAAGATGATAATATAGATGGTCAAGGGGACATACATGCTCGGGGTATGCATGCATAAGATCAACAAGGGGTTCAACATACTCGAGAGTAAGTATGCAGAACATCAACAAGGGGGTTCAAGAAGGGTGCCAAGAGGTCGACACACACAAGATAAGTGGGCATACCCCTCACACTTAGAGGGTACACCAAGATCATGATAATGACCACCATTTCCATAAAGGGGATGGTAGGTGAGGTGTCAAAGAGAATCCAACATGCTCATGGTGAGCACGCTCCATCAACATAAGTAGATACCACACAAAATATATCGAGAGACAAGAATAACAACAAAGTAACCACAAAATGTGATTCAACATTCAGAGATCAAGAGATGGCTTGCCTTGGCTTATTTGTCCCCGGACTTCTTCAACCCCATCAATATAAGAATTCCAACAACATATATAAAATCCTCGTCCGATTCCACTTCTTCTTCTTCTCCGGAATTGTTCGCGTCTATCGCCGGAAAATATAAAAGGAACACAATCAATCACATTGCACCAACAAAAGAAACATACAACAACCATAATTTAACCATTCAATAAAGAGCTACCATACAATGGACTTATAGATACCACAAACAACTTAAAGAGAACCCATGTTATTTACCTAGTAAAGGTATGAGAGTATCACAACTTAGCAATTGCCTCTCTCGGTTATCACCATGGTATAAACCAAACATCCCCTGGTAAATAACATCATAAAGAGGACAAGAGCTTTAGTTTGACATCAAATACATTCACAAAACATTTTCAAACATTTTTGGATAAGTAGAAAACAGTTTTCCTAACTTAGTTTGCTCACATAACACAACATCCAAAATAGGAAGCAAACCATATTCCACATCATTTGAAAACTTAAGCAAAACAATAGGGCTAAAGTTAAATTGCAGAGGTTTTGTTTTGCAAGCATAAAACAAAGGTTGCCCATCTCTACTAAAAAGAGTTGGCCAAGGGTTTTAAATAAACCGAAAAGTTTTGCTCCAACAATGCATGTCACACATATACATTACTAATAGTAATAAATATGCATGAACAGAGACTAACAGTATTTTTCCTAGATGGCCAGTACTAATACAAGACTAACCCAATTGGAATCACCCAAAAATATTGAACCTGCTATTTTAGGAATTTCTTTGAATCTGACTGTACAGAAAACAAGATCTGTAAGCCATAAATCGTAGAAAAATACTAAAAATATGAGACCACTGGCATTTGAAAGATATTTAAACAGAGATGCACACACAATTGGATTTGGGTCCAAAAAGTTTCTGAAACTCTCACAAATGGATTGACAAGATTACTGTATGTCTATACCATTTGCTTTACCTCTAGATTTACAAAACAGATAAATGTTTGAAACTTGTTTGAGATGATTAAGAAAACATCCAGTAGTCCTACTGAATTGGAATCACTCAATTAGGTTCAAAAATGGATTTTTGGTGATTTAAAAGCTAACGATCGTGTCCGCAGAACACACGAACAAGTTTAATTCACCACAAATCATACATCAATCATAAAAGTATGAGGTCAGCTGCATCTGAAAGGTATTGAGAAGCTGGTTCTTACCCAACTGGTTTGATTCAAAAATTCGTTTCCAAGCTTCTGGTTTAATTCGACAAAGTCAGATCTGACCAGATCTTGATCTGTGCACCATTTCAGTTTCAGGAGGTCAATCGAAGTGAAACCACCGCCAAAATGAAGGTATTTAAGAGGGATTTAACCTACAGTTGAGTTTGCTCAAAAAGGTTTTGTAAAACGGAACAAATCTAACAAACAGTGAATCTGCATATTTACAGAACTTTATTTACCACGGACAATTCATAATGAATTTAAGGATGAGACCAACGCCAAGTTGTAGATCTTTTCCATATATAACTGTGGAACTTTGAATCACTCGATTTGGATCTGCGCACGAGATTTGGTGGATTTTACAATTTCGTACCAGAATCTGAAACAACAAGATTACAGAAATTACTGCAAGGTTTTGGACGAACTTTGCTCAAGAACTTCAGATCTGAGGATAGCTCAACCTTCTCCATGCTTGGACCAACATGCACCTGCATCAAGATTCAATCTTAGCAATGGAGAAAGAATAAAAGGAGAGGAAACCAGCTAGGGGTTGGGGGAGAAGAGAGTGAGAGGGAGGCTCTCATGGTGAGGGGGAGCTTGAGGGAGGGGGAGAGCTTCATCTTGGGGGCTTCCCATGGCCATGGCCGGCCATGGAGCTAGGAGGATCAGCATTTTCGTGGGGGAGAGGTAGGAGAGGGTTATGAGGGTGTAGATAAGGTGGAGGAGTGAGTGGGGAGTGAAATAATGAAGCCAAAGGTGAGGAGGTGGCCGGCCAAGCCTCTTTTATAGAGGGAGGATGGTTGGCTGCCTCCTTTTTGATTGGCAAAGGTGGGTGGCTGCCCATTTAATGATTTGGTTAGGTGGGAGGGAAAGGCTTGTGGAGGAAGAAAGTAAGGAGGGAGAGCTGACCGAAAATCTTGCCATGGCCGGCTCCTTCATGTGCCACTCAAAAATGAACAAAGAGAGAGAGAGATGCACGACACTCATGTGAATAGATCAAGGCATGATGTTGAGGAGGTAATGTCAATGAGTGACTTTGATAATGATAAAAATAGGAGTAGATACATATAGATAAAAATGAGTATGAAGGTGACATCAATTCATGAGGTCAAGCTGATGATGAAAAAGAATAGAGGATTGAGATGGGCATGATGAAATATAAGTTGCTCTACAAATGAGAGGTCAATTGGGAGTGGTTTGAAAGTATCAAACGATCATCCATTTGATCAAAAATTTGAGGATGGAGGGGATACAATGTGGTGGATCAGAGATGTGCATAAAATGTGCAAGAGTTGCCATTTGAAAAAGAGTTTAATTGAAAGGTATGGGACACACCTCAATTGTCTAGAGACAATTGGGAATGAACTCAAGTGTAATGGAAATTTGAAGATGTTGAGAGAAAACTAGTTGGAGCATAGGAGTTCAAAATATTCTACTTACTTTCTTAAGTAAAGTAGAGTTTTCTCAAATCTTAAATAAACAAGAGATGAAAGAGGAAGAAGTGATCTCAGTGCTGGAACATGGGATAGGATACCGAGATCAAGTTGAATATATGAGTTGCAAGGATTGACTGAGACATGCAGGACATGGAGGTTGAAGAGGGTGTTGCATAGATGGGATCCATGCATTGAGATTACCAATAACAGTGGTGATTGTTTAGATATCAATCGCCAAAGTCTGAACATTTTAAGCCTCGTCAACACGGATGGTCGACATGGCCTCAAAACCAACGAGGATGAGTGGGCATAAGAGAGGGATGTAGCTAGGGGTAGATGATCCCAAGTTTTGAATTAAGGATGATTTGAGCTAGATTGTGCCACAAAGAGAAATTCAAGATGGCACACTCAGGTTGCAATGAGTAGAAAAGTTTGATGTGGAGAAAAAGGAAAACAACTTTTCCTAAGTCACATAGGTGTTTTATTAGGTGAGTTGCTTGCTTGACCACTAGAGGTGTTGATCTACGAGGTAGCTCAAGACAAAACTCAACAAGCAAAACAAGACAATACATCTACTAACAGATCAAAGCAATTCATCTTAACAGACAGATCAAGGCAATTCATCTTAATTAGTCTACAGAAAAAGTTTTTGTTCCCCCTAATTTTTGCATTATGGACAAATAAACAAGGTTGCAAAAAGTGGGGTGTTACAATACACACACTTGTGCTCTAGCCCGAACAAGAACGAACCACAGTAGAAGTAGATAATCCATTCATTTAGAAAAGGAATTCACCAGTAACAGTCACTAGTATTTAATTGATCAAATGGATCAATTAGATCAAGCCAAGCATAGCAGAGAATCAGAGACAAGCAGTGATCCAAGAATTTGATCAACTGAAGCTTACACAAGCCATGGGTGAGCATCACTGACACCACAAGTGTCAGTAGTGCAACCTAGGACAATCAGAAGTCCAATAAGCCTATGAATTAACCAGTAAGCTTATGAGCAAGCTAATAATTAAGCATAGGATCAAGCCAGTAAGCATGTGAGCATGAGACAGTAAGCATGTGCACAACATAGGTCAAGAACAACACAACACAAGGAGCCAGTAGGCATAGAAATGGCATAAGTAGGATTAGGCTAAAGCATAGCATGCGCAGCAGCGCCATAGCACAGTACAGGCAATCAAGAGCAGTAGTAGAGCAACACAGTAGCACCACAGCAGCATGCGCAGTAGAGCCATAGGCATAGATCGAGAAGGGCTAGATGGAGCATAGGAGATAGGAGAAGCAGAGGAGGTTACCTGGTGAAGAAGGAGGCAGCAGCAATGGCGGCACGGTGGCACAGTCCCGTCACGGCGGTGCCAAACCCCGACCAGACCCGTGCCAGGCCAAACGCCTCACCAGAGAAGGCGGAGAACCACCAGGAACGGCGAGGTAGCACAGATCGGTGGAGATCTCCACAGTTCCATCGTCGTCTGCGAGCATCGCACACGCGAGAGCACACACGAGGACGAAATCGATGAAACCAATCGAACGAACAGCTGTGCCGTCGCGAACTGCGTCGATGAGCACCACGGCGTGCCCTGGTTCGGCCAGAGACGGCCGGAGCACGGCGGCGTCCAAGGCGGCGGCTCAGTCGCCACGAGTTCGCCTCAGGCGATTAGGGTTTCGGGAGAGGACGAGAGAGTGAGCGAGTGAGTGGGCCGACACGGTCCGGTGCGACCGCACCGAGTCATTTTGAACTGGCCCTGGTGGGCTGTCCAAATGGGCCAGAGAGGTGGGCCGCCCAATTGGGCAAGGGCATTTTAGTCTTTTTAGTTTTTATTTATCTCCTGAATTCTACCAAATAAAAATAAATGGAAAAGACCTCTAAAAATTCAACAAAAATAATAAGGAATAATAAATTATTATTAACAAGAATAAAATAAGAAATGAGAATTTTTATACAATTTCAAAATTTTGAATTCAAATTTAAATTCTAAATTTTAAATTGCAATTTTCCTTGGATTTAAAAATCAAGGAAAATTCAAAATGAATTCAAATAATTATTGTTCAAATAATTTCAAAGGGAATTCTATTATTCCAAATCATTTCTTTTCAAGGTTAAGATTTTCTGAAAAGAGGGAAAATCTTAATAATTCAAAATTCATGAATAATTTCCAAATATGGGAAACCCTAATTTTCAAATTCTTTATTTGAAATAAATATTTTCCAAAGGAAAATATCAACTATGTTTCATTCTTTTCTTATTAGAAAATCAAACCATGATAAAGTACTTAAATATTTATAAAGTACCGGCAAAGGCACCAATCCTTAACTCAAACCCTTAATCTGTAATAACCATGTCGGGGTAAGGGTTCCAACATGAAATAATACATCCATACATGCATCATTTGGATTTTATAACACTGTCTTTACCGGACAATGATGCTTCTTTACAGAACCCGAGGTTCAGGTTCAATCCAACACTTCGAACTGCATTATCTCGCAGTCACTGTGCAAGTTCACTCTTGCTCATGTCACCTTGATTATTTTCTGTCAATTTACCGCAAAAGTACTATACTTATCATTCCTGCATTGAAAAGCAAAATGTTACTTTTCCAATTATGAATATGACTATGTGGTGGGCAATGGAACCATGGTATGTGTTGATATGGTGGAGGTTCCATTGCAAAGGTTCTATTAATCTAGGACTAATCACCAATGCTGTCTAGTGATTCTAGTGTCATACAATTTGCGTTAACCATAAGATCTATAATGGCTCTGGGGAAGTCAGCTGTATCTTTTCCCTCTTGCATATCAACGGACCTGGTGGAGCCTGGCTGGGTGTTGGAGATAACACTGCAGTAGGTTGGGAAATCCTTTAAAATCCCCATCCGTGTGGATGAGAGGCTCTATCGTCTATGAGGGATTATCCATAGTACACCGGGGGTAAATCCGTATGATTGGGCGATGTCTACCGGGGGTGTACGGATGGACAAAAGGGTGGGTATGCAGGGTCGCGGAGAAGGCAGTGATTGGCTTGGATCTTACACCTGGCCCCACACCAAGGAAGTGTGGACGAGAAACGCGCCTCGGTTGGTATCAAGGATAAGTTCTCTTATGGGAAAAGTAACACACCTCTGCAGAGGGTATCAAACAGAAAGGAACTCCATGAAGTTCTGTTCAACCTTTGAAGACTCGCAGGCATAGTTTTCTGAATAAAATAAACCTTTTTGAAGAAATGTTTGCAAAACATGCATTGACCCGAGATTTCCTGATCAATGGTCGTAGCTAGTGCATCAAACTCATTTTTTCCTTTTGAGCTTGCTGAGTACCTCTATACTCACTTTCTTTCGACGCCCTTGCTAGACTGTGATAATGAAGTGGAAGCCACTGACGGAGCACTGGAAGGCGACTACGAGCTGGTCTATGAAGAACTTGATCTGTCCGGAGGAATGGAAGGCGTGGACTATGGGATAATCTACGGGCCCGACAACAATGAGGTGGAGGAGTAGTGACATGCCCTAGTGTTATAGAGCCGAGCAGCGTAGAAACTTACCTAAATAAGTTGCTGAGCTCATTTTACTATTTATACTGGTTTGTAATGAACTTAAGTAGTACCTTAGGGTGTTCTCATCGGACCTGTGAGAATACCAACTTGTTAAGTCTGTGATTATAATATAATCTCGAGTGTTATGACCTGCAATGTTTCTGTTGTACCACTCTGAGGGATGTGATATTTGTGAAGAAGTCCCTTCGTGAAGATCATATCAACAATTTGTATACTACAACATGCAGTGGTATGCTGGGTCACCGCAGCTGGTATCGGAGCAAATGTTGCGACCTTAGGTTGGAAAAAAACTAGTAAAGGGAGAAACTTGTAGGAGTCAAGTAGGAATAGTAAATAATTCTCTAGAAATATGGTGTTATTCACTTGAGAATAGCAAAAATCATATCTTTTAGTGCGATAATTCTTTGTTATTGCTATTATGATGCATCATCACTATATCATCACTACCTTATCACCATGTTATTATCACATCATTACTATGTTATCACTACTAAAATTCTACCCTTGTATACAGCCAAAATGGCATATACTTTCCCGAAGAGGACTTTAAGGAAGGTCGCAGGCTGGCTTGGTGATTACGATGGAAGTTTGATAGATCTCCTGTGTGGGATGCTGAAAGAACTCCATTGTGAGACTAGAATTCCGGTCCTCAAATACATCTATTACGATGGAGAGATCGTTGCCAAGTGCAGAGTCTCCATACAACTTCCTGGTACACTGCTGATGAGTCGAATCGTGCCATATGGAGAAGCTAAAACACTTACCACGACATACCATATGGGCATTTTCAAGGCAATTCTCGAAATCAGGCAACACAAATCCATAGAGCTTTTGTGTTCACCCTATTCTCATGTGCCTCATGTCGAGGAAGATGAGGATCCTTCTTTGAACCATCTAATGATGGCACACAAACATCCTGAAGTAGCAGACCAACACATGGATAGCTATAAGTCTTTATTAACTTCCATGTATCTACTTCACATGAAGATGGTGGAAGAAGTCACCCACATGCTTGATGAGTTCACGGACCCTGACAAAGTTCAGGCTCGGATGCATGACCTTAGGGCACAATCAAAACACACTACACCCTATTTCAGCCTACATAACTATGTAGATTTGAGTGACCAGTTGGCTAAGTCAGAACCACTCACACCCAATTTCGTTCCACACTATCCACATGTGTCAATGTCATATGATGCAGGATATGGGGGGATGCTTCTGAATCACCAATCGAGAACTCGACTGGCTGGCATTTCGGGGAACCTTTCGGAGATGAAGACGAACCCATCACATGTGATACAGATGATGAAGGAGGCGAGGTTAACCAGAATATTAACCAAGACCATGGGCAGGAAGAGAAAGGTACCAACTCCATTTCTCTTGATTTGAAGATGGGAATCTCAAAAACATCTCAATATGAGGTGGGTGAAAGTTCTGGTGTGAAGAAGAAGAAGAAGATGAGGGGGCAAGTGGATAGAAACCCTTCATGGATGTCAAATGAGGGAGGTATGTATCCTACTGGGGATACATATGAGTCACTATCTAGCTACTTTGGCATGACAGATCTCTGTCTCGGCACTTCATCCGACTCGGATTACATCCCAACTGGAAGGACCTATGTTCCAGATGGTGTTCGGAAGACCAACCGCTGTACGGGATGGACTCCAGGCATGTATGCAGAGGCGAACGATGACGATGAGGAGTAGTGCTCGAGGAAAGAATAATGTCGTATAGATGGTATTTTATTAGGACGTACTTTTTAAATTCCGTTGGCCTGGGCTTGGAGCCAAATAAGGGTTATACATACCACATGTAATATATGTGTGTATTGTTTTTTTTTTGAGGGCGAAACAGTGGGGAAAATCCCCACTGCAATTTTTATTAATATATAATAGAGGTTACAGATGTACAAGATGTACAAAAGAAGATAAGGAAAAAGAAAAGAAAAAGAGAAGAAAAGAAAAAGAAAACCAAATCTAATCTAAGCCATTTCCATCATCTGAAAAGTTGAACCCAGACTTTGAATTGTTCAGCCCACTTCTTTTTCATTCTGAAGGAAAGCAAATGAAGCTCTTGTTTGAATATTGTTTTCCAAACAACAATCGAAGGTACTTGTCCTTCAAAGATCTTCCTGTTTCTGACAATCCATATGGACCATGATGCCAAAATGATAACCTCAACAGCAAAAGGCACTTGTAGCTTTTCCTTAATATCATAAAATGCTTCAAACACTGATTGTTGAATAGAAATTTGGGGACATAAGATATTCCTACATTCCTGAGCAAAGGGGCAGCTCCAAAAGAGATGTGTAAGTGTTTCCTCTTGATGACATTGAAGTGTGGCACATGTATATGACTGTAAGATGCAATATTTTCTCCTCAGGAGATTCCTTGTATTCAAACGATCATGCAAAAGCAGCCAAAAAAAGAATTGGTGCTTAGGTTGACAAGAGGATTCCCATATCCAAGTAAAGAATTTAGGTGCACTCTGTACTCCAATCAGAAATTTGTATGCCTTTATTGTTGAAAATTTATCAGAACCCCAAATGTAACACCAAGAATGAGAGGTATGTTCATTGTTCTCAAACTGGACAGAGTCACAAAGAGTCTCGAGTTGTTCAAACTCAGCAAATGCTTGTTGGGAAAGAGGAAGATGGAACATGTCTTGAAGGTATTCCATGTGCATCACTTTGCTAACAGACAAATCAGTTTTTTTTAGCAAAAGTTAAGAGATGAGGGAACTTCTGATGTAGACAACTATCTCCCCACAGATCTGTCCAAAACAAAGCAGTCTTTCCATTTCCCAGTTTGCATCTAGCCATAGCTTTATATGAATCAATCAGCTTCAAGTGAGATTTCCACCAGAATGATCCTTCTAGTTTAATACCGGGTGGTCTGTCTTCATCATAATAAGTGTCTCTTATGAGATTCACCCAAGGAATATCTAAATTGTTGTAGAACTTGTCCAGATTCTTCAGAAGTAAAGCTTTATTTTGTACTTCCAAGTTAAGAACTCCCAGACCTCCCTGATCTTTAGGCCTGCATATATTTTTCCATGAAACTAAAGCATTCCCTTTTGCTTGCACATCTGCAGTTTTTTTTCCTCCAAAGGCAGTGCCTCATATACTTTATGACCTGATCCTTGATTGTAACAGGTACATCCAAGCAACACATAAAAAATATGGGGAGTGAAGCTAACACTGATTTGACAAGCTGCAATTTGCCACCATAATTCAGGAAGTCTGCAATACCACCTAGCCTTGTTTGAACTCTTTGTATCATTGGTAAGAAGCATTCAAGAGATGGTTTTGTAATGCTAAGTGGCAGGCCCAAATAAGTGAAAGGAAGAGTTCCAAGTTTACAATTCAAAGCGGCAGCAAAGTGTGCCAATCTTTCTGTTGACAAATTAATGGGCATCATGCTGGACTTCTGATAATTCACTTTAAGCCCAGTGGATACATCAAAAGAATGTAGGATAGCTTTGAGACAGAGAAGTTGTTGAGCATTTGCTTTCATTACAAGAAGAGTATCATCAGCATATTGAATCACAGGGAAGTCTGGGCAAGGTGGGCAGGGTATGGGTTTTGTGAGAAGGTTTTGCACCATGGCTTGATTCAAAATATATTGAAGAAAATCAGCAGCCAATACAAATAGAAGAGGGGACAAAGGATCTCCCTGCCTGACCCCTCTTTTGCAATAGAACTTCTTACCAGGTACTCCATTTAACATGACTGCAGAAGTACCAGTAGATAGAATCATTGAAATCCACTTTATCCACTTATCACCAAAACATTTTGCTTTAAGAATTTGAAGAATTGTTGAATGTTCAATCATATCAAATGCTTTCTCAAAATCCAGCTTCAAGATTAGAATTTCTTCTTTTGACTGATGACATTGGTAAAGATATTCAAAAGCCCAACCAAGACAATCTTGAATAGATCTTTTCTTTAGGAACCCATATTGATTTTTGTGTACTAAGGAGAGGATGATATCTTGAAGTCTGTTAGCAAGCAATTTTGTAATGATCTTTAACACTGAATTCAGTAAAGATATGGGTCTGAAATCTCCTGGAGTACTGGGATTGTCTGTCTTTGGTATTGATACGTCTCCGACGTATCGATAATTTCTTATGTTCCATGCCACATTATTGATGATATCTACATGTTTTATACACATTATATGTCGTATTTATGCATTTTTCGGCACTAACCTATTAACGAGATGCCGAAGAGTCAGTTGATGTTTTCTGCTGTTTTTGGTTTCAGAAATCCTAGTAAAGAAATATTCTCGGAATTGGACGAAATCAACGCCCGGGGTCCTATTTTGCCACGAAGCTTCCAGAAGACCGAGGGAGAGTCGAAGTGGGGCCACGAGGTGGCGACACACCAGGGCGGCGCGGCCCAGGCCCTGGCCGCGCCGGCCTGTGGTGTGGGCCCCTCGTGCCGCCTCTTTACCTGCCCTTCCGCCTACAAATAGCCTTCGTCGCGAAACCCCCAGGACCGAGAGCCACGATACGGAAAACCTTACTGAGACGTCGCCGCCGCCAATCCCATCTCGGGGGATTACGGAGATCACCTCCGGCACCCTGCCGGAGAGGGGAATCATCTCCCGGAGGACTCTTCACCGCCATGGTCGCCTCCGGAGTGATGAGTGAGTAGTTCACCCTCGGACTATGGGTCCATAGCAGTAGCTAGATGGTTGTCTTCTCCTCATGTGCTTCATTGTCGGATCTTGTGAGCTGCCTAACATGATCAAGATCATCTATCCGTAATTCTATATGTTGTGTTTGTCGGGATCCGATGGATAGAGAATACTATGTTATGTTGATTATCAATCTATTACCTATGTGTTGTTTATGATCTTGCATGCTCTCCGTTATTAGTAGAGGCTCGGCCAAGTTTTTGTTCTTAACTCCAAGAGGGAGTATTAATGCTCGATAGTGGGTTCATGCCTCCATTAAATGCTGGGACAAGTGATGAGAAAGTTCTAAGGTTGTGGATGTGCTCGTTGCCACTAGGGATAAAACATTGATGCTATGTCCGAGGATGTAATTATTGATTACATTACGCACCATACTTAATGCAATTGTCCGTTGTTTTGCAACTTAATACCGGAAGGGGTTCGGATGATAACTCGAAGGTGGACTTTTTAGGCATAGATGCATGCTGGATAGCGGTCTATGTACTTTGTCGTAATGCCCAATTAAATCTCACAATATTCATCATATCATGTATGTGCATTGTTATGCCCTCTCTATTTGTCAATTGCCCGACTGTAATTTGCACCCAACATGCTATCTTATGGGAGAGACACCTCTAGTGAACTGTGGACCCCGGTCCATTCTTTTATACTGAAATACAAATCTGCTGCAATACTTGTTTTACTATTCTCTGCAAACAATCATCATCCACACTATACATCTAATCCTTTGTTACAGCAAGCCGGTGAGATTGACAACCTCACTGTTTCGTTGGGGCAAAGTACTTTGGTTGTGTTGTGCAGGTTCCACGTTGGCGCCGGAATCTCTGGTGTTGCGCCGCACTACATCCCGCCGCCATCAACCTTCAACGTGCTTCTTGGCTCCCCCTGGTTCGATAAACATTGGTTTCTTTCTGAGGGAAAACTTGCTGCTGTGACCTTCCTCTTGGGGTTCCCAACGAACGTGTGAGTTACACGCCATCAAGCATATTTTCTGGCGCCGTTGCCGGGGAGATCAAGGCACGCTGCAAGGGGAGTCTCCACAATCCAATCTCTTTACTTTGATTTTGCCTTGCTTTATTTTATTTACTACCTTGTTTGCTGCATTATATCAAAAACACAAAAAAATTAGTTACTTGCATTTACTTTATTTAGTTTGCTTTATTTACTACTGCTAAAATGGCCACTCCTGAAAATACTAAGTTGTGTGACTTCACAACCACAAATAATAATGATTTCTTATGCACACCTATTGCTCCACTCTGCTACTACGAGCAGAATTCTTTGAAATTAAACCTGCTTTACTAAATCTTGTTATGCGAGAGCAATTTTCTGGTGTTAGTTCTGATGATGCTGCTGCCCATCTCAATAATTTTGTTGAATTGTGTGAAATGCAAAAGTATAAGGATGTAGATGGTGATTATAAAATTAAAATTGTTTCCTTTCTCATTAAGAGGAAGAGCTAAAGATTGGTTGCTATCTCTGCCTAAGAATAGTATTGATTCATGGACTAAATGCAAGGATGCTTTTATTGGTAGATATTATCCCCCTGCTAAAATTATATCTTTGAGAAGTAGCATAATGAATTTCAAGCAATTAGATAATGAACATGTTGCTCAAGCTTGGGAAAGAATGAAATCTTTGGTTAAAAATTGCCCAACCCATGCACTGACTACTTGGATGATCATCCAAACCTTTTATGCATGACTGAACTTTTCTTCGCGGAACCTATTGGATTCAGCTGCTGGAGGTACCTTTATGTCCATCACTCTTGGTGAAGCAACAAAGCTCCTTGATAATATGATGATTAATTACTCTGAATGGCACACGGAAAGAGCTCCACAAGGTAAGAAGGTAAATTCTGTCGAAGAAACCTCTTCCTTGAGTGATAAGATTGATGCTATTATGTCTATGCTTGTGAATGATAGGACTAATGTTGATCCTAATAATTTTCCGTTAGCTTCATTGGTTGCCCAAGAAGAACATGTTGATGTAAACTTCATAAAAAATAATAATTTCAACAACAATGCTTATCGGAACAATTCTAGTAATAACTATAGGCCATATCCTTATAATAATGGTAACGGTTATGGTAATTCTTATGGGAATTCTTACAATAAAAATAGGAACACACCCCCTGGACTTGAAGCTATGCTTAAAGAATTTATTAGTACACAAACTGCCTTTAACAAATCTGTTGAGGAAAAGCTCAATAAAATTGATATTCTCGCTTCTAAGGTTGATAGTCTTGCCTCTGATGTTGATCTTTTGAAATCGAAAGTTATGCCTAATAAGGATATTGAAAATAAAATTGTTACTACAGAAAATGCCATCCAAGTTAGAATTAATGAGAATATAAGATTGATGGCCGAATTGCATGCTAGGTGGGAAAGAGAAGAAAATGAAAAACTAGCTAAAAAGAATAATGTAGCTAAAGTTTGGACTATTACCACCACTAGTAATGTTAATGATTCACATGTTGCTGCACCTCCTACTATCAATAATAAAATAATTGGTGTTGGCGATGTTACTACTCCTAGTGCAAAGCCCGCAAAACTGCCTGAAACTGCTAAAACTGCTGAAACTGCCTGTGATAAAACTGCTGAAATTTTTTCCAACATTGGGGATGATGATCCCATTGCCTTAGATTGTAATGGTTTGTATTTTGATGATTGCCACATCTCTGAAGTTATAAAGTTCTTACAAAAACTTGATAAGAGTCCTAATGCTAGTGCTGTAAACTTGGCTTTCACAAAACATATTACAAATGCTCTCATAAAAGCTAGAGAAGAGAAACTAAAACTTGAAACTTCTATTCCTAGAAAGCTAGAGGATGGTTGGGAGCCCATCATTAAGATGAAGGTTAATAACTTTGATTGTAATGCTTTATGTGATCTTGGTGCAAGTATTTCCGTTATGCCTAAGAAAATTTATAATATGCTTGACTTGCCACCATTGAAGAATTGTTATTTGGATGTTAATCTTATTGATAATGCTATAAAGAAAGCTTTGGGGAGAGTTAATAATGTTCATATTACCGTTAACAATAACCTTGTCCCTGTTGATTTTGTTGTCTTGGATATTGAATGCAATGCATCTTGTCCCATTATATTGGGAAGACCTTTTCTTCGAACTGTTGGTGCTACCATTGATATGAAGGAAGGTAATATTAAATATCAATTTCCTCTCAAGAAAGGTATGGAACACTTCCCTAGAAAGAGAATGAAGTTACCTTTTGATTCTATCATTAGAACAAATTATGATGTTGATGCTTCATCTCTTGATAATACTTGATACACACTTTCTCGCGCCTAGGCGAAAGGCGTTAAAGAAAAGCGCTTATGGGAGACAACCCATGTTTTTACTACAGTATTTTTGTTTTGAATTTGAGTCTTGGAAGTTGTTTACTACTGTAGCAACCTCTCCTTATCTTATTTTTGTGATTTGTTGTGCCAAGTAAAGTCTTTGATAGTAAAGTTCATACTAGATTTGGATTACTGCGCAGTTACAGATTTCTTTGCTGTCACGAATTTCGACCTGCCTCCCTGTAGGTAGCTCAGAAAATTAAGCCAATTTACGTGCGTGATCCTCAGATATGTACGCAACTTTCATTCAATTTGGTCATTTTTATTTGAGCAAGTCTGGTGCCTCAATAAAATCCATCTTTACGGACTGTTCTGTTTTGACAGATTCTGCCTTTTATTTCGCATTGCCTCTTTTGCTATGTTGGATGAATTTCTTTGATCCATTAATGTCCAGTAGCTTTATGCAATGTCCAGAAGTGTTAAGAATGATTGTGTCACCTCTGAACATGTTAATTTTTATTGTCCACTAACCCTCTAATGAGTTGTTTCGAGTTTGGTGTGGAGGAAGTTTTCAAGGATCAAGAGAGGAGAATGATGCAATATGATCAAGGAGAGTGAAAGCTCTAAGTTTGGGGATGCCCCGGTGGTTCACCCCTGCATATTTTAAGAAGACTCAAGCGTCTAAGCTTGGGGATGCCCAAGGTATCCCCTTCTTCATCGACAACATTATCAGGTTCCTCCCCTGAAACTATATTTTTATTCCGTCACATCTTATGTGCTTTGCTTGGCGCGTCGGTTTGTTTTTGTTTTTGTTTTTGTTTGAATAAATGGATCCTAGCATTCATTGTGTGGGAGAGAGACACGCTCCGCTGTTGCATATGGACAAGTATGTCCTTAGGTTTTACTCATAGTATTCATGGCGAAGGTTGAATCTTCTTCGTTAAATTGTTGAATGGTTGGAATCGGGAAATGCTACATGTAGTACTTCTAAAATGTCTTGAATAATTTGATACTTGGAATTTGTTGTGCTCATGTTTAAGCTCTTGCATCATATACTTTGCACCCGTTAATGAAGAAACACCTAGAGCTTGCTAAATTTGGTTTGCATATTTGGTCTCTCTAAAGTCTAGATAATATCTAGTATTGAGTTTTGAACAACAAGGAAGACGGTGTAGAGTCTTATAATGTTTACAATATGTCTTTTATGTGAGTTTTGCGGCACCGGTTCATCCTTGTGTTTGTTTCAAATAACCTTGCTAGCCTAAACCTTGTATCGAGAGGGAATACTTCTCATGCATCCAAAATCCTTGAGCCAACCACTATGCCATTTGTGTCCACCATACCTACCTACTACATGGTATTTCTCCGCCATTCCAAAGTAAATTGCTTGAGTGCTACCTTTAAAATTTCCATTCTTTATCTTTGCAATATATAGCTCATGGGACAAATAGCTTAAAAACTATTGTGGTATTGAATATGTACTTATGCACTTTATCTCTTATTAAGTTGCTTGTTGTGCGATAACCATGTTTCTGGGACGCCATCAACTATTCTTTGTTGAATATCATGTGAGTTGCTATGCATGTCCGTCTTGTCTGAAGTAAGAGAGATCTACCACCTTAATGGTTGGAGCATGCATATTGTTAGAGAAGAACATTGGACCGCTAACTAAAGTCATGAATCATGGTGGAAGTTTCAGTTTTGGACATATATCCTCAATCTCATATGAGAACACTAATTGTTGCTACATGCTTATGCATTAAAGAGGAGTCCATTATCTGTTGTCCATGTTGTCCCGGTATGGATGTCTAAGTTGAGAATAATCAAAAGCGAGAAATCCAAAATGCGAGCTTTCTCCTTAGACCTTTGTACGGACGGCATGGAGGTACCCCTTTGTGACACTTGGTTAAAACATGTGTATTGCGATGATCCGGTAGTCCAAGCTAATTAGGACAAGGTGCGGGCACTATTAGTATACTATGCATGAGGCTTGCAACTTGTAAGATATAATTTACATGATACATATGCTTTATTACTACCGTTGAAAAAATTGTTTCTTGTTTTCAAGATAAAAGCTCTAGCACAAATATAGCAATCGATGCTTTCCTCTGCGAAGGACCATTCTTTTACCTTTTATGTTGAGTCAGTTCACCTATTTCTCTCCACCTCAAGAAGCAAACACTTGTGTGAACTGTGCATTGATTCCTACATACTTGCATATTTCACTTGTTATATTACTCTATGTTGACAATTATCCATGAGATATACATGTTATAAGTTGAAAGCAACCGCTGAAACTTAATCTTCCTTTGTGTTGCTTCAATACCTTTACTTTGATTTATTGCTTTATGAGTTAACTCTTATGCAAGACTTATTGATGCTTGTCTTTAAGTACTATTCATGAAAAGTCTTTGCTTTATGATTCAGCTTGTTTACTCATGTCATTACCATTGTTTTGATCGCTGCATTCATTACATATGTTTACAATAGTATGATCAAGGTTATGATGGCATGTCACTCCGTAAATTATCTTTGTTATCGTTTACCCGCTCGGGACGAGCGAGAACTAAGCTTGGGGATGCTGATACGTCTCCGACGTATCGATAATTTCTTATGTTCCATGCCACATTATTGATGATATCTACATGTTTTATACACATTATATGTCGTATTTATGCATTTTCCGGCACTAACCTATTAACGAGATGCCGAAGAGCCGCTGTCTTTGTTTTCGCTGTTTTTGGTTTCAGAAATCCTAGTAAAGAAATATTCTCGGAATTGGACGAAATCAACGCCCGGGGTCCTATTTTGCCACGAAGCTTCCGGAAGACCGAGGGAGAGTCGAAGTGGGGCCACGAGGTGGCGACACACCGGGCGGCGCGGCCCAGGCCCCGGCCGCGCCGGCCCGTGGTGTGGGCCCCTCGTGCCGCCTCTTTACCTCGCCCTTCCGCCTACAAATAGCCTTCGTCGCGAAACCCCCGAGTACCGAGAGCCACGATACGGAAAACCTTACGGAGACGCCGCCAATCCCATCTCGGGGGATTCGGAGATCACCTCCGGCACCCTCGCCGGAGAGGGGAATCATCTCCCGGAGGAATCTTCACCGCCATGGTCGCCTCCGGAGTGATGAGTGAGTAGTTCACCCCCGGACTACGGGTCCATAGCGAGTAGCTAGATGGTTGTATTCTCCTCATGTGCTTCATTGTCGGATCTTGTGAGCTGCCTAACATGATCAAGATCATCTATCTGTAATTCTATATGTTGTGTTTGTCGGGATCCGATGGATAGAGAATACTATGTTATGTTGATTATCAATCTATTACCTATGTGTTGTTTATGATCTTGCATGCTCTCCGTTATTAGTAAAGGCTTTGGCCAAGTTTTTGCTCTTAACTCCAAGAGGGAGTATTTATGCTCGATAGTGGGTTCATGCCTCCATTAAATGCAGGACGATGTGACGAAAGTTCTAAGGTTGTGGATGTCTCGTTGCCACTAGGGATAAAACATTGATGCTATGTCCGAGGATGTAGTTATTGATTACATTACGCACCATACTTAATGCAATTGTCTCTTGTTTTGCAACTTAATACCGGAAGGGGTTCGGATGATAACCTCGAAGGTGGACTTTTTAGGCATAGATGCATGCTCGGATAGCGGTCTATGTACTTTGTCGTAATGCCCAATTAAATCTCACAATATTCATCATATCATGTATGTGCATTGTTATGCCCTCTCTATTTGTCAATTGCCCGACCGTAATTTGTTCACCCAACATGCTATCTTATGGGAGAGACACCTCTAGTGAACTGTGGACCCCGGTCCATTCTTTTATACTGAAATACAAATCTGCTGCAATACTTGTTTTACAGTTCTCTGCAAACAATCATCATCCACACTATACATCTAATCCTTTGTTACAGCAAGCCGGTGAGATTGACAACCTCACTATTTCGTTGGGGCAAAGTATTTTGGTTGTGTTGTGCAGGTTCCACGTTGGCGCCGGAATCTCTGGTGTTGCGCCGCACTACATCCCGCCGCCATCAACCTTCAACGTGCTTCTTGGATCCTCCTGGTTCGATAAACCTTGGTTTCTTTCTGAGGGAAAACTTGCTGCTGTGCGCATCATACCTTCCTCTTGGGGTTCCCAACGAACGTGTGAGTTACACGCCATCAGGTATCAGGGTGATGAAAGAGGAATTTATACTCTCAAGTGAGATATTCCCAGCATGGAAGTCACAAAGCAGTTTCTTAACATCTGGAGCAATTATGGACCAGCAGTTCTTAATAAATTCATTGCTAAAACCATCAGGCCCAGGGGACTTGTCATTTGGTAGATGCTTGATAACATCTTCTATTTCTTTGTCAGAGAAGGGTGCTTGCAGAACATTGTTCATTTCCTCAGATACAGTTGACCCAATGAAATCTTGAAGATTGAATTGCATGGCAGGGCTATCAGACTGACCCATTCTATCTTTAAAGGCCTGCCACAGAATAGCTGCTTTTCCTTCATGATCAGTAATTTCCACTTGGTCTGAATTTTGTAACACTGAAATGTAATTGTGCCTGTAATTAATAGTGGCCTTTGAGTGAAAGAATTTTGTGTTTGCATCTCCAAGCTTGACCCATTTAATCTTACCCCTCTGCTGCCAATAAGATTTTTGATTCTGCAATAAAGTGATGAGATGTGTCTTAAGGGTGTCTCTCAAATTCCATTCAGTAACAGAAAGGGTTCTGATCTCTTCTATAATATCAATGAGAGTAATCACTTCATTCACCATGGTGATAAGATATTTTAAACATGGAAGATTCTTTGCCCATAGCTTGAGGCTTCTTCTTAGATTTTTAAATTTTGCATTGATTTTTTTAGCACTGTCATCATGACCCACTGGAATATTCCATGCAGCCTGAACAATTTGTTTGAATTCACTATGCTGTAACCAGTGATTCTCTATTCTGAACACATTTGCTTTTGGAATTTTTGTGTTGAACACAACCACACAAGGAACATGGTCTGAAGTGGGTTTCACAAGGGGGTAGGCAAAGGTAGTTGGATAAGAAACAGTCCAGGAAGAAGAGGTAAAGAACCAATCCAACTTTTCCAACAAGGGGTCTTTCTACATGTTGCTCCAAGTAAATTTTCTCCCTTTTAGACGTAGTTCCACAATGCCAAGATTGCTAATTGCCTCATTGAAAACCAACATATCATTCAAATCACCACCAGGCTTGTTTCTATCAGAGGGGCTTCTAATGAAGTTAAAATCTCCCATGATTAGCCAATCAGAATCAAGGGGCATGTCTATGTTCGCAGACCAGTCAATGAACTGAGATTTTTTATCAGCTTGGCAGAGCCCATAAATGTTAGTGAGAATCCATGTATCATTAGAGAGATTACATTTGAAATTCACTGATATTGAAAAATCATTGTGAAAAGCTAGTTCACCATTGAATAAGGAACCATTCCAAATAATAATAAGGCCACCAGAAGCTCCCACTGAAGGCACAAATTCAGATTTATTGAATTTTTTGGGCAGAATTTCCTTATGTAAGCCAAGTCAAAAGATTCTCTCTTGGTTTCTTGTAAGCAAATAATATCACAACCAGATTCCTCAATTTTATTAGCAAGAGCCACCCATTTCTTATCAGAATTAATACCTCTCAGGTTCCAATTCATCACTTTCCAAGATTTGCAATTATCCATGGAAAACATAGAAATAATTCCATAGTAGACCCAAAGTAAAGCATACTTTAGGCATCAAGATCATAAACAAGGGGGTCTTAACACAAGCATTTGGATCATACATGTTTTCCTTAATGCACAAAAGCAGACTGAGAAATCCACTACTTAACAAATTCTGATAGAACACTGGGAGCAACCAGTTCCCAATAAAAGAAAAATGACATATTAAAATATGCATTGGGAACTACTTGGTAGCCTTTTTCTTGGCTTGTTGTGCAAGGACAACAGCCTTGTCTTCCCCTTCTCACTTGTCTTGTTCTGTGCACTGGATGATGAAGTCTTATTCTTTCTGTGGCCTATAGCTCCTTGTGCTCCTAATGCTTGATTGTCTCCTCCAAGGGTCTTGCTTCTCTTCAGAATACTTTTTTCAACAGTTTCTTCTGACACCTTACAAAAAGACATTGCCAGGTTCTTAACCACTTTAGAGCTTATAATTGGTGGGGCAGCATTGCATGTGAGACAGTTTTTGTCTGAACAGTTTGCATGATTTTTATATCCATCATTTAACAGAACTAGCCTTGGACTTCTTCTTACCTCTGATTCAACCAAAGCAACTTTTCCATCTCTTCTCTTTCTTTTTGGAGTAATGGGAGAATCCACAGCCAAAGAGGAATGAGTGTGCTCTTCTTATATACCAGGCAGGGAAAAGCAAGTAGGAGCCTTGGTGGTTGCACATTTATCTGGAATAGAAAACTGAACAAAGGTTTCATTATTCATTGGCTCCTTAAGAATATGCCAAAGCTGAGATGAAAGAAAACTCTTTGCCCAGTCAAACTTCTCTGGGGTTAAGAGCATAAGAGTTATGAAGTTGATCCAACTCACTGGAATGTCCACCACAGTAGTATTGCTCTGATCTTGAGACTCATGCATATGGGGTGCAAAATATTTCTCCCAAAGACATAAACCCTTAGGAGAAATCTTTCTGGTCAGATCATGCTCTTCAGGGATGGGAAAGAAATGTGTTTGAACTTTGCCAAGCATAAGCTGAAGGTGTGCTACATTTGGTGATGCAATGTTAACATTATCAGGAAGAAACACATTATCATCCATATCATCTCCATCATGTGAAACAGAATTATTGAGAGCTGAAACATGAGTAAGATCTTCAGAAAAAGCATCCAGAGAATCATCTTGAGCAGAGTAAGCCTGTAGGATATTAAAAAGTCCTTCTCCCAAAGGCAAGACAGGTTGGTCAATGTGCAATTCAGAAGATGCAGATTGAGCTTGAGAAGCACTTTCAATGAGACCAAGAGAGTTAGGTGCAGCTGAATCTTCAGAGCTTGAAGAAGAGATATTGACAAAGCTGTGTTCATCCAGAAGAGGAGGACCTTGATCTTCTGCATTCAGAGCAAATTCCTCCTGCTGAGCAGGCTCCATTTCCACTTCCATAGGATGAGGTTGCTCCTGTTCTGCTCCCATGGCCCAGTGTCCCCATCCATCCCCAACATCTGCATTATCTTGATCATCTGGCTGTGCTGGTGCTTGGTTAAACAAAGGAGCTGGTAAAGCATGTCCAGACATAGGGTGAGGATCAACTCCTTCATCAGGGAGAGGGTCTTCATCTGGTGGCCCACCTCCAAGCAGATTATGTTGTAAAACTTCCACAAGGAAAGTCCAAGATTCCGCATCAGGCCTTGAGCTCTCAGTCATTCTAATGCTTCTTGGGATGTCCTGCAGATCAGTGACTCTAACCTTAACCAAAACACGGCCCTTTCTGTTAGGATCCCTTTCCCATAGAAGTAAAGAACCAATGTCAGCAAAGCATGCATTTAGGTCTTCAGTTTTCATATGATCCAAAGGAGGACCAACCAGGAGCAACCAAACATCTCTATTAAAAGTGACCCCTCTCCAATTAGGGCTCTCATCATGTCTAACAAAGGATACAGTAACATCACCAAACTGATTAGGGCTAGAGGAACTAAGCCTATCCCTATCACTGACATTCCTGAACTCTACATAAGCAGCTCCAAACGGACAAGAATGCAGACTAACAAAACCAACTCTGGCCACCTCTGTGAGATACTCCTCAAGAACCTCAGTGATATTAGCAAAGGGAACCAAACCTTCAGGGAAAGGATCAAAGGTGGCAATGGCGTACTGCTCGTGCTCCTTCGGGCGGCGCGGAACCACCACCCTCTTGACTCCAACTCGCCCGGCAATATGCTGAATCTGATAGCCAGCCGGCACGAATGGCCTGGGGTCGATTGGGATGTTGGCCATTGCCGTCGTCGGAGCCTCGGACTGCTCGGCGATGGTGGTCGGTGGGGAGAGCGGTTGCGGAGCAGTCGATGGTGGCGAATGCGAGGAGACGGAAGCGATAAGGGAAGGGGATATTTTTTCCCAAAGAGGAAAACCTTGAAATCCGAAAAGGAGGAAACCTCCTGAATTAATGGGGCCGGCCCATGGGCTTTAAACCAGGTACGATAACTATTGTCGGGCCATTGAACAACATTGAATGTGGGGAATTTGAAAAAAGGAATCAAGCCCGGTAAATGTGGTCTGAGAGAATTAAGCTTTGAAGGAGAGCTTTGAAAGTTTTGTGCGTGATCAGGGGAGGAGTCCGTTTGGAAAACGGAGTTATGCATGGGCTCCAAAACAGAATTGGGAGGTGACTGCATGCGCTGAAAAACCGACACACGCTTTGTTCCAAAGGAATTCAAATTTTTTCTCTTTACTACCTGCCATTCTGAGTCACTTTCCTTGTAGAACCTTTTTTCTTCTATCAGCCAGTTTGGGCCACCATGACCCCAAAGACTCAAGAATAATTCAAACAAAGGAGTGCTAATCTTCGATAGATTGTAAATTTCAAACCCTACTGCAGTTGATGCCACAGAGAATTGAAAAGTTCTATCACGTAAAAACTTAACTCTGTATGAAGCAGCATTCCCCCCAAAGCAAGATTGTAGAGTAACAGCCACAGTATGAATGTCTAACTTGAAGCTAGCTCTTTCAAAAGAAACCACCAGTAAAAAGGCCCTTCTAAGAGAAAAGCTGGCAAGGGTAATGGAGTGTCCAAACTTACTTTTACATGCTGCTTCAAAAGAAATTCCTCTTGTGAAGTCCAGGGCAAGATCCTTGTGAGATGACCCTGCATCATTATTCTCTTGAGAGTTGTGTGAAGAACTGTTTGTAGATTTCAACAATTGCACCCCTAGAACCAGAGAATCTGATATAATACGCCCCCCCACCAACACTGTATGAGATTTGAGATCAATAATCAAGCCAGGATGAATTCTTTCATTTTCCAAGAGAAATCTAGCATCTAGAACATCTTCTTTCATATCCAGGAGCACCAACCTCTTGGCCTGAGGCCTAAGAATAAGAAATGCTTGAAAAGAGGGAGAGCCTTTCTTAAAATGTGAACAAGAAACCTTCCAACGAACAGGTGGAGCTTCTGGAATAGGAAGAGCATATGTGCTTTTTGAAGATTTCACCACTTGAACAAAGCTCCTGGAGTCAAGAGAAGACTTGTTTGCAGGTGAAGAAGAGACCTTATCAGAAGCAAAAGCTGGAGAGCCAATACATTCACCCACTAAAACCGAGTGATTCTTGAAGTCCAAAATATCACCAATCTTAACTTGTTCACCTTGAAGAAGGGATCTAGCAGAGATCACTTGTTCTTTTGAATCAACAAGAAAGATCCTTTGAGCCTTAGGCTTGAGAACAAGAAAAGCAGATTTACCCATGGGAATCTTAGAATCCATTTGACCCAGGGGAGAGAAAGTTACCCTCCATCTGAGAGGAGTGGGCTCCGAGAAAGACGAAAAACCAGGAGGTGACACGAGGCATTCTTGCACAAACACCAGATGAGAAGGAAATCTAATAGAGGATCCAGTGTAGAAAACCTCTCCAGCACTCAAGGATTTACCAACCAACGGAGAATCTTTGTGATTAACTAGAGCCAGCCAATTATTTGGCCACAAAAGGAGAAACCCAGAGGCAGAACTGCTGTTGCCATCGACAAGAAGAGATTCAAAAGAAACTTTCCAACGGCCAAGAGGAGAGGGAGAGGGAGCCATGGGGGAGATCACCTGAGAGACGAGCTGAGATTAATCAAGACGATCGTGTCAGCAGGGAGAGATCACCGGAGATCACCAGGTTCGCCGGAGAGGTGGGAGGCGATGAGGGGGAGCCATACTCATTTACGGTGTATATACATAATAAATGTTTGCTCTGGATTTGCTTCTTGATTTCATTGTGTGACTAGGGCTGGGCAATGAGTTGAGCTCAGAAAACATTTGCTTGGTGTAATTATGAGTAATCGCTCTTTGTTACAGGACTAGGGGGAAATGGCGTTAGTCGAAACCGAAGAAGCCAGAAGAGAGCGTGAGGCAAAGGAAAAGGAAGAGGCAGATGCAGCAGCCAGAATGGAGAATGCACCACCACCACCACATCCTATGTTGCATCCAGATTTTCAGCAATACATGCAATCAATGGAAGAAGATAGGAGAAGATACCAGGAAAGTCAGAGCAAGAACATGCAAGATTTCTTTGCTCATGTCCTCAATGACAGGGGCAATGAAGGCAGAGGTGTAACCCTATCAGACTTTCAGAATGCAAGACCACTACCTTTTGCATCAGCTCCAGAACCAATGGATGCAGAAGATTGGCTGATGGACACCGAAAGGAAGCTTAGGACCGTCGGATGTAACGATGAGGAGAAAATCAGGTATGCCACTTATCTGTTGTTAGGACCAGCGACATCATGGTGGGAGAATGTTGTCTCCGTACATCCTCCAGAAAAAGTGTTTACCTGGAAGGAATTCAAGAAGAAGTTCCGGGATGCTCATGTTCCGGAGAGTGTGGTGGAGTTAAAGAAAAGAGAGTTTGATGAATTACACCAGCACACTGCACCAATTATGCAGTATGTTTGGGATTTCAACAGACTGTTAAGATATGCACCTGAGGAGGTGGATTCGGATGAGAAGAGAAAGAAAATGTTCATGAAAGGAATGAACCCATACATGAAGATGCAACTGAGGTTGGCACGGACGGCGGAATTCCAGGAACCGATTGACACGGCAATCACTTTCAAGGATGATTACAAGCAAGTACAAGAGGATAGGAGGTAGAGGGCTCGCATCGAGCCAAGGAAATATCCAGTTACAAAACCAACACCTGACCGAAGTTTCAAACCACGGTATCGACCTACCGGTAACCATTATAACCGTGGAGGTCAGAACCAGAACCCAAGAAACCAGATCATATGTCACAGTTGTGGGCAGAGAGCACATGTATAGAAAGACTATCAGAAGCCCAGGATCATATGCTACGGTTGCGGCAAGGATGGAGACATCAAGCCAGAGTGTCCAAATAAGGCATGATGGAGTGGACAGAACTCAGGAGGAGGAAGAGCTGGAGGTGGAAACTACAACAACAACAACAAACGCAACAACAACAACAACAACAACATCAAGAAGGGCAAACCGTATGGAAAGCTGAACTGCACAACCTTGGAACAAGCTGGAGAGTCGGATCAAGCAGTCTTAGGTACGCTCAGCATCCTTACGCATCCTGGAAAAAGTATAATTTGATACGGGAGCCACTACATCATTTCTTGCACGGGAGTTTGTGGAAAAATACGGGATTAGATGTTCTAAGCTAGAAAATCCTATAACTGTCTTATCTGCGGGGGAACATGATGGGATTCGTAGCATAGAAAATAAAAAATTTCCTACCGCAAGAACGAATAACAAGCCAAGATCCAATCAAGAAGATGGGAGCAACGAGAAGATCATGAGACTAACCCTCGAAGATTTCCAAAGCCTACGAGATTAGATCTCGTTGTTGCAGAAGATGATCACTCGCCGCTTTCAAAAGCGCGTAGAAGATCTTGACGGTGCCACAGTCGGGAAGCACCTCCGTACTCGGTCACACGTTCGGTGTTGATGACGAGGTCCTTCTCCCTGTTCCAGCGGGCAGCAGAAGTAGTAGATCCTCCTCGAAATCCCGACAACACGACGACGTTGTGGAGGTGGCGGTGGAGATCTCCGGCAGGGCTTCGCCTAAGCACTACGGGAGGTGTATGAGGAGGGGGGCTAGGGTTTGAGGAGAGGGGCAGCTGGGGCGCCGGCCTTGGTGCCTCTGGTTGGTGCGGCCAAGGTGGTGGCCGGCCCCCTTCCTCTCTCCCTCGTTAGGTGGAACCCCAAGTCTTGGCCCAAAGTGTTCGAATAAGACCCCAATTCAAAAACTTCCATATGGACGAAACCTAGAGGGACAGGGACTCTCCCCTTCCTCCTTTGCTTGGCCGGCCAAGGAGGTGGAGTCCTCCATGGACTCCATCCTCCCACTTGGTTGGAAAGTTAGGGTTGGTGGAGTCCCGTCTTGGCCGGCCAAGGAGGTGGAGTCCTCCATGGACTCCACCCTCCCACTTGGTTGGAAAGTTAGGGTTGGTGGAGTCCAACCGGGACTCCACCTTCCATGGTGATTTCTTCCGGAAGGTTCTAGAACATTCTAGCGCCTTCCATAAATGCACCGGATCATTTCCAAACTTGGAAAGTGACTTCCTATATATGAATCTTATTCTCTGGACCATTCTGTACCTCCTCGTGATGTCCTGGATCCCATCCGAGACTCCGAACAAAATTCGAGCTCCATTCCATATTCCATATCTACTTAAAACGACATCAAACCTTAAGTGTGTCACCCTACGGTTCGTGAACTATGTAGACATGGTCGAGACTCCTCTCCGACCAGTAACCAATAGCGGGATCTGGAGATCCATAATGGCTCCCACACATTCAACGACAACTTACTGATCGATTGAACCATTTACATACGATACCGATTCCCTTTGTCACGCGATATTTTACTTGTCCGAGGTTTGATCATCGGTATCTCCATACCTTGTTCAACCTCGTCTCCGACAAGTACTCTTTACTCGTACCGTGGCATATCATCTCTTGTGAACTATTCACATGCTTGCAAGCTAATCAGACGACATTCCACCGAGAGGGCCCAAAGCATATCTATCAGTTATCAGGATGGACAAATCCCACTCTTGATCCATATACCTCAACTCATACTTTCCGAATACTTAATCCCACCTTTATGACCACCCATTTACGGAGTGACGTTTGATGTAATCAAAGTACCCTTCCGGTATAAGTGATTTACATGATCTCATGGTCGAAGGACTAGGTAACTATGTATCGAAAGCTTATAGCAAATTGAACTTAATGACGTGATCTTATGCTACGCTTATCTGGGTGTGTGTGTCCATTATATCATTCATCTAATGCAATAACCTTGTTATTAATAACATCCAATGTTCATGATCACGAAACCATGATCATCTATTAATCAACAAGCTAGTTATACAAGAGGCTTACTAGGGACTCCTTGTTGTTTACATAACACACATGTATCAATGTTTTGGTTAATACAATTATAGCATGGTATGCAAACATTTATCATAAACACAAAGATATATAATAACAATTTTATTATTGCCTCTTGGGCATATCTCCAACAGTCTCCCACTTGCACTAGAGTCAATAATCTAGATTACATTGTAAGGTACCTAACACCCATGGCATTCTGGTGTTGGTCATGCTTTGCCCTAGGGAGAGCTTTAGTCAACGGATCTGCCACATTCAGATCTGTGTGTACTTTGCAAATCTTTACTTCACCATCTTCGATGTACTCGCGAATCGAATGAAAACGCAGCTTGATATGCTTCAGTTTCTTGTGTGACCTTGGTTCTTGTGCATTGGCGATGGCACCCATGTTGTCATAGTAAATGACTAATGGGTCCAATACACTAGGAACCACACCAAGCTCAACAATGAACCTCTTCATCCATACCGCTTCCGATGAAGCCTCTGAAGCCGCTATGTATTCCGATTCAGTTGAAGACTTCGCCCACCGTGCACTGCTTGGAACTACTCCAGCTTATTGCAGCACCATTCAATATAAACACGTCCCCAGACTGAGATTTAGAGTCATCAGGATCAGTGTTCCAACTTGCATCGGTGTAACTGGTTACAACGAGCTCTTGGTCACCGCCATAAAAAAGAAACATATCCTTAGTCCTTTTCAAGTACTTCAGGATATTCTTGACCACTGTCCAAGTGTTCCATTCCCGGATCACTTTGATATCTCGCTGGTCAAATTAACAAAGATGTGCGATATCCGGTCTAGTACACAAGATGCCGATGTCTACGTTCCCCTCCTTTCCCGTAGACGTGTTGGGCCTCCAAGAGCAGAGGTTTGTAGAACAGCAGCAAGTTTCCCTTAAGTGGATACCCAAGGTTTATCGAACTCGGGGAGGAAGAGGTCAAAGATATCCCTCTCATGCAACCCCGCAACCACAAAGCAAGAAGTCTCTTGTGTCCCCAACACACCAAATAGGTGCACTAGTTCGGCGAAGAGATAGTGAAATACAGGTGGTATAAATAAGTATGAGCAGTAGCAACGGTGGCGTAAAAGTGCTTGGCGTGTAGTTGATGGTGGTGGTATTGCGGCGTAGTAACGCAACAGAGTAGTAAACAAGCAAGTAGTAACTCAGCAGTATTTAGGAACAAGACCTAGGGAATAGACTTTCACTAGTGGACACTCTCAACATTGATCACATAACAGTAATAGATAAATGCATACTCTACACTTTTGTTGGATGATGAACACATTGCGTAGGATTACACGAACCCTCAATGCCGGAGTTAACAAGCTCCACAATAATGCTCATGTTTAAGTAACCTTTAGTGTAAGATAGATCAACGCTACTAAACCAAGTACTAGCATAGCATGCACACCGTCACCTTCATGCATATGTAGGAGGAATAGATCACATCAATATTATCATAGCAATAGTTAACTCCATAATCTACAAGAGATCATGATCATAGCACAAACCAAGTACTAACACGGTGCACGCACCGTCACCTTTGCACACATGCAGAGGAATAAACTACTTTAATAACACATCACTAGAGTAGCACATAGATAAATTGTGATACAACATGCTGCAATCATAAAGAGATATAAATAAGCACTTCACTACGCCATTCAACAAGTGAATAAGTATTCTGTGAAATCTAGCCTAAGAGACCCACACGGTGCACACACCGTCACCTTTACACACGTGGGACGAGGAGTCTCCGGAGATCACATAAGTAAAACTCACTTGACTAGCATAATGACATCTAGATTACAAGCATCATCATATGAATCTCAATCATGTAGGGCAGCTCATGAGATTATTGTATTGAAACACATAGGAGAGAGATGAACCACATAGCTACCGGTACAGCCCCGAGCCTCGATGGAGAACTACTCCCTCCTCATGGGAGCAGCAGCGGTGATGAAGATGGCGGTGGAGATGGCAGCGGTGTCGATGGAGAAGCCTTCCGGGGCACTTCCCCGCTCCGACAGGTGCCGGAACAGAGATCCCGTCCCCCGCATCTTGGCTTCGCGATGGCGGCGGCTCGGCAGGTTTCGTGGGTTTCGTCAATTCGTATCGGGTTTTCTGATCCAGGGGCTTTATATAGGCGAAGAGGCGGCGCAGAGGGCCGGCAGTGGGGCCACACCATAGGCGGCGCGGCCCTCCTCCGGCCGCGCCAGCCTAGGGTTTGGTGGCCCCGTGGCCCCCTCTCGGTCCTTCCCGGGTGTTCTGGATGCTTCCGATGAAAATAGGAACTTTGGCGTTGATTTCGTCCGATTCCGAGAATATTTCGTTACTAGGATTTCGAAACCAAAAACAACAGAAAACGTGAACCGGCACTTCGGCATCTTGTTAATAGGTTAGTTCCGTAAAGTGCACGAATATGACATAAAGTGTGCATAAAACATGTAGATAACATCAATAATGTGGCATGGAACACAAGAAATTATCGATACGTTGGAGACGTATCGCATCCCCAAGCTTAGTTCTCGCCGTCCCGAGCAGTAAAACGATAACAAAGATAATTTCTCGGAGTGACATGCCATCATAAACTTGATCATACTATTTGTAAAGCATATGTAGAGAATGCAGCGATCAAAACAATGGTGATGACATGAGTAAACAAGTGAATCATAAAGCAAAGACTTTTCATGAATAGCACTTCAAGACAAGCATCAATAAGTCTTGCATAAGAGTTAACTCATAAAGCAATAATTCAAAGTAAAGGTATTGAAGCAACACAAAAGAAGATTAAGTTTCAGCGGTTGCTTTCAACTTGTAACATGTATATCTCATGGATAATTGTCAATGCAAAGCAATATAACAAATGCAATATGCAAATATGTAAGAATCAATGCACAAGCTCACACAAGTGTTTGCTTCTTGAGATGGAGAGAAATAGGTGAACCGACTCAACAATGAAAGTAAAAGAATGGTCCTTCAAAGAGGAAAGCATCGATTGCTATATTTGTGCTAGAGCTTTGATTTTGAAAACATAAAGAGAGCATAAAAGTAAAGTTTTGAGAGGTGTTTGTTGTTGTCAACGAATGGTAGCGGTACTCTAACCCCTTGCCGTACAAACCTTCAAAGAGCGGCTCCCATTTTATTTTATTTTTGGATGGCACTCCTTCCAACCTTTCTTTCACAAACCATGGCTAACCGAATCCTCGGGTGCCTGCCAACAATCTCATACCATGAAGGAGTGCCCTTTTATTTTAGTTTTATTATGATGACACTCCTCCCAACCTTTGCTTACACAAGCCATGGCTAACCGAATCCTTCGGGTGCCGTCCAACAATCACATACCATGGAGGAGTGTCTATTTTTAGTTTGTTAATTTGGGACTCGGGAATCCCATTGCCAGCTCTTTTTGCAAAATTATTGGATAAGCGGATGAAGCCACTAGTCCATTGGTGAAAGTTGCCCAACAAGATTGAAAGATAAACACCACATACTTCCTCATGAGCTATAAAACATTGACACAAATAAGAGGTAATAAATTTTGAATTGTTTAAAGGTAGCACTCAAGCAATTTACTTTGGAATGGCGGAGAAATACCATGTAGTAGGTAGGTATGGTGGACACAAATGGCATAGTGTTGGCTCAAGTATTTGGATGCATGAGAAGTATTCCCTCTCGATACAAGGTTTAGGCTAGCAAGGTTGTTTGAGGCAAACACAAGGATGAACTAGTACAGCAAAACTCACATAAAAGACATATTACAAGTATTATAAGACTATACATCGTCTTCCTTGTTGTTCAAACACCTTACTAGAAATTATCTAGACCTTAGAGAGACCAATTATGCAAACCAAATTTTAGCATGCTCTATGTATTTCTTCACTAATAGGTGCAAAGTATATGATGCAAGAGCTTAAACATGAGCACAACAATTGCCAAGTATCACATTACCCAAGACATTATAGCAATTACTACATGTATCATTTTCCAATTCCAACCATATAACAATTTAACGAAGAGGAAACTTCGCCATGAATATTATGAGCTAAGAACACATGTGTTCATACGAACCAGCGGAGCGTGTCTCTCTCCCACACAAGCATGATGTAATCCAATTTATTCAAACACAAACAAAAACAAAAGCACACAGACGCTCCAAGCAAAGTACATAAGATGTGGCCGAATAAAAATATAGTTTCAGGGGAGGAACCTGATAATTTGTTGATGAAGAAGGGGATGCCTTGGGCATCCCCAAGCTTAGACGCTTGAGTCTTCTTGATATATGCAGGGGTGAACCACGGGTGCATCCCCAAGCTTAGAGCTTTCACTCTTCTTGATCATAGTATATCATCCTCCTCTCTTGAACCTTGAAAACTTCCTCCACACCAAACTCGAAACAACTCATTAGAGGGTTAGTGGACAATAAAAATTAACATGTTCAGAGGTGACACAATCATTCTTAACACTTCTGGACATTGCATAAAGCTACTGGACATTAATGGAACAAAGAAATTCATCCAACATAGCAAAAGAGGCAATGCGAAATAAAAGGCAGAATCTGTCAAAACAGAACAGTCCGTAAAGATGGATTTTATTAGGCCACCAGACTTGCTCAAATGAAAATGCTCAAATTGAATCAAAGTTGCGTACATATCTGAGGATCATGCACGTAAATTGGCATAATTTTCTGAGCTTTCTGTAGGGCAGTGGGCTCAGATTCGTGACAGCAAAGAAATCTGGAACTGCGCAGTAATCCAAATCTAGTACTTACTTTTCTATCAACGACTTTACTTGGCACAACAAAACACAAAACTAAGATAAGGAGAGGTTGCTACAGTAGTAAACAACTTCCAAGACACAAATATAAAACAAAGTACTGTAGCAAAATAACACATGGGTTATCTCCCAAGAAGTTCTTTTCTTTATAGCCATTAAGATGGGCTCAGCAGCTTTAATGATGCACTCGCAAGAAATAGTATTTGAAGCAAAAGAGAGCATCAAGAGGCAAATTCAAAACACATTTAAGTCTAACATGCTTCCTATGCATAGGAATCTTGTAAATAAACAAGTTCATGAAGAGCAAAGTAACAAGCATAGGAAGATAAAACAAGTGTAGCATCAAAAATTTCAGCACATAGAGAGGTGTTTTAGTAACATGAAAATTCCTACAACCATATTTTCCTCTCTCATAATAACTTTCAGTAGCATCATGAGCAAACTCAACAATATAACTATCAAATGAAACATCCTTATCATGAGTCTCATGCATAAAATAATTACTCTCCACATAAGCATAATCAATTTTATTAGTTGTAGTGGGAGCAAATTCAACAAAGTAGCTATCATTATTATTCTCATCAAGTGTAGGAGGCATATCGTAATCATAATCAAATTCACTCTCCATAGTAGGTGGCACCAAAAGACCACTATCATTATAATCATCATAAATAGGAGGCAAAGTATCATCAAAGAAAATTTTCTCCTCAATGCTTGGGGGACTAAAAATATCATGCAAACCAGCTTCCCCAAGCTTAGAACTTTCTATATCATTATCAACAATGGTGTTCAAAGCGTTCATACTAATATCACTACCAGCATGCAAATAAGATTTCATAGGTTTTTTAAGTTTCGCATCAAACAATCCATGTTTTAAATCAGGAAATAGAATAAGAAGCTCACTCTTGTACATTATGCCAAACTAGTGTAAACAAGAAACAACAAGATGCAATTGCAGGATCTAAAGGAAATAGCTTTGAGCACACACACAACGGCGCCGGAAAAATACTTTACCCGAGACCGTAGTATGAGAGCCTTTTACCTTTCCTCCCCGGCAACGGCGCCGTAAAAGTGCTTGATGTCTACGTTCCCCTCCTTTCCTGTAGACAGTGTTGGGCCTCCAAGAGCGAGAGGTTTGTAGAACAGCAGACAAGTTTCCCTTAAGTGGATACCCAAGGTTTATCGAACTCGTGGAGGAAGAGGTCAAAGATATCCCTCTCATGCAACCCTGCAACCACAAAGCAAGAAGTCTCTTGTGTCCCCAACACACCAAATAGGTGCACTAGTTCGGCGAAGAGATAGTGAAATACAGGTGGTATAAATAAGTATGAGCAGTAGCAACGGTGGCAGAAAAGTGCTTGGCGTGTAGTTGATGGTGGTGGTATTGCGGCAGTAGTAACGCAACAGTAGTAAACAAGCAGTAGTAACTCAGCAGTATTTAGGAACAAGACCTAGGGAATAGACTTTCACTAGTGGACACTCTCAACATTGATCACATAACAGAATAGATAAATGCATACTCTACACTTTTGTTGGATGATGAACACATTGCGTAGGATTACACGAACCCTCAATGCCGGAGTTAACAAGCTCCACAATAATGCTCATGTTTAAGTAACCTTTAGTGTAAGATAGATCAACGCTACTAAACCAAGTACTAGCATAGCATGCACACCGTCACCTTCATGCATATGTAGGAGGAATAGCTCACATCAATATTATCATAGCAATAGTTAACTCCATAATCTACAAGAGATCATGATCATAGCATACACCAAGTACTAACACGGTGCACGCACCGTCACCTTTGCACACATGCAGGAGGAATAAACTACTTTAATAACACATCACTAGAGTAGCACATAGATAAATTGTGATACAACATGCTGCAATCATAAAGAGATATAAATAAGCACTTCACTACGCCATTCAACAGTGAATAAGTATTCTGTGAAATCTAGCCTAAGAGACCCACACGGTGCACACACTCGTCACCTTTACACACGTGGGACGAGGAGTCTCCGGAGATCACATAAGTAAAACTCACTTGACTAGCATAATGACATCTAGATTACAAGCATCATCATATGAATCTCAATCATGTAGGGCAGCTCATGAGATTATTGTATTGAAACACATAGGAGAGAGATGAACCACATAGCTACCGGTACAGCCCCGAGCCTCGATGGAGAACTACTCCTCCTCATGGGAGCAGCAGCGGTGATGAAGATGGCGGTGGAGATGGCAGCGGTGTCGATGGAGAAGCCTTCCGGGGCACTTCCCCGCTCCGGCAGGTGCCGGAACGGAGATCCCGTCCCCCGCATCTTGGCTTCGCGATGGCGGCGGCTCCGGCAGGTTTCGTGGGTTTCGTCAATTCGTATCGGGTTTTCTGATCCAGGGGCTTTATATAGGCGAAGAGGCGGCGCAGAGGGCCGACAGGGGGGCCACACCATAGGCGGCGCGGCCCCTCTCGGCCGCGCCAGCCTAGGGTTTGGTGGCCCCGTGGCCCCCTCCGGTCCTTCCCGGGTGTTCTGGATGCTTCCGATGAAAATAGGAACTTTGGCGTTGATTTCGTCCGATTCCGAGAATATTTCGTTACTAGGATTTCGAAACCAAAAACAGCGTAAAACAGAACTGCACTTCGGCATCTTGTTAATAGGTTAGTTCCAGAAAATGCACGAATATGACATAAAGTGTGCATAAAACATGTAGATAACATCAATAATGTGGCATGGAACACAAGAAATTATCGATACGTTGGAGACGTATCACATGCCATACATGATAGAGCCTACTGCCGATGCACAGGGGACCTTGTTCATCCTCTCTGTTTCTTCAGCTGTAGCCGGACCTTGAGTCTTACTCAAGACCTTACCTGGCAACATAGGCAAGAACCCATTCTTGCTTTCATCCATTCTAAACTTCTTTAGAATCTTGTTCAGGTATGTACTCTGTGAATACCCTACTAGGCGTCTTGATCTATCTCTATAAATCTTGATGCCTAAAATGTACGATGCTTCACCAAGGTCTTTCATTGAAGAACACTTATTCAAATAACCTTTTACACTGCTTAATAGTTCTATATCATTCCCAATCAATAATATGTCATCTACATATAATATCAGGAATGCTATAGAGCTCCCACTCACTTTCTTGTAAATACAGGCCTCTCCATGATACTGTATAAAACCGAAGTCTTTGATCACCTTATCAAAACGTCGGTTCCAACTCCGGGATGCTTGCTTCAGTCCATAAATGGAACGCTGAAGTTTGCATACCTTGTCAGCATTTTTAGGATCGACAAAACCTTTGGGTTGTACCATATACAACTCTTCATCAATGTCACCATTAAGGAACGCCGTTTTGACATCCATCTGCCAAATCTCATAATCGAAAAATGCAGCTATTGCTAACAAAATCCTCACAGACTTTAGCTTCGCTACAGGTGAGAAAGTCTCATCATAGTCAACTCCTTGAATTTGTCGGAAACCCTTTGCGACAAGTCGAGCTTTATAGACAGTAATATTACCATCAGCATCTGTTTTTCTCTTGAAGATCCGTTTATTCTCAACAGCCTTGTTGCTATCAGGTAAGTCTACCAAAGTCCACACTTGGTTATCATACATGGATCCCATTTCGGATTTCATGGCTTCTTGCCATTTGTTGGAATCTGGGCTCATCATCGCTTCTTCATACGTCGCAGGGTCTTCATCATTGTTGTCCACAATCATGACATTTAGATAGGGATCATACCAATCAAGAGTGGTACGCTCCCTCGTCGATCTGCGAGGTTCAGTAGCTTCCTCGTTCAAAGTTTCATGATCATTATCATTTGCTTCATCTCCTATCGGTGCAGGCTGCACAGGAACATCTTCTGGTACTGCGCTACTCTGATCTACGAGAGAAGGTTCAATAACCTCGTCGAGTTCTACTTTCCTTCCAGTCACTTCTTTAGTGAGAAACTCCTTCTCAAGAAAGGTTCCGTTCTTGGCAACAAAGATTTTGCCTTCGGATCTGTGATAGAAAGTGTACCCAATAGTTTCTTTAGGGTATCATATGAAGACGCATTTCTCCTCTTTGGGTTCTAGCTTGTCAGGTTTTAACTTTTTTACATAAGCTTCGCAACCCCAAACTTTAAGGAACGACAGCTTAGGTTTCTTCCCAAACCATAATTCATACGGTGTCGTTTCAACGGATTTAGATGGTGCCCTATTTAAAGTGAATGCAGATGTCTCTAATGCATAACCCCAAAACGATAACGGCAAATCAGTAAGAGACATCATAGAACGAACCATATCTAAGAGAGTTCGATTACGACGTTCGGACACACCATTGCGCTGTGGTGTTCCCGGTGGTGTCAACTGTGAAAGTATTCCGAATTTCTTTAAATGCATGCCAAACTCATAACTCAGGTATTCGCCCCCGCGATCAGAACGCGGAAACTTAATCTTCTTGTTACGTTAATTTTCTACTTCACTTTGGAATTCCTTAAACTTCTCAAAAGTTTCGGACTTATGTTTCATGAAATAGATATACCCATATCTACTCAGATCATCCGTGAAGGTTAGAACATAACGATAACCACAGCGATGCTACACTCATTGATCCGCACACATCGGTATGTATGATTTCCAATAAGTCTGTAGCTCGCTCCATTGTACCATAGAATGGATTCCTAGTCATTTTTCCCGTTAGACATGCTTCGCATCTATCAAGTGACTCAAAGTCAAGTGACTCAAGAAGTCCATCGGAATGGAGTTTCCTCATGCGCTTCACTCCAATATGACCAAGACGACAGTGCCACATATAATTAGAATTATCATTCAATTTAATTCGCTTAGCATCAATGTTATGAACATGTGTATCACTACTATCGAGATTTAACAAGAATAAACCATTCATCTCAGGCGTATGACCATAAAAGATATTATTCATATAAATAGAACAACCATTATTCTCTGACTTAAATGAATGACCATCTTGCATTAAACAAGATCCAGATATAATGTTCATGCTCAACGCAGGCACCAAATAACAATTATTGAGGTTTAAAACTAATCCTGAAGGTAGATGTAGAGGGAGCGTGCCGACGATGATCACATCGACCTTGGATCCATTTCCAACGCGCATCGTCACCTCGTCCCTCGCTAGGCTTCGTTTATTCCATAGTTCCTATTTCGAGTTACAAATGTGAGCAACCAAACCAGTATCAAATACCCAGGCACTACTACGAGAACCAGTAAGATATACATCTATAACATGTATATCAAATATACCTTTCTTTTTCTTGACAAGGCCGCTCTTCAGATCAGCCATGTACTTGGGGCAATTACGCTTCCAGTGCCCCTTCTCCTTGCAGTAATAGCACTTAGTATCAAGTTTAGGGCCAGCCTTAGGCTTCTCAGGAGGCGCAACAACTTTCTTGCCGCCCTTCTTGAAGTTGCCCTTCTTAGGTTTGCCTTGCTTCTTGAAACTGGTGGTCTTGTTGACCATCAACACTTGGTGTTCTTTCTATATCTCAATCTCAGCAGATTTCAGCATGGAGAAGAGTTCATGTAACTCTTTGTTCATGTTCTGCATGTTCTATTTCATCACGAAGTTCTTGTAACTTGGTGGCAGTGATTGGAGGACACGATGAATACCCAGCTGGTTAGGAGTTAGGAATCACTATCCCCAAGTCACTGAGCTTCTTCGCGTGCCCGGACATAGCGAGCATGTGCTCACTAATGGAGCTGCCCTCTTCCATCATACAGCCAAAGAAGTTTTTCGAGGCCTCATAGCTTTCAACGGCCACATGATTTTCAAAGATAGCTTTCAGCTCATGGACCATCTCATATGGGTCGTGGTGCTCAAAATGCTTTTGGAGCTCCGCCTCTAGGCTGCACAGGATGGCACACTGAACTTGAGAGTATCAAATCACCCGAGTCTCGTAAAAAATATTTTCGTCCTCGGATACTGCAGGTGGTGGTGGGGGACCTAGTGGTGCTTCGAGCACAAATTGCTGATTTCCACCATTGAGGAAAATTCTCACATGACGGAACCAGTCGGTGAAGTTGCTACCATTGCTTTTAACCTTTTCTTTCTCTAGGAACTGGCTAAAATTGATGGAGGGGGACGCCATGATCTACAACATATTTGCAAAGAGTTTAGACTAAGTTTATGACAAATTGAGTTCAAATTTTAATTATTAAATCAACTAGGTGAACTCCCACTCAAAACAATATCCCTCACATTGTCTTAGTGATCACACGAACCAAATCCACTACACCAAATCCGATCATCACGAGAAAAGATGTAGCTTCAAAGGCGAACACTCAAAGTGTTCATCATATCAATCATATGACTCATGCTCTACCTTTCGGTATCCCGTGTTCCGAGACCATGTTTGTACATGCTAGGCTCGTCAAGGCAACCTTAGTATCCGCGTGTGCAAAACTGGCTTGCACCCGTTGTATGCACATGTAGAATCTATCACACCCGATCATCACGTGATGCTTCGAAACGACAAGTCTTAGCAACGGTGCATACTAAGGATGAACACTTTATTATCTTGATATTTAGTGAGAGGGATCATCTTATAATGCTACCGTCGTGATCTAAGCAATACAAGATGCATAAAAGGATTAACATCACATGCAATTCATATGTGATATGATATGGCCCTTTTGTCTTTGCGCCTTTGATCTTCATCTCCAAAGCACGGACATGGTCTCCACCATCAACGGGCATGATCTCCATCATCATCGGCGTAGCGTCAAGGTCAATGGCGCCGTCTTCATGGTTGTGCTCCCATGTAGCAACTATTACAACTACTTTGAAATAATACTTCAACATGAAATTTAAAGACAACCATAAGGCTCCTGCCGGTTGCCACAATACAATAATGATCATCTCATACATATTCATCATCACATCATGGTCATATCACATCACCAAACCCTGCAAAAACAATCTAGACACCTCTAATTTTGTTTGCATATTTTATGTGGTTTAGGGTTTTCGATTAAGATCCAATATACCTACAAACATGAACCACAACGGTGATACTAGTGTTGTCAATAGAAAGAGTAGATTGAATCTTCACTATGGTGGGAGAGACAGACACCCGCAAAGCCACTTATGCAATACAAGTTGCATGTCGAGCGTGGAGAAAATCTCATGAACGCGGTCATGTAAAGTTAGCCCGAGCCGCTTCATCCCACCATCCCGCAAGATGCAAAGTACACGAACTAAAGACAACAAAAGCATCAACGGCCACGAAACCATTGTGTTCTACTCGTGCAACCAATCTCTGCATAGACACGGCTCTGATACCACTGATGGGATTCGTAGCATAGAAAACAAAAAAATTCCTACCACAAGAACGAATAACAAGCCAAGATCCAATCAAGAAGATGGGAGCAACGAGAAGATCATGAGACTAACCCTCGAAGATTTCCAAAGCCTACGAGATTAGATCTCGTTGTTGCAGAAGATGATCACTTGCCGCTTTCAAAAGCGCGTAGAAGATCTTGACGGTGCCACATTCGGGCAGCACCTCCGTACTCGGTCACACGTTAGGTGTCGATGACGACGTCCTTCTCCCCGTTCTAGCTGGCAGCGGAAGTAGTAGATCCTGCTTGGAATCCCGATAGCACGACGGCGTGGTGGCGGTGGCGGTGGAGCTCTCCGGTAGGGCTTCGCCTAAGAACTACGGGAGGTGTATGAGGAGGGGGGCGGCTAGGGTTTGAGGAGAGGGGCAGCTGGGGCGCCGGCCTTGGTGCCTCTGGTTGGTGCGGCCAAGGTGGTGGCCGGCCCCCTCCCTCTCTCCCTCATTATATAGGTGGAACCCCAAGGCTTGGCCCAAAGTGTTCGAATAAGACCCCAATTCAAAAACTTCCATATGGACGAAACCTAGAGGGACAGGGACTCTCCCCTTCCCCCTTTGCTTGGCGGCCAAGGAGGTGGAGTCTGATACGTCTCAAACGTATCTATAATTTCTTATGTTCCATGCTAGTTTTATGACAATACTCACATGTTTTATATATACTTTATATCATTTTGATGCATTTTCTGGTACTAACCTATTAACAAGATGCCGAAGCGCCAGTTCCTGTTTTCTGCTATTTTTGGTTTCAGAAATCCAACACAGGAAATATTCTCGGAATTGGACGAAACAAAATCCCACGGTCTTATTTTCCACGGAGCCTTCCAGAACACCGAAGAGAAGACGAAGAGGGGTCACGAGGCGGCCACACCATAGGGGGCACGGCCCCACCCCTGGCCCCGCCGCCATATGGGGTGGGCCCCTCGGGACTCCTCCAACGCTGCCCTTCCGCCTATATATTCTCCCAGATGCGAAAACCCTAAAACGATCGGTCTTCCGCCACGAAAAGTTACGTAGCCGCCGCCATCGCGAAGCCAAGTTCGGGGGGATAGAATCTCTGTTCCGGCACGCCGCCGGGACGGGGAATTGCCCCCGGAGTCATCTCCATCGACACCACCGCCATCTTCATCGCTGCTGCTGACTACCATGATGAGGAGGGAGTAGTTCTCCCCCGAGGCTGAGGGCTCTACCGGTATCTATGTGGTTCATCTCTCTCTCCCATGGTGTGATCTTTATGTGATCATGAGCTTTGTAATCTAGTTGAATATGTAGATGTTAGTCTTGTCTATTATGCACTCTAGAGGTTACTTTAATATGAACTCCGGATTCACTCTCCACGGTGTGATGGTGACAGTGTGCGCATCGTGTGTGATTCCTTTATGATGTTGTGGAGCTTGTTTACTCCGGCTTGAGGTGTGCTTTTGTAGCCCTACACAATGAATGGTGTTTATTATCCAACAAGAGAGTGTTTGAGAGTAGCATTTATTTATTCAATTATGTGATCATTGTTGAGAGTGTCCACTAGTGAAAGTATGATCCCTAGGCCTTGTTTCTAAGTATTGAAACACCGTTTCCAACAAGTTCTGCTACATGTTCGCTTGCCGCCATTTTTATTTCAGATTGCAATTACTACTTATAATCATCCATATTACTTGTATTTCACTATCTCTTCGCCGAACTAGTGCACCTATACATCCGACAAGTGTATTAGGTGTGTTGGGGACACAAGAGACTTCTTGTATCTTAATTGCGGTGGTTGCTTGAGAGGGATATCTTTGACCTCTACCTCCCTGAGTTCGATAAACCTTGGGTGATTCACTTAAGGGAAACTTGCTGTTGTTCTACAAACCTCTGCTCTTGGAGGCCCAACACTGTCTACAGGAATAGAAGTGTGTGTAGACATCAATCTATTTTCTGGCTCCGTTGCTGGGGAGGTAAGGTAAAAGGTATTCACATCCTCCGACTACTAAGCTATTTCCTAGCACTGTTGCCGGTGTGTGAGTGCTCGAAGCTATTTCCTTTAGATTCTGCAATTATATCTTTTTGTTTCTTGTTTTTATTTCACTACTTAGGCTTAATGGAAAACAACAAAAATATTAGAGATCTTTATAGTATTTATCTTGAGTTAGGACATGAGGTGTTTGAAGAGAAAATTAAAAAACCTATGGAACTTTATATGCATGCTAATGGAAGTGTTATTAGTATGAATGCTTTGAACACCATTGTTGCTAATGCTATGGAAAATTCTAAGCTTGGGGAAGCTGGTTTTGATGAGCCTGATATTTTTAGTCCCCCAAGCATGGAGGAGAAAATTTACTTTGATGATACTTTACCTCCTATATATGATGATTACAATGATGACTATCATATTTTCAGTCCACCTACTATTGAGGAGAAAATTAATTATGATTACAATATGCCTCCTATATATGATGATTATGGTGATGAGAATAATAATGATAGCTATTTTATTGAATTTGCTCCCACTACAATTAATAGTAATGACTATGCTTTTGTGGAGAATAATAATTTTATGCATGTAGCTCATGATAAGAATGTTTCATGTGATAGTTATATTGTTCAGTTTGTTCATGATGCTACTGAAAATCTTTATGAGAGAGGACAATATGGTTGTAGGGATTTTCATGTTACTAAAACACTTCTCTTTTTGCTAAAAATCTTGAAGTTGCGCTTGTCTAGTTTTCCTATACTTATTGCATTATGCTTACATGACTTGTTTATTTACAAGATTCCTTTTCATAGGAAGTGGGTTAGACTTAAAAGTGTTTATTATTTGCTTTTGATGCTCTCTTTTGCTTCAACTCTTATTTCTTGCGAGAGCATCATTAAAATTATCGAGCCCATCTTAATGGCTACAAAGAAAGCACTTCTTGGGAGATAACCCATGTTTTTATTTTGCTACTGTTTTGTTGTGTCTTGGAAGTTGTTACTACTGTAGCAACCTCTCCTTATCATGTTTATTTCGTTTTTGTGCCAAGTAAAGTCTTTGATAGAATGATACTAGATTTGGATTTCTGCGCAGAAACAGATTTTTAGCTGTCACGAATTTGAGTTGATCTCTCTGTAGGAGAATCTAAAAATTCTGCAAAAATTCATGAGTAATCCTCAGATATGTACGCAACTTTCATTCAATTTGAGCTTCTTCATCTGAGCATTTTAAGTGCCTCGAAAAAATTCGTCTTTACGGACTGTTCTGTTTTGACAGATTCTGCCTTTTAATTCACATTGCCTCCTTTACTGTGTTTGAGTGGATTTCTTTGCTCCATTAAATTTCAGTAGCCTTGGGCAATGTCCAGAAGTGTTGGGAATGATTGTGTCCTCGCTGAACATGTGAATTTTTGATTATGCACTAACCGTCTAATGAGATTGTTTTGAGTCTAGTGTGAATGAAGTTTTCAAGGATCAAGTGAGGAGGATGATATAATATGATCAAGAAGAGTGAAAAGTCTAAGCTTGGGGATGCCCCTGTGGTTCATCCCTGCATATTTCAAGAAGACTCAAGCATCTAAGCTTGGGGATGCCCAAGGCATCCCTTTCTTCATCAACAACTTATCAGGTCACTTCTGGTGAAACTATATTTTTATTCCGTCACATCTTATGTGCTTTACTTGGAGCGTCTATGTGCTTTTATTTTTGCTTGTGTTTGAATAAAATCGGATCCTAGCATTCCTTGTGTGGGAGAGAGACACGCTCCACTTTTTCATATTGAACACTGGTGTTCTTAGTTTTACTTTTAATGTTCATGGCGAAAGTTGAAAGCCGCTTCATTTATTGCTATTTAGTTGGAAACAGAAAATGCTTCATGTGGTAATTGATATATTGTCTTGAATAATTTGATACTTGGCAATTGTTTTGAGCTCTCAAGTAGATCATGTTTAAGCTCTTGCATCATGTAGTTTAAACCTATTAGTGGAGAACTACCGTAGAGCTTGTTGAAATTTGGTTTGCATGATTGGTCTCTCTAAAATCTAGATATTTTCTGGTAAAAGTGTTTGAACAACAAGGAAGACAGTGTAGAGTCTTATAATGCTTGCAATATGTTCTTATGTTAGTTTTGCTGTACCGGTTCATACTTGTGTTTGCTTCGAACAACCTTGCTAGCCAAAGCCTTGTACTGAGAGGGAATGCTTCTCGTGCATCCAAAACCTTGAGCCAAAACTTATGCCATTTGTGTCCACCATAACTACCTACTATGTGGTATTTTTCTGCCATTCCAAAGTAAATTGCTTGCGTGCTAACTTTAAAATTTTCATTCCTTGTCTTTGCAATACATAGCTCATGGGAAAGTAGCCTAAAAAACTATTGTGGTAATGAATATGTCGCTTATGTATCTTATTTCTTATAAGTTGCTTGTTGAGCGGTAACCATGTTATCTGGGGACGCCATCAACTCCGTCACACCTTTGTTGAATATCATGTGAGTTGCTATGCATGTTCGTCTTGTCTGAAGTAAGGGAGATTTGACATGAGTTAAATGGTTTGAGTATGCATATTGTTAGAGAAGAACATTGGGCCACCAACCAAAGCCATGTATCATGGTGGAAGTTTCAGCTTGGACATTAATCCTCAAATCTCTTATGAGAATATTATCTGTTGTTGAATGCTTAAAGCATAAAAGAGGAGTCCATTATCTGTTTTCTATGTTGTCCCGGTATTGGTGTCCTCAAGTTGAGATCTATCGAAATCGAGAAATCAAATGCGATTTATCTCCTTGGACCTTTGTACAGGTGGCCTAGAGGTACCCCTTTGTGACACTTGGTTGAAACATATGTAATGCAATGATAATCCATGGAAATCCAAGCTAGTTAGGACAAGGTGCGAGCACTATTAGTATTCGATGCATGAGGCTTGCAACTTATAGGAAGTTTTATGCATAACACATATGAATTATTACTACCGTTGACAAAATTGTTTCCATGTTTTCAAAATAAAAAGCTCTAGCACATGAGTAATCCTCGCTTCCCTCTGCGAAGGGCCTTTCTTTTACTTTATGTTGAGTCAGCTTTACCTACTTCTTTCTATCTTAGAAGCAAACACTTGTGTCAACTCGCGTGCATTGATTCTTACATACTTGCTTATTTGCACTCATCATATTACTTTGTGTTGACAATTATCCATGAGATATACATGTTAAAAGTTGAAAGCAACTGCTGAAACTTAAATCTTCCTTTGTGTTGCTTCAAAACCTTCTATTAAGAATCTATTGCTTTATGAGTTAACTCTTATGCAAGACTTTTTGATGCTTGTCTTGAAAGTACTATTCATGAAAAGTTTGTGCTATATAATTCAGTTGTTTAGTCATTATCTATTTGTTAATAAACTATAGACCATTGCTTTGAATCATGATGCGTGTAGCTGACACGTCCGTTGGGAACCCCAAGAGGAAGGTGTGATGCGCACAGCGGCAAGTTTCCCTCAGTAAGAAACCAAGGTTTAATCGAACCAGTAGGAGTCAAGAAGCACGTTGAAGGTTGATGGCGGCGGGATGTAGTGCGGCGCAACACCGCAGATTCCGGCGCCAACGTGGAACCCGCACAACACAACCAAAGTACTTTGCGCCAACGAAACAGTGAGGTTGTCAATCTCACCGGCTTGCCGTAACAAAGGGTTAACCGTATTGTGTGGAAGATGATTGTTTGCAAGAAAACAAGTAAAGAACAAGTATTGCAAGCAGATTGTATTTCCAGTATAAAAGAATGGACCGGGGTCCACAGTTCACTAGAGGTGTCTTTCCCATAAGATAAAAGCATGTTGGGTGAACAAATTACAGTCGGGCAATTGACAAATAGAGAGGGCATAACAATGCACATACATGTCATGATAAATATAGTGAGATTTAATTGGGCATTACGACAAAGTACATAGACCGCCATCCAACTCGCATCTATGCCTAAAAAGTCCACCTTCAGGTTATCATCCGAACCCCTTCCAAGTATTAAGTTGCAAAACAACGGACAATTGCATTAAGTATGGTGCGTAATGTAATCAATAACTACATCCTCGGACATAGCATCAATGTTTTATCCCTAGTGGCAACAAGCACATCCATAACCTTAGGGGTTTCGTCACTCCCCGCATTCACGGAGACATGAACCCACTATCGAGCATAAATACTCCCTCTTGGAGTTACTAGCATCAACTTGGCCAGAGCCTCTACTAATAACGGAGAGCATGCAAGATCATAAACAACACATAGGTAATAACTTGATAATTAACATAACATAGTATTCTCTATCCATCGGATCCCGACAAACACAACATATAGCATTACAGATAGATGATCTTGATCATGTTAGGCAGCTCACAAGATCCAACAATGAAGCACAATGAGGAGAAGACAACCATCTAGCTACTGCTATGGACCCATAGTCCAGGGGTGAACTACTCACTCATCACTCCGGAGGCGACCATGGCGGTGAAGAGTCCTCCCGGGAGATGAATCCCCTCTCCGGCAGGGTGCCGGAGGAGATCTCCGTAATCCCCGAGATGGGATTGGCGGCGGCGGCGTCTCAGTAAGGTTTTCCGTATCGTGGCTCTCGGTACTGGGGGGTTTCGCGACGGAGGCTTTAAGTAGGCGGAAGGGCAACGCGGGGGGCCACACGAGGGCCCCACACCCTAGGTCAGCGCGGCCAGGGCCTGGGCCGCGCCGCCCTAGTGTGGCCGCGCCTCGTGGCCCCACTTCGACTCCTCTTCGGTCTTCTGGAAGCTTCGTGGCAAAATAGGACCCTGGGCGTTGATTTCGTCCAATTCCGAGAATATTTCGTTACTAGGATTTCTGAACCAAAAACAGCAGTAAAACAAAGAATCGGCTCTTCAAGCATCTTGTTAATAGGTTAGTTCCGGAAAATGCACGAATATGACATAAAGTGTGTATAAAACATGTAGATATCATCAATAATGTGGCATGG
>NC_061513.1:327845567-328133208 GCF_022539505.1 Lolium rigidum | reverse complement strand
GGAGACGTATCGGCATCCCCAAGCTTAGTTACTGCTCGTCCCGAGCGGGTAAAACGATAAACAAAGATAATTTCCGGAGTGACATGCCATCATAAACTTGATCATATTTGTAAACATAGGTAATGAATGCAGCGATCAAAACAATGATAATGACATGAGTAAACAAGCTGAATCATAAAGCAATGACTTTTCATGAATAGCACTTTCAAGACAAGCATCAATAAGTCTTGCATAAGAGTTAACTCATAAAGCAATAAATTCATAGTAAAGGTATTGAAGCAACATAAAGGAAGATTAAGTTTCAGCGGTTGCTTTCAACTTGTAACATGTATATCTCATGGATAATTGTCAACATAGAGTAATATAACAAATGCAATATGCAAGTATGTAAGAATCAATGCACAGTTCACACAAGTGTTTGCTTCTTGAAGTGGAGAGAGATAGGTGAACTGACTCAACATAAAAGTAAAAGAATGGTCCTTCAAAGAGGAAAGCATCGATTGCTATATTTGTGCTAGAGCTTTTATTTTGAAAACATGAAACAATTTTGTCAACGGTAGTGATAAAGCATATGAGTTATGTAAATTATATCTTACAAGTTGCAAGCCTCATGCATAGTATACTAATAGTGCCCGCACCTTGTCCTAATTAGCTTGGACTACCGGATCATCGCAATACACATGTTTTAACCAAGTGTCACAAAGGGGTACCTCCATGCCGCTATGTACAAAGGTCTAAGGAGAAAGCTCGCATTTTGGATTTCTCGCTTTTGATTATTCTCAACTTAGACATCCATACCGGGACAACATGGACAACGGATAATGGACTCCTCTTTAATGCATAAGCATGTGGCAACAATTAGTGTTCTCATATGAGATTGAGGATATATGTCCAAAGCTGAAACTTCCACCATGATTCATGGCTTTAGTTAGCGGCCCAATGTTCTTCTCTAACAATATGCATGCTCCAACCATTAAGGTGGTATATCTCTCTTACTTCAGACAAGACGGACATGCATAGCAACTCACATGATATTCAACAAAGAGTAGTTGATGGCGTCCCCGAGAACATGGTTATCGCACAACAAGCAACTTAATAAGAGATAAAGTGCATAAGTACATATTCAATACCACAATAGTTTTTAAGCTATTTGTCCCATGAGCTATATATTGTAAAGGCGAATGATGGAATTTTAAAGGTAGCACTCAAGCAATTTACTTTGGAATGGCGGAGAAATACCATGTAGTAGGTAGGTATGGTGGACACAAATGGCATAGTGGTTGGCTCAAGGATTTTGGATGCATGAGAAGTATTCCCTCTCGATACAAGGTTTAGGCTAGCAAGGTTATTTGAAACAAACACAAGGATGAACCGGTGCAGCAAAACTCACATAAAAGACATATTGTAAACATTATAAGACTCTACACCGTCTTCCTTGTTGTTCAAACTCAATACTAGATATTATCTAGACTCTAGAGAAACCAAATATGCAAACCAAATTAGCAAGCTCTAGGTGTTTCTTCATTAATGGGTGCAAAGTATATGATGCAAGAGCTTAAACATGAGCACAACAATTGCCAAGTATCAAATTATCCAAGACATTTTAGAATTACTACATGTAGCATTTTCCAATTCCAACCATATAACAATTTTAACGAAGAAGAAACTTCGCCATGAATACTATGAGTAAAGCCTAAGGACATACTTGTCCATATGCTACAGCGGAGCGTGTCTCTCTCCCATACAGTGAATGCTAGGATCCATTTTATTCAAACAAAACAAAAACAAAAACAAACCGACGCTCCAAGCAAAGTGCATAAGTGTGACGGAATAAAAATATAGTTTCAGGGGAGGAATCTGATAATGTTGTCGATGAAGAAGGGGATGCCTTGGGCATCCCCAAGCTTAGACGCTTGAGTCTTCTTATAATATGCAGGGGTGAACCACCGGGGTATCCCCAAGCTTAGAGCTTTCACTCTCCTTGATCATATTGTATCATACTCCTCTCTTGATCCTTGAAAACTTCCTCCACACCAAACTCGAAACAACTCATTAGAGGGTTAGTGCACAATAAAAATTAACATGTTCAGAGGTAACACAATCATTCTTAACACTTCTGGACATTGCATAAAGCTACTGGACATTAATGGATCAAAGAAATTCATCCAACATAGCAAAAGAGGCAATGCAAAATAAAAGGCAGAATATGTCAAAACAGAACAGTCCGTAAAGATGGATTTAATTGAGGCACCAGACTTGCTCAAATGAAAATGCCCAAATTGAATTAAAGTTGCGTACATATCTGAGGATCACTCACGTAAATTGGCTTAATTTTCTGAGTTACCTACAGAGAATTAGACCCAGATTCGTGACAGACAAAGAAATCTGTTTACTGCGCGAGTAATCCAAATCTAGTATTTACTTTACTATCAAAGACTTTACTTGGCACAACAAAACATAAAACTAAGATAAGGAGAGGTTGCTACAGTAGTAAACAACTTCCAAGACTCAAATATAAAACAAAGTGCTGTAGTAAAAACATGGGTTGTCTCCCATAAGCGCTTTTCTTTAACGCCTTTCGGCTAGGCGCGAGAAAGTGTGTATCAAGTATTATCGAGAGATGGAGCATTGATATCATAAGCTCCCCCATTTGTAGTGGTACTAAGGGCTTTGTCAATTTTAGGCCTATAATAATATTTCTTTGTTTTAGGCACTTTAGAGACATACATAAACTTTTGCTCCTTTCCTACATAAGCTTTCTCTCTAAACTGTAAAGATGAAAAGGTTGAACCCAAGGTTCCCATAGCTTTTTCAAGTTCGCCAATCCTATTAATTTGATTATCATGGTCAACACAAGTTCCTAGGACACTAATTCTTTCATCAATTCCTCCTAAGGATTTATCAAGTTCATCAGTTTTATCAAGTAACATCTCCAACTTAGTTTCAACACTCGGAAAATTTTTCTCTATGGTTTCCAATTTTTTCATAACATCCTCAAGGGAGGTTTCAATTTTAGTTTCATTAACAGGTGGTGTTCCAAATAAACTCTCAATAATGCAACTAGCTTCTAAAGCGGGAGCGCCTAGGAAGATACCTCCCGCGAGACAATCAAGAACATATCTATTCCAGCTAGAGATACCAACATAAAAATTCCTGAGTAGGATAGTGGTGGAGTGTTTCTTAGTGCACCTATTATGGGCATCACTAATTCTATACCAAGCATCTTTTAAACATTCTCCCCCTTGTTGCTTAAATGAACGAACTTCAACTTCGGGATTACTCATTTTAGCAGTAGTAAATAAAACAAACTAGATAAAGTAAATGCAAGTGACTAATTTTTTGTGTGTTTTTGATATAGAGTGCAAGACAGTAAATAAAGTAAAGCTAGCAACTAATTTTTTTGTGTTTTGATATAATGCAGCAAACAAAGTAGTAAATAAAATAAAGCAAGACAAAAAACAAAGTAAAGAGATTGGGAAGTGGAGACTCCCCTTGCAGCGTGTCTTGATCTCCCCGGCAACGGCGCCGAAATTTGCTTGATGCGTGTAGCCGACACGTCCGTTGGGAACCCCAAGAGGAAGGTGTGATGCGCACGGCGGCAAGTTTCCCTCGATAAGAAACCAAGGTTTAATCGAACCGGTAGGAGTCAAGAAGCACGTTGAAGGTTGATGGCGGCGGGATGTAGTGCGGCGCAACACCGGAGATTCCGGCGCCAACGTGGAACCTGCACAACACAACCAAAGTACTTTGCCCCAACGAAACGAGTGAGGTTGTCAATCTCACCGGCTTGCTCTGTAACAAAGGGTTAACCGTATTGTGTGGAAGATGATTGTTTGCAAGAAAACGAGTAAAGAACAAGTATTGCAGCAGATCGTATTTCGAGTATAAAAGAATGGACCGGGGTCCACAGTTCACTAGAGGTGTCTCTCCCATAAGATAAAAGCATGTTGGGTGAACAAATTACGATCGGGCAATTGACAAATAGAGAGGGCATAACAATGCACATACATGTCATGATAAATATAGTGAGATTTAATTGGGCATTACGACAAAGTACATAGACCGCCATCCAGCTGCATCTATGCCTAAAAAGTCCACCTTCAGGTTATCATCCGAACCCCTTCCACTATTAAATTGCAAAACAACAGAAAATTGCATTAAGTATGGTGCGTAATGTAATCAATAACTACATCCTCGGACATAGCATCAATGTTTTATCCCTAGTGGCAACATCACATCCATAACCTTAGGGGTTTACTGTCACTCCCCGGATTCACGGAGACATGAACCCACTATCGAGCATAAATACTCCCTCTTGGAGTTACTAGCATCAACTTGGCCGAGCCTCTACTAATAACGGAGAGCATGCAAGATCATAAACAACACATAGGTAATAACTTGATAATTAACATAACATAGTATTCTCTATCCATCGGATCCCGACAAACACAACATATAGCATTACGGATAGATGATCTTGATCATGTTAGGCAGCTCACAAGATCCAACAATGAAGCACAATGAGGAGAAGACAACCATCTAGCTACTGCTATGGACCCATAGTCCAGGGGTGAACTACTCACTCATCACTCCGGAGGCGACCATGGCGGTGAAGAGTCCTCCGGGAGATGAATCCCCTCTCCGGCAGGGTGCCGGAGGAGATCTCCGGAATCCCCCGAGATGGGATTGGCGGCGGCGGCGTCTCGGTAAGGTTTTCCGTATCGTGGCTCTCGGTGCGGGGGTTTCGCGACGGAGGCTTTAAGTAGGCGGAAGGGCAACGCGGGGGCCACACGAGGGCCCCACACCCTAGGTCGGCGCGGCCGGGGCACGGGTCGCGCCGCCCTAGTGTGGCGGTGCCTCGTGGCCCCACTTCGACTCCTCTTCGGTCTTCGGAAGCTTCGTGGCAAAATAGGACCCCGGGCGTTGATTTCGTCCAATTCGAGAATATTTCGTTACTAGGATTTACGAAACCAAAAACAGCGAGAAAACAACAAGCGGCTCTTCGGCATCTTGTTAATAGGTTAGTTCCGGAAAATGCACGAATATGACATAAAGTGTGTATAAAACATGTAGATATCATCAATAATGTGGCATGGAACATAAGAAATTATCGATACGTCGGAGACGTATCAAATCACTTCATTCATCTCATATGCTTTACAATAGTATTGATCAAGATTATGATAGTAGCATGTCACTTCAGAAATTTCCTTGTTATCGTTTACCTACTCGAGGGCGAGTAGGAACTAAGCTTGGGGATGCTTGATACGTCTCAAACGTATCTATAATTTCTTATGTTCCATGCTAGTTTTATGACAATACTCACATGTTTTATATATGCTTTACATCATTTTGATGCATTTTCCGGTACTAACCTATTAACAAGATGCCGAAGCGCCAGTTCCTATTTTATGCTGTTTTTGGTTTCAGAAATCCTACACAGGAAATATTCTCGGAATTGGATGAAACAAAATCCCACGGTCTTATTTTCCACGGAGCCTTCCAGAACACCGAAGAGGAGACGAAGAGGGGCCACGAGGTGGCCACACCATAGGGGGGCGCGGCCCCACCCCTGGCCGCGCCGCCATATGGGGTGGGCCCCTCGGGACTCCTCCGACGCTGCCCTTCCACCTATATATTCCCCCAGATGCGAAAACCCTAAAACGATCGGTCTTCCGCCACGAAAAGTTACGTAGCCGCCGCCATCGCGAAGCCAAGTTCGGGGGACAAAATCTCTATTCCGGCACGCCGTCGGGATGGTGAATTGCCCCCGGAGTCATCTCCATCGACACCACCGCCATCTTCATCGCCGCTGCTGACTCCCATGATAAGGAGGGAGTAGTTCTCCCCTGAGGCTGAGGGCTCTACCGGTATCTATGTGGTTCATCTCTCTCTCCCATGGTGTGATCTTTATGTGATCATGAGCTTTGTAATCTAGTTGAATATGTAGATGTTACTCTTGTCTATTATTTACTCTAGAGGTTACTTTAATATGAACTCCGGATTCACTCTCCACGGTGTGATGGTGACAGTGTGCGCATCGTGTGTGATTCCTTTATGACGTTGTGGAGCTTGTTTACTCCGGCTTGAGGTGTGCTTTTGTAGCCCTACACAATGAATGGTGTTTGTTATCCAACAAGAGAGTGTTTGAGAGTAGCATTTATTTATTCAATTATGTGATCATTGTTGAGAGTGTCCACTAGTGAAAGTATGATCCCTAGGCCTTGTTTCTAAGTATTGAAACACCGTTTCCAACAAGTTACGCTACATGTTCGCTTGCCGCCATTTTTATTTCAGATTGCAATTACTACTTATAATCATCCATATTACTTGTATTTCACTATCTCTTCGCCGAACTAGTGCACCTATACATCTGACAAGTGTATTAGGTGTGGTGGGGACACAAGAGACTTCTTGTATCTTAATTGCAGGGTTGCTTGAGAGGGATATCTTTGACCTCTACCTCCCTGAGTTCGATAAACCTTGGGTGATTCACTTAAGGGAAACTTGCTGCTGTTCTACAAACCTCTGCTCTTGGAGGCCCAACACTGTCTACAGGAATAGAAGCGTGCGTAGACATCAGAGTCCTCCATGGACTCCACCCTCCCACTTGGTTGGCAAGTTAGGGTTGGTGGAGTCCAACCGGGACTCCACCTTCCATGGTGATTTCTTCTGGAAGGTTCTAAAACATTCTAGCGCCTTCCATAAATGCACCGGATCATTTCCAAACTTGGAAAGTGACTTCCTATATATGAATCTTATTCTCCGGACCATTCTGGACCTCCTCATGATGTCCTGGATCTCATCCGAGACTCCGAACAAAATTCTAACTCCATTCCATATTCCATATCTACCTAAAATGACATCAAACCTTAAGTGTGCAGATCTTGCTTGGCTTAGGCTCTGTAGATTGTAGATCTCGTTTACTGCAGTCCATATATGAACACTTGCTACGGATCATGCTTGCTGCAACCAATACATACATGATTACGTGCTACAGATGTTTACCATGTCATGCCCTTTTATATTTCGTTGATGAACCTTTGTATTGCCCTTATATCCTGCGTTAATATTTACCAAGGCATGCCCTTTTGTATTTCGTTGATGAACCTTTGTAGAACATGAGCAGATACATGCCTACCACCAGTTTATTGGTACATGTCTATATATTGTTGTATGAGGGGATTTGTGTACTGATTCTAACCTACTATTTTGTTTGGTAATACTATTAAGGTTTGATCAAATTCAAGGAGCAAGGAGAACCAAGTGATGGTTGATAAACATGAACCTATGTTGCTTGGATCTTTAATTGCATCCATATGTTGTATCTTTGTCACTAATTCGTATTCATTTTGTTTTTCCAACACAGATCCAAGCCCTCAACATCAGTCATGGCAAAGACTGGGGAGAAGCGGGTGGCTGGTATGGAACTTCATCCTTTAAGATCATTGTGTCTAATGCTCATAAACTGGGAAGAAGCAGGTGGCTGGTAATTGAAGTTTAGTGTTCGAGTCAATAATTGTGTACCTAAATAGTCTACCAGGATTAAATGAAACTAAAAGTTGGTACTTGCTACGATTAAATAATTTACCTTAGTTTTTTGAGTTGTCTTGCTCCCCTGTGCATTTCAACCATTCATCTAATGGTTACATTTTTTCGTATACATGTAAAGAAGCGCCCCTCACTGAAATATAGAAGATCGGGGCTGCCGCAGTTATCGGAACAACCGCATCTTAGAGTCCCTCGGTATTACCGCCATACTGTCAATGATTAGGAAGACACAAGGTGGAAGATGTGGTAACCCAGTTTTAAGTGATGGGTCATCTGCCATAACAGAAGGCAAGAGCTCTGACTATAATTCGAGAGATGACCAAGTAACTAAGGAGGAGGAGGTTCAGGGCAGTTTAGGGGAGGGAATTGTGCAGGTGCATACTCCTCATCATTGTTGGAGGGCTGGGATTACTTTTATCTGCTTGCTTATTTCTGTTTTGCTATAACCTGTTATGTAATGCCATTGTTTTTGCTATTTGTATGAGGTATTGAAGATTAGCAAGAGTAGAAAGAAGAAGGCTGGAGTTAAATAGCCAGCAGCCCCAAGGAGGAGTAAGAGGTTCCAAGAAACACCAAGTTCAATGCCTTCCGGAAGAGTGTTTGCTGATGCTCCAGGAGTGACAAAGAGGCCTCTGGAAGTTGTTGATGAACTTCCTCCAAAAAGAGTCTCCAGGAGGTCAGCGTCGGAGGTGTCTGCAACCAATCATGAAGATACCCCGCTCCGCAACAATCACAGAAGCTCTGCGTAGATGGATGAAGGATCTCAGTCAATGGATGAAGGAAGTATTATGCGCTGGGGCCCCAGTCCTACTGCATCTGCTGGCAGGGGTCATGAGCACTTTGACTCTAATGGCTTCCTTGATCCTGAGGTTGAATTCAGTAATGCAGGCAAGTTTTCCTTTGGACACTTGTCCACGCTATCATCTGCATTTGTTATCTTTCTAGAATCTTTTGGATGTGTGTTGTTTTCTGACATGATCTTTGTATGTATGCTATTCAGATGCAACCGCACTATCTACTGTTGTCAAGCGTAAAAGGAAGGGCAAAGGGCTGGAGAAGATTATTCAAGGGTTTGGAGCCAAGGTTACCATTGAGATTCCTGAAGGGATGAAACGTCCTGAGAAGCCCTTGTCGGCTACCAAGTTTGCATCGGAGGGTGGATTGATTGCAAGAGACCAGATGCCAGTCTTTCCGCATTTCAAGGAGTACAAGAAGGATAAGAATATGTTGACCAACTTCATTGGGAAAGTGGGGGTAATCTTCTTGATCACCAGTTGATTAGTGTAACATCCCAAGTTTGAACCAAATAAATAAAGAGAGGGGAGTTTCAAATACTCAAAATTTACAACTAACAAAAACTTTAGTTATGCATCTAGTGCTACATATAGTATTATGCATAGTGTGCATTCTTCTTGTGTGCATTTGCCATGATGAGTGTTTATTGTTGATTAAGTGAGCTTAGACCCTAATGCATGATCCTAGAACCCCATATAGAGAGAAGTAAAAGAAATGAAATATTGCACTTTTCACTCACATACAACTTTGGCCAATTATGCAAAACTCTAATCAAGGCCACCATTGCTTGCTCTCTTGGTTGTGAAGCACTTATATATCAATAACAAACACAATTTCATCAAAGAAACCAGAATCAAATCAAAAGAAAATTCAAAACTCACTTACATATGATAATGGTCAAAAGTGGGATTTATAAAATGTTGCTCACTTTGCACCCCTGGTTTGGAAGATTTCTAAACTAAAACCCCTTACTTCTTTCCACCTCATCCAAGACCAAGTCAAGTTGAACATTTTTGGTGTTGACCATGAATGTTGACTCTGCCTAGTCTGACCATGGTAAATAGGACAAGTTGCAACATGAGAGCAAAATGAAGATCATCTCAATTTTGAAAACTTGCAAACCAGCACCAAAATGAAAACCACCACCACCATTCTACTTTTCTATTTATATAAATGAAATGCACCAAAAAGAATTTCAAAATTCAAATAAAAATTTCATGTGGCCATTGTGTCGAACACATGGTAGGCATAATTCTGGAATTCACATACACCTCTTTGTCTAGTGGGTTTTGGGCTAAACCACTTTTGGTTTGTGATCATTTTGATCTCCTGCATCTCCTACATCAGTGCATGTCCTTGCTGGTGCTGATTAAAGTGAGGAGAGAGCACATTTTGCACCATGTCGTGCACATGCCGGCCACCTTTGCCCTCTCTTTCTCTGGCCTCTCTCTCTCACCCAAACCTTGTCCAGTACATGCCCCAGACCTTGCTGATCATAACGGTGCACGGCCCGAGCGCGCGCGAGGCTGGCATTGGCTAGGCAACACGCGCCCAGTACCATGCCAGGGCATGCCAGTCGGCGTGGTCACCGCGCCCTGGACGCGCCAGAGCTGGCATTGCCCCATCGACTCAGTACCCCTCCTGCATCCCTACCTCGTCGTCGAGCACCGCCTCCCTCTCCTCTAGCTGCTAGACACACTCCAGAACGCGCAGAGGCAACGTCGCCGTCGTCCTCGTCGGAATCTCACCGCAGTACCGTGGCACTCATCACACGCGCCCGATCGATCTCGTCCACCTTTTGCAGCGCCGAAAGCGGGTTAAGTATCGCCATGCCGCCGCCCATCAAGTGATGTACTCGCCTTTCCCCTTCAAGCCTCAGAATGGCCGCGCCATGGACGACCTCTCTCAGCACCCGCGGCACCCCTCACGATCCTATAAATAGAGCACTCCCGCGGCTTAACCATTCACACCATCCAACTCTCCTCTCTTCACTGTTTCTCCTCGAACCAACAGCTAGTCCAATTATCGCCGGAGTCGCCGCAATTTGAAGCTCGGAGCCGCCAGTACCCGGAGCTTGCCGCCGTCGATTGGAGCCTCCCCAAGCGCTGCTACCTATACCAGTCGACTCAACACCCTTGCCAACGTTGCCGCGCACCTCGCCGTCGACCGCGGGAACGCCGGTAGGCCCTCCGACCCCCTAGGCTCGCCGCCGGAGCCACGGCCTGTAATATCCCAGGTTTAGAGGCAACAAAATGAGAGAACACCAAAGTGTGCATTGCATTCATGCATAGAAAATCGGGGGATTTTCGCGCTTTCAAATAAAACTTACCACAGTCACTGAAGTTTCACTTGACTTGCTGGAATTGAAGTAGATCATCAAGTCAAGCGCTATAAACTTCACTGTGATCTTTACTAAACCCTTATTTTGGGTAGACATAATTTGATCCATAGGTTGGATCAAAAAGGAACTAGAACTATTACACAACACTTAAAAGTTAGCAACTACCTTTGTGTGTAATTTAATTCACTTATAAATAAGGTAAACCACGGGGTCTAAAGTGCATAAAAGCCACACATTCTTATTTAAATCATAACTTATTAAATACATGGAATATCATAAAACTAAATCCATTTACATTACAAATTATAGTTCAAACTATTTGAATAAACTAACTATGAGTATTTTGAAACTCATATGATCATGCCTTGGTGAAATCAAACACCAACTATCCAAAATGGAGAAATAACCCTCAAACTTGACCTTTTGAATAATATTATAACATAAATCCAATCATACATGGTATGATGACTCATCCACAATAATAAAACCATCCACAAGATATTTAGTAGCAAATGCCATTTGGCTATCCAAAAATAAATCATATGAGAGGATAATGATCTTGCCACATAGGATGAAAATATCTACATGACTTGCATTCCAAGCTTTGCCACCTCATGCTCAAAGGATTGCTATGGATGAGGGCATGACAACCAAGCACCTTACTCATCAAACCAACACAAGAGTCACCACCTATGCGTCATGATACTAGAGCTTGCCCAAGCCTATAAATAGAGCCACACCCTTCATCCATTTGGACATCTTGTACCATGCTACAAGGAAACCAAACACTTGAGACCTTCCATGTTAATTATCTAGGATCAAGATGAAGAAGGTAGAAGGTGGAGGCATACCACAAGATGCAGGTTTATCAGAATTCCAGAAGAACAAGCTACATAAGATACCAAGGTAGTATTCCTAGGCAAACCATATATTGAGAGGATCATATCATCATCTCTTGAGTAGGACCTTAGGATATTCCAAGACATTGAGAAGTGAGAGAAGTTATAATACTAATCATAGCCATGTTCATACAAGAATACTAGAGTAGTACTAATCTTAGTTGTTTAAGACAACATTTGATCTTGGAGGTGAGAACCCTATTCCAATAGCAATACCTTAGGAAACCAATTCCATAATCATCACAACTTGGTATTAATTATAAACCCTAGGAATCTAGGATGAGGGTGAAGAGAGGAATATTAAAAAGAGATTAGTGAGGAATAAGTGGATCATCTCTAATGCATGATCTTACCTTATAAATTGAGATGATAAGTTAAACCTATCTATGTGATTCATAGATCTCATTCTTCACATGAAATGATAAATATATCAATAATAGTTAATCCAGACCAATACTCATGCCTTGTATAGAGTAGTAATGATATTGTACCCAAACCTTGCTTATCCAAACCTTGAGACAACCCTAGCATTGCCTTCATACAAGAATCCTAACAAAGTAAGGAGGAGTAACCCTAGCCAATTAAACATAACCAAGCTTATGCTCAAACATAACCAAGCTTATGCTCAAACATAATCCAAACCTTGAGACAACCCTAGCATTGCCTTCATACAAGACCATATTTGAATTCCAATCCAAGCATCACTTTGGATCATAATTAAAATCTTGCCATGCCTCATGCCTATTTCATACTCAAATAGTAAAGTATTCCCAAGACCACCTAGGAATCACTCCACATAAAATATTAAAAATGTTAGAAGTAATTCTCCACATAAAATCATGAACCTATCCCATACCTTTACCATTTGTTAAACCCTATCCATAATTGAACTATATGTGCATAATCACTATGGTTAAGCACTAGAAAATTATAATTTGTTCACCTTCCACATATTCTAAATTCCAAATCATTAAACAGATTTGAATCTTAAATTAAAAAGCAATTTAAATGAACCCTAAATTCATAACTATTTTGAATTTTGGATTATGTCTCATAAGAAAACAAAATAAATCAATTGTAATATGGTTATTTATAAACAAAACCATACAGTAGGTAGCATTATCAAATTGTTTTGATATTCAAATATTCTAGAACCTGCAAAACAAAACAGAATTCAAATTTGAATACAAATAACAAATAGAAATCAGGAAATAAAAACAGAAAAGAAAATGGAAAAGAAAAGAGGAGAAAGAGGGGCTTACCTGGCTTACCTGTTCGGCCGAGCCCAACGACGCAGCCCACCAACCTAGCCCAGCAAAGGACCAGGAGCAGCCCAGCCCAAACCAAATACCGTTTCGGTTGCTTTAATATTCGTGCGAGGAGAAAAGACTCGTCGTCGTCGTCTCCGAGCACGACAGCGCGGCGAGGCCAGTAGGCCACGATCTCGTCGACGATAAGCACGCCCCGGACGCTGCAGAAGCTTCCAGAACCACTCCCTATACATCTCGCGTCCGAGCATATCCAGAAGCAAAAGATCTTCGCCCATATGAACTCTCCAGGCACCGCCACCTCCTGACCGTCGTCGTCGTCGTGTCGAGGCCTCAGAGCTCCCCTCGGCCTATAAATAGGGGGGAAAGCACCGCCGAGCACCCCTTGATCTCATCCAACCATCCATTTCCCCTCAGCATCTCTCTAGCCCTCGATTTCTTCCTCGGCCGCTGCCGGCGTTGAGCACGAAGCCGACGATTGAGGCCACCCCGGAGCTTGCCGTGAGGTCTAGGAGGAGCGCCTATCGCCGTAGAGCATGTGGGAGGAAGGAATCATGCTGGATCTTCCTCAAGCCGGCGAATTTCATCGATCCCTTCCGCAGTACCTCACCGGTAATGGTGAATTCCTCACCGTCTCCGTCAAAAATCGCTGGAGTCGACCACACCATCATCACCAGGGTGAGCATACGCGTCTTTAGAGCATACTCTCGCTTCCTGGCATCGCCTGTAGCCCTAGTTCACATGTTGGCCGGAGTAGCACCGCCGCAGTACCCATCGCCGGCGACGCTCCGGTGATCCCCTCGCTAAACCATCATCACCATTCAATTCACCTTGCAGTATTCATTCAGAAACACCTAGTCGCGCATCCAGGGGAGCCCTAAATCAGCGGCGCCACCGTGCTCTGGCCGCCGGCGTTTAAACGTCGGTGAGGTCAAAGGCCCGGTCAACTTTGACCAGTCCTTGCTGGCGTGGCATCTGACGTGTACTTAGGTCCCACCTGTCTGTCTCTGTGGCTAGACATGAACCGGTACAGTTAGTATTTGTTAGTTATTTCAAATTCCAGAAAAATGCTGAAACTTTGTAAAATCATGTAAAATTCATTTCAACTCAGAAAAATTCAATTTGGCCCCTGACAAACTGAGAAATTCAACCCGAAGTACATGTTGACTTGTGTCTACGCCGTTGAGCAGTGCCACCCCCGGCAGAAACACGGCGGAGCAGGACGGAGGGAGCAGGGCTGCAGCGAGATCCGGGCGGTGCGGGATCTTTCCGGCGGCAGCAGGTTACCAGGCCGTCAGCAGGAGACCCAGATCCCGGGCTGTGAAGGATCTTTCCGGCGGAGGTCGGCGGGAGACCCAGATCCTGGGCGGTGTGGGATCTGTCCGGCGGCGGCAGGTTACCCGGTCGGCGATGGGAGACTCAGAAAGAACGTGGCAGTACACGGATACACGGAGGCAGAGGGAGAGCAGCGGGGGAAGCGGTTGATGCGGGTCGGCTTGGGAAATGGGGATCTTCCGGCGGTGGGGAACAGGGGATTGGGGTAGCGCTTGTCTACTGAACATGCTCGTGCACGAAAAAAACGACGACCAGGAGGTGGGCTTAGTTGGTCGGCTGGCCAGACCTTTCTGCCATGGAGGGAGGGAGATGGGCTCATGGGCATGCTGGCGAGCGAGAGAAGAGGCATCCTTCGGCCTGCTGAGGGAGATAAGCGGGCGTGCCGCGAGGTGAGCCAAAGAGGACGGGCATGGACTGCTTCTGCTAGGGCGAGCAAGAAGAGAGAGACATACGGTTTGCTGCTGCTACTCACTTTGGTTCGTTCGAGATCAAATTCCAGGGAAACTGAAAGATACGGATACTTGCTGAATTTTTCCTTTGCTCAAGTTCTACTGATTGCTAGCAGAATTTACGGCCAAGCCAATGGATTGGATATAGAGTCGAATCACCGGTCAACAAAAGACACAAGGTTTTGTCAAGAAAATAAACGAGGTTTGTTTTTGCTTGTTTTTTCAGAAGGGAGATGTACAGATCATCAGTGTGGTTGGGTTCGAAGTTTACTTATACAGGCAAAGGTAATTTACCGGGTGAACCAGCAGCTTATTAGCATGCACGGAAAGAATAGATGATAAAAATGGTTAGATGAAAATATAACTTATCAGTATGAGTTGTTTAACCATATTGTGCTAAAAATGTTAGGTACAAAGGAAAATAGCATATACTCCCTAAAAATATCCCATGTGAAATTGTGAGTTCAATAAAATACGATTTTGAATTCAAAATTGTAAAGATAAAGACAACAAAACAAAAACCAGCAAACGACTTCCTAACTAGGCGACCATATTGCCTTGCTATTTAAAAAAAAACATATAAGTCAATATTTGTTGTTCTTACGCAGCAACGCGCGGGCATAGAGCTAGTATAAATAATATATCAAAATGCTCACAAAAATAAACTCTATTCAAATAAAATATAAAACAAAAATGTGTGTCAAAATAAAAATTCACTTATTTTTAACTTTGATAATTAAGCCTTTTAAATTTATTTAAAACACAATCTGAATTAAATAATTAGTGAAGTTTAAAAATTAAATTTTAACTATTCAGTAACTAAGTAAAATGTTAAGATTAATTTTCTTTATCATAATTGCATCCACTTAAATATTAGTGGTATTTCATAAACCCTAATTTGCAAATTACTATCTTCCATTTGCTTTAATTGATAATTAAGTAAGAAAATACTAAAGGCAAATATTGTTTTGGTAATTCAAAACTTGTTTATTTAAACATCTTTAGTTACCAAGTTAAGTATGTTTAAAAGCTAATAGCAATTGTTAAACTCTAGTTTTTATTTAAACCCTAAATAGTGATTATCTGAATTAAGTGAATCTTTAAAATTAATAAAATTCTAATATCATTATTAATTGTGTTTAAAAGTAATTAGTGATCACACCTCCATTGTTAATTATTAGTTCAGGAGTTGTACCATAATTTAGAAACCCTAGTTTTAATTTAAGTAAGACCTTGATCCCATTATTTTATGTACTCATCCTTAATAGTTGCAATCCTAAAACCCTAGGGGTTTAGCCCATGTGATCATAGCCACTTCAACTTTACTTGTAGAACCTTAATAAGTAACCCATGAATGCATAATCATGATCCATCAACTTAAAACCAATTCACTTGTGATCATCATTTCATGTCTTTACTTTTAGTAAAACATATATGATCCACTAGTGCCACCTAGGTAGAAACCCTAACTTCTTAGTTGAATTAGTACCATCGATCACCACTCCTATATACCATACCATTAAGATCAACCTCAATCATTAAACCCTAGTAGAACCATAATGATAAACCCTAGTATCAACTTTGTGTAGCAAATCACATCACATGCTCCTATCCAACTAAACTATACTTAGGAAATGATAAGTCACTTAGCTTAGAAACTACTAATGATTACTTAGTGAAGCAAATGAGAAACCATAGTAAACCCTAGTAGCTAATTTATAGAACCATCTGGATAACCATCCTTTAATATAATGCCTAGGAGAAACCATAGTAATAAACCTACTAATACTTGCTACATGTAGATCACTTCTACTTAAGCACCAACCAGCCCTATTAGTAAACCCTAATAGCAATTAACTCCTATTTAAAGTAGTTCATATTCTTATTTAACCTGTTCTTCAAAAGTTATTTTTTTGAAGTACAATTGTCAATCAAACCTTAGAAGCCCTAATCCTTCTTTGAAATATTCATTATTTCTTAATTAACATGTTCTTCAAAAGTTATTCTTTTGAAGTATAGTAAAGGTAACCATCAACCATGTTCTGTAGAACTTAAAATTGACAACTGTTCTTTACATACTATTCCACCACTATTCTTTATGTGTATGATTGTTATAATGCCTTATACCACTTGGTTATGATGCTAATATAACCAAACCCTAATAAGAACCTTGTTTGAGAACCCTCCTAAAAGTGCAACACACCCTAAAGAAATCTTTACAACTCATCCATCCTAAATCATCGAGATTCGGTTACGCTCGGGGCGATTGCATCTCATACTATGCATTGTAGCATTATTGCCAGTTCTTTAAACATTGTCCTTACCGGACGATGATGGTATTTCAGCATTTGGAGTTCTCACGTATCGAAGCTTTTGCCTGCATAATCTTGCAGTCAAGAAAGGCAAGTTCATCGCTTGCTCATGTCATTTTATTATTTGTATCAAACTATACGCAAAGTACTATACTTATCACTCATGCATTGAAAAGCAAAGTATTATTTTACAATTATGAATATGACTATGTGGTGGGCAATGGAACCATGGTATGTGTTGATATGGTGGAGGTTCCATTGCATGGGTTATATCACCCTAGGATTAATTACCAATGCCGTCCGAGTGATTCTAGCGCCGTACAAACCGCGTTGAACATGAGATCTATAATGGCTGCGGGGAAGCCAGCCGTATCTTTTCCCTTCGCACGCCAACGGATCCGTAGAGCCGGTGGGGTGTTGGAGGCACCGCCGCAATAGGTTGGGATATCCTTTTAAATCCCCATCCATTAGTGATGATAAGCTCTACGATCTATGAAGGATTGTCCGGAGTACACCGTGAGTAAAGCCGTATTATCGGGAGAAGTCTACCGGGGGTGTACGGTTGGACAAAAGGGTGGGTTTGCGGTCGCAGAGAAGGCGGTGTGGGCTTGGATTTTCATACCGGCCTTGCACCAAAGGAAGTGTGAACGGGGGCAAGTCCTCGCGGATGGCAAAAGGGGTGGAATCTCTTATGGGAAAAGTAACGCACCTCTCGCAGAGTGTATCAAATTGTGGTTGTCACTCCCTGTTCGGGAAGGGAACTGCGAACGCGGCAGAAAGGAACTCCACGAAGTTCTGGTCAACTCGTGAAGACTGACGGACATAGTTTTCGAATAAAATAAACCTTTTGAAGAAATGTTTATGAAAACTTGCATTGGCCTATGACTTTCTGGTCTATGGCTGTAGCTAGTGCATGATACACCTATTTCCTAATATGAACTTGCTGAGTACGCTCGTACTCATTCCCTCCCATTTGAACCCCCTTCTTAGATCAAGGCACCAAAGGAGAAACTACCGTGGAACTCGAAGACAAAGGAGTCAACTGCAACAAGATAAAGAATCTAATCAAAGAAGTCAATGGAATCAACTTCTGCATCAGCTAGAGTAGAAACTTAGACTAGTAATATAAGGGAACCTTTCCCTAATCATAGCACCTACGTAGTTAGTTTTCTATAGCAAGCCAAGTAGCTCTTAAACTTGAGTTAGCAATAAGATAGACTACGAGTCGTTCTTCTGGAGCTTTATTTGAAGTTTTACCTCACTGTAAAGTAGGAGGCTGTGTTGATCTTATGTAAACAGTTCGTGTGTACTTCTATAGACATACCTTGGACTCGCATATGTTTCTGTTGTACCACTCTGAGAGATGTAATATAAGTGAACGGTGTTTCACTTGTGTTATGTCAACGACTTGTGTACTACACCATGCAGTGGTACGCTGGGTCATCACACGGCCTCTCGTCGGAGACGACGATGCCTGTGCGCCGTTGATCTCCGCTCTAATCCAACGTCTCACACGCACTCATACCGTTTCGCTTTGATTGAGCCTATGACGGGTGGACCCCACCTCGTCAGACATCCCACTCGCACTGGATGCGTTGTTGGGCTGGGTCTGTCTGTTTAATTCGTTTTTGGCCCGTTAGGCTTTTCCCGCGCGGCCCAGAAATTCAAATCTAGTTTAACTCGTTTAACCCAAATTCAAAGCTGGTGTCAAATTCAAAGTTGAATATTTTCAAATCTACTGCACCAAATTTAGCAAACTTTATATCTCTGGAAAGCCCATGAAATTATCTAAACAATGCCACTGGTCTAACCTCCAAATACATAGTAGTTTTCAAATGATAAAAATAACAAGGCAGGGACTTTTACAACTTTAAACTTTATTTAAAATTCAACCATAATTGATTTTGAGTTGATTCCAACTCTCATAAATCATAAATGATATACTCTAATTGATTATGCAAAAAGATAGCCAAGTTGTTTGTATGATCATGGACTAGAACAAAATAATGGCTATGGAGCCATTTCTAGTTCATTTAAATCCTTTAAATTAAATTGTGGGAATAGTATGAGAGCTACTCTCTCATTTAAATCTTGATCCTAAGTAATTCAGTATGAGGTAATGTCCTTAGTCTAATAAACCTCATATTTCCTTACTTCGTGATTTTAAATCATTACTATGTTATTATTAAAATGCATGAGGTGTAGCACCTCATTTAAATTATACTCCCCCATAATAGATATGAAATGTTGACCTTGGTCAACCTATGTTTCATACCTTATTATTATTTGAGGAGATTAAATCTTAATAGGATTTAATGAGAGGAAATTATTTTCTCCAAAGAATTGAATTCTCAAACCAAATCAATAATTGTAATGAGAGAAAATTATTTTTCTCTTAAATAAGAACACCAAGTAAATCACCATGCTATGATTGATGTGTTGCTAGCATAAGCTTGTGTGAACCTTTGGTGTGTTTAGTCTAGCATGTAAGTTTGGTTTGGTGATTGTTGTAATATCCCAGGTTTAGAGGCTACAAAATGAGAAAACACCAAAGTGTGCATTGCATTCATGCATAGAAAATCCGGGGAATTTTCGCGCTTTCAAATAAAACCTGTCACAGTAACTGAAGTTTCACTTGACTTGCTGGAATTGAAGTAGCTCATCAAGTCAAGCGCTATAAACTTCACTGTGATCTTTGCTAAAACCTTGTTTTGGGTAGAGATGATTGTGATCTATGGATTAGATCAAATGGAATTATATTTACAACAACACATTCTTTAAGAATCAGACCCTAAGTTATTAACACTTAAAAGTTAGCAACTACCTTTGTGTGTAGTTTGATTCAATTTGAAACTCATTATCAAATAAGGTAAACCACAGGGTCTAAAGTGCATAAAAGCCACACATACTTATTTAAATCATAACATATTAAATATATGGAATATCATAAAACTAAATCCATTTACATGACGAATTATAGTTCAAACCATTTGAATAAAACTAACTATGAGTATTTTGAAACTCATATGATCATGCCTTGGTGAATTCAAACACCAACTATCCAAACTTGAGAAATAACCCTCAACATTAACCTTTTGACCAATATTATAATGTAAATCCAATCAAAGATGGTATGATGACTCATCCACAATAATAAAACCATCCACAAGATATTTAGTAGCAAATGCCACTTGGCTATCCAAAAATAAATCATATGAGAGGATAATGATCTTGCCACATAGGATGAAAATATCTACATGACTTGCTTTCCAAGCTATGCCACCTCATGCTCAAAGGATTGCTATGGATAAGGGCATGACAACCAAGCACCTTACTCATCGAACCAACATAAGAGTCACCACCTATGTGTCATGATATTAGAGCTTGCCCAAGCCTATAAATAGAGCCACACCCTTCATCCATTTGCTCATCAAGTACCATGATACATGGGAACAAACACATAGAGCCACTCCATACATTAGCTAGGATCAAGATGAAGAAGCTAGGAGGTGGAGGCATACCACAAGATGCAGGTTTATCAGATTTCCTGAAGAACAAGCTACATAAGATACCAAGGTAGAATTCCTAGGCAAACCATATATTTAGAGGATCATATCATCATCTCTTGAGTAGGATCTTAGGATATTCCAAGATATTGAGAGGTGAGAGAAGTTATAATACTAACCATAGTCATGTTCATACAAGAATATTAGGGAAGTACTAAACCTAGCTGTTCAAGTCAATATTTTATATTGGAGGTGAGAACCCTATTCCAATAGCAATACCTTAGGAAACCAATTCCATAATCGCCACAACTTGGTATTAATTATAAACCCTAAGAATCTAAGATGAGTGTGATGAGAGGAATATGAAAGAGGGATTAGTGAGGAATGAGTGGATCTTGTCTAATTCATGATCATAACTTGTAGATATAGATGATAAGTTAAATCATATGATCACTATATCTCATCTATCACATAAAATAATAAGTATATCACTAGTAGTTAAACCCTGCCATGCCTCATGCCTATTTTATACTTCAATTAGTGAAGCATCACCAAAACTATAAACCTTTCACCTAGAAATCAGTTCACATAAAATATTAAACCCTACCTTTCCATCCTAGAAGACCAAATGAAGTAGTGTTCTATAAAAATTAAACCATCATTAGCAAATGCATTGCTAATTATAAACATAGGATCCATGTTAATTGGTTCAAGCTAAAGTTTACTAAAACCAGATTAGTGATTATAGAACTTTCTTAACCATCTTCTTAAACCCTAAGAATCATCATCCACATAAAATCATAAACTCAACCCATTCTTATTACCACTTACTTTAAACCCTAGCCATAACTAAATTATATGTGAGTAATCATTATGGTTAAGCACTAGAAAAATATAACATATTCACCATGCACATGTTCTAAGTTTTCAAATCATTTAAACAGAAATGGTTCCTGAATTATAAAAGAATGAAGATCAATATCTTAACCATTTCCATTTTAATTAAACCTCACAAAGTGTCACTCTAATTAAAAATACAATATTTGTTTAAACAACAAAACCATGCAGTAAGCATGATTATCAAGTTATCTTGATACTCAAATATTTTAGAACCTGCAAAACAAAACAAAATTCAAATTGGAATTCAAACAAGAAAATAGAAAACAAAATTCAAAACAGAAATTTAAAAGAGAAAAGAGAGGGAAAGCCTTACCTTGCCCAGCACCGTAGCAGGCCAACGCAGCCCAGACTCGGCCCAGTCCACGAACGAACTCAGCCCAGACCACGAAACGGTATCGAACAGAAGAAAAGGGGCGTCGTCTTCTTCTCCGGCGTCGACAGCGCAGAGGAGGAGCTCGGCCACGTCCTCGACGAGGATAAGGACGCCGCCGAACGTCAACGAGTCTCTCAGAACCTCGCCCAACCCTTTCTGCGTCCGAGCCTATCCAGAAGCATCAAGATTCCCGCCCTAGCTCACCTCACCGTCGCCATTGCATCCCGGCGGTAGCCGTCGGTGAAGTGACGATCCCGACCTCGTCGTGGCCTATAAAACTACCTATAGAACCTCCGTGATGTCCTTGTTCATCTCCGCTCCTTCATTCACCCCTAACCCTCTCTATCCCTCACCACTATCCACTCACTGTCGCCAGCGTCGAGAACGAATTTGACGGAGGAGACCACCCCAAGCTCCGTGCAGTAGCTCGTTGGAAGCGCCTGGACTCAAGGATCACCATGGTGGAGCCAATCGTCCAAGGGGAGCTCGGGATCAAGCCAATTTTGCAGTTCCCTTTCGGTGTACTGTGGCGGTATCGGCGAGTTCGTGCTCGATTCCGTCCACGATCCACCTCACCGATCACACCATCAGCATCACGGTATGATTGCGCATCCGTAGACCTCTTATTTGCATCATCTCGTCGTCTGTAGCTCCATTTAGCCACCTCGCCAGAGAGCACCGTCGCGGGACATGGTCGCCGGCGTAGCTCCGGTGACCCCCTTACGAAACCAACACCACCATCAGTCTCAGCATGTCGAGGAGAGTCGAAAACCATCAGTAGTTCATCCCGGGAGGCCGTAAACTGGCGGCGCCGTCGTCTACTGGTCGCCGACGTCTTGCCGTCGATGTTGCCAGCGTGGCAGTGGGGTCCCTTGGCTTTGTTGACTAGTCTTTGCCGCGTGGCAATTGACCCAGTCAATGGACCCACTGGTCAGTCGTTGTGGGTAGAAATGAACCGGTACGATTAGCATTTTCGTTTAAATTCAAAATCCAGAATATTACTGAAACTTTGCAAAATTATATAAAATTCATTTCAACTCAGAAAAATATGAATAATATATCAAAATGCTCACAAAAATAAACTCTATCCAAATAAAATATAAAACAAAAATGTGTGACAAAATAAAAATCCATTTGTTTTTAACTTTATTAATTATGCCTTTTCAATTGTTTTAAATCCAATTTGGATTCAATAAATAGTTAAGTTTCAAAATTTAATATTATTTATTCAGTAAGTAAATAAGATGTTAAGATTAAATTTCTTGATCATATTTTCATCAATTAAAATATAAGTGGTAATTCATAAACCCTAATGTGCAAATTGCCATTTTCTATTTCTTTGAATATTAATAAAGCAAGAAAATACCAACAACTAATATTATTTTGATAACTCAATTTTTAACTTAAACATTCTGAAATTAACAAGTCATTATTTTAAAACCTAATCATAATTATAAAACCCTAGTTTTATTATAAGTTAGAATCTGGATCCCATTATTTTATATGATCATTTGAAAATGCTTTAACCCTAAAACCCTAGTTGTTTATCACATGTGATCATGTGAATTTCACCTTACATAGAGAACCTTATTATGTGACCAACAAATACAAGTCATGATCCACCAACATAGAACCAATTCACATGATTCATCATTCCATGCCTTTACTTTTTGAATAAACTTTGTATAACCAATTAGTGCCACCTAGGTATAAACCCTAGCTTGTTAATTGGATTAGTACCATTGATCACCACTCCATTATACCACACCATTAGGATAAACCTCAATCATTAAACCCTAGTAGAACCATAATGATGAACCCTAGTATCAACCTTGTGTAGCAATTCACAACACATGCTCCTATCCAACTAAACCCTATTTAAGAAATAATAAACCATCCAGTTTAGAAGCCAAGGTTACTTAGTGAAGCAAATGTGAAACCATAGTAAACCCTAATAGCTAACTTATAGAACCATCTTGATAATCATCCTTTGATATGATGCTTAGAAGAAACCATAGCAATAAACCTACCAATACTTGCTATATAGAAACCCATTCCAAGTTAAGAACCAACTAGTTCTTATTAGTGGAACTAAATGAATCCAATAGTAAACCCTAGAATTCCATAGCTCCTATTTATAATAGTTCTTGTTCTTATTTAACCTGTTCTTCAAAAGTTATTCTTTTGAAATGTAAATATAAATCAAACCATAGAAGCCCTAGTTCTTATTTGAAATACTTGTTAAATCTTAATCAACATGTTCTTCAAAAGTTATTATTTTGAAGTATAATATAAGTAATCATCAACCATGTCCTGTAGTACTTAAAATTGACAACTGTTCTTTACATTTTATTCCACTACTATCCTTTGTATATATGCTTGTTATGTTGCATCATATTACTTGTGTATGATCTTAATATCACCAACTTTAATAAGAACCTTGTTTGAGAACCATCCTAAAAGTGCAACACACCTTAAAGAAATCTTTACAACTTATACATCCTAAATCATCGAGGTTAGGTTACGCTCGGGACGATTGCATCTCATACTATGCATTATAGCATCTTGCCAGTTCTTTAAACATTGTCCTTATCGGACGATGATGGTATTTCAGCACTTGGAGTTCTCACGTATCGAAGCTTATGCTACATAATCTTGCAGTCAAGAAAGGCAAGTTCATCACTTGCTCATGTCATTTGATTATTTTTATCAAATTATATGCAAAGTACTATACTTATCACTCTTGCATTGAAAAGAAAATATTATTTTACAATTATGAATATGACTATGTGGCTGGCAATGGAACCATGGTATGTGTTGATATGGTGGAGGTTCCATTGCATGGGTTATATTAACCTAGGATTAATTACCAATGCCGTCCAGTGATTCTAGCGCCGTACAAACCGCGTTAACCATGAGATCTATAATGGCTCTAGGGAAGCCAGCCGTATCTTTTCCCTTCTGCACGCCAACGGACTGGTAGAGCTGCGGGGTGTTGGAGGCACTGCCGTAGGTTGGGATAGCCTTTTAAATCCCCATCCATTAGTGATGTTAGCTCTACGGTCTATGATGGATTGTCCAGAGTACACCGTGAGTAAAGCCGTATTATCGGAAGAAGTCTACTGGGGGTGTACGGTCGGACAAAAGGGTGGGTTTGCAGTCGCGGAGAAGGCGGTCTGGGCTTGGATCTTTATACCTGGCCTCACACCAAAGGAAGTGTGAACAGGGGCAAGTCCCTGCGGATGGCAAAAAGGGTGGGATCTCTTGTGGGAAAAGTAACGCACCTCTGCAGAGTGTATCAAATTGTGGTCTGTCACTCCTTGTTCCGGGAAGGGAGCTGCGAACGCGGCGAGGAAAGGAACTCCACGAAGTTCCGGTCAACTCTGTGAAGACCGACGGGCATAGTTTTCAGAATAAAATAAACCTTTTGAAGAAATGTTTATGAAAACTTGCATTGGCCTATGACTTTCTGGTCTATGGCTGTAGCTAGTGCATGATACACCTATTTCCTAATATAAACTTGCTGATTACGCTCGTACTCATTCCCTCCCATTTGAAACCCCTTCTTAGATCAAGGCACCGAAGGAGAAACTATCGTGGAACTCGAAGACAAAGGAGTCAACTGTAACAAGATGAAGAATCCAATCAAAGAAGTCAATGGAGTCAACTTCTGCATCAGCTAGAGTGGAAACTTAGACTAGTAATAGAAGGGAATCTTTCCCTAATCGTAGCACCTAAGTAGCTAGATTTCTATAGCAAGCCAAGTAGCTCTTGAACTTGAGTTAGCAATAAGATAGACTACGAGTCGTTCTTCTGGAGCTTTATTTGAAGTGTTACCTCACTGTAAAGTAGGAGGTTGTGTTGATCTTATGTAAACAGCTTGTGTGTACTTCTATAGACATACCTTGGACTCGCATATGTTTCTGTTGTACCACTCTGAGAGATGTAATATGAGTGGAACGGTGTTTCACTTGTGTTATGTCAACGACTTGTGTACTACACCATGCAGTGGTATGCTGGGTCATCACAATTGTATACCTCGTATTCGTGTATAGACGCTAGTAACGAGGAGTATCAAGAGGAGGAAGGCTACTCCCAGGAGGAGGAGGAAAACTTTGACCACTACCCTGCTCAAGGCAAGCTAACACTCTTGCAAAGCACCATGTGCAAAGCTCTACAAGAGCAAGGCACCATCACTCTTTACTTTATGTTTAATCAACCTATCCCATGTTTTTACCTTGCAATTATTTTGCTTATTGTATTTTTAAAGCTTATTTTTGATTCATGATTCACTTGGTCTAGAGTAGAATAAGAGCACCCAAGTTTAGCTTAGAGCTAATCAAAGCTCGATAGCACCCCTCATGATTAGTGGCTAGTGCTAACTAAATAAAATTGACTACTCTAGATGGGAACATGTGAAATGACTTTGAAAGGTTTTGAAGGTGAAGGTGACATGAATGACTTGGTGAATTTTGATGAAAATTGATGACTGGGTTTGAATGCGATACCTTTCCAATTATACAAGTACCCCCACAATACCTGATTATGGGTAGGGCTTAACTGGAAGTTTGTGTGTCTTAGTATGGGTTCCCTCTAACAAGCATCATAGGGGTTATGCCGAGGCTGCCTCCGTTAAAAGTGAAGTGATGTGAATATGAGGTGAATGTACGACCCAAGCCCTGTGCAGTTCCCGGGTTGACGAGTTGGTTTTCACCGGGAGGCCAAGCTCATGGGGAGAGGTGCCTATACTAGGGTATATAAGTGAAAGGTTAAGGTTGATGATCCGCGTACTGAGTTACGATGATTCGGGGTTATCCTCGACGGATGTAATCAAAAGTTGTGGCACAAGAGTACAACCTCTGGAGAGTGTTAAACCTATTCGAATAGCCGTGTCCACGGTTACGGACGATTGGAAAGGCCATACTGTTCCGTTGTCAGAACTTTTGTCTTAAAAAGGAATGGTGAATTGAAAGGTGACTTGACTGAAATCACAATTGATTTGTGGGAATGACACTAATGTTCCCACTTGAGTTAGTTAGCTAAAATGAGGAGTCTTTACTAAATGTTTGTGAACTAAACATGGCTTTACGCAAATAAACCTAGAGCTTAGCACCCCTTATTAAAGTTGTTAAGTATTACATTAGTATTAGTTTGCGAGTACTTTAAAGTACTCACGGCTGTGTCCCTGGATATTCAAATGCCAGACTATGAAGAGGAGCCACAGTATCAAGAGGACGGACAACAGGACGTCTACGATAACTAGGAGCATCTTCTAACGTCAAGCGTTGCCTGTGGAATAGATAGTCCACTACTACTTCGCTTCCGCTACGTATTGTATTGTTGAACAATCTATTTGTGTAATCACTACTAGGAAAAGGGCAATCAGTGGCGCACCACTTTTACCCATCAGTGGCGCACTAGTGGTGCGCCACTGCTATCACGCCACTGCTAACTTTTAGTAGTGGCGCACTAGTGGTGGGCCATTGCTATTTGGCTTAGCAGTGGCGCACCAGGTAGTGCGCCACTACTAGCTTCATGGTGCGCCACTACTAAACGTCTGAGGTGCGCCACTTGGATAGAAAAAAGGTGCGCCACTACTAAAATTTGAAATTTCTAGATCCGGATCCGGATCTGGCACATTTTGTTTCGAATTTTTTTGGCTCGTTATTTTTTCTCGTTCTTGTTGCTAGAATTATTTGTGCAATGTTCATTCTCATTTTTCTTAGCCTAGCCGCCGGTGATGATGGATGAGGGACGTAGGAGAGGTGAAGAAAGGTGAGGAGATGTAGGAGAGGATGAACAAGAGGACGAAGGCCAGAGGTAATGGAGGCTAGAGGGTCGCCGGAGGGTCGCCGGAGGGTCGTCGGAGAGTAAGGTCACCGAAGGTCACCATAGTGGAGGAGCTTGCCGGAAAGTAAGGTCACCGGAGCTCGACATAGTGGAGGAGGTCGCCGGAGTGAAAGGAGGAGAGGAGAGGAGGAGGTCGCCGGAGTGAAAGTAGGAGAGGAGAGGAGGAGGTCGCCGGAGTGAAAGGAGGAGAGGAGAGGAGGAGGTCGCCGGAGTGAAAGGAGGAGAGGAGAGGAGGAGAGCAGGAGGAGGAGGAGAGGAGAATGAAAGCAGGAGAATGTGTGGTCGATTTTGATATAAAAAAGTTTTTCATCGGAGGTCGTATGCAACCAGAAAACCCGTTTTACCGAAAGATGACGCCATTTTGCATAATATATCAAAATTCATTTTTTTCAATTTTCGCTAAACCTAGATGACATATTACATGGGCATTTCAAAGGATTTAATTTTTTGAATTTTCTATCTATTTCTTTTATTTTTTCCAAACTCGAAAAGGCGATCCACGGGGGGGGGGGGGGCGGAAATGTTTGGGCACCACTTAGCATAGTAATGGCGCCACTACTATGTGATGCCGAAACATGTCCATCCTCCCCCTTTACATAGTAATGGCGCACCATGTAGAGGTGCGCCACTGCTACAAAAAATAGCTGTGGCGCACCTCTGCACGGTGCGCCATTGCTATGTATAAGGCTGGGTCAAACCCATGGTCAAACTTAGTGGTGGCGCACCGCAGGAGAGGTGCGCCACTACTACATTTTTAATAGTGGCCCACCACTTTCCGGTGCGCCACTGCTAAGTAGTAGTGGCGCACTGCCCTTCAGGTGCGCCACTAACACCCATCTTACGGCTAGGCCTTTTCCTAGTATTGAATATTGGATCATGTGATCCATTGTTGTAAGACATGTATGTGTTGTAATAAATGATGACTCTATGCTACTTAACTATTATGTCTCGCAAAAACAATCTTCCTGGGATTGCGATGTATGGCATAATAGGCATCTGGACTTAAAAATCCGGGTGTTGACAAGTTGGTATCAGAGCCATTGTTCGTCCTTAGGAGACCCTAGTTAGAATGGACGTCTGAAAAACTTAGTTTCAAATACAATGAAGTGAATAGTTACGAAAAACATATTCACACTCTTACCTTTGAGATCTTTTCAAACAATAAATTCATGCTCTTTCTTATAAGTTACTTAAAATTTTGAACACTTGCACTTCTCTAACTTACTCATCAAATTCCTCTACAGATGGAGCCGTTCATCCAAACCGAGGTATACCAGCTGGGAAATGGCGGAGACATGATCTTTGAAAGGGACCTTCATGCCCTCTCAGAGTTTCTTGGACGCTCGCCTCCTGAGTTCTACGGGGGTCAAGTCAATGACCAGCCCGGAGGACAGCTGCAGTGGGTCATCATGGCCGACCTCCGCGGGAAGCCTGAGTCCCCCATGTTCGGAAGGATCCAGTTTTCTCTCAGGGAGAACAACTGGGCGGACAGACTCACATGCGCTCTGCAGGAAGCACTCGCCCGTCTATGCGGGCAGAACTCGATGGCCATCCAAGGGGAACGCTTTGCTCACCTCGCAAGGCACACTTCCCTTGGAATACCCATGAACCTGCCGTTCCACCCCGTGCTAAGGCACCATGTGGACCACCTCGACTTCATGCTGTGCGAGACTCGCACGGAGCTGGACAACTCTCGCGCCTACGCCAACCACACCTACCTCCAGTTGGCTCAGTAGGCCGAGACCATCAAGGTCATCGCCAAGGAGCGCAGGGCTCTTCGCCGCCTGAACGCGAAGAAGGACTACAGCATCCACCGCCTCAAGGCCAAGATCGCCTCACTGAAGGAGACCGTCGCAACTCAGGCGATGATGACTACGAGGAGGAAGATGAAGACCTGGCCTTTCACCCCTATGTGGATGGTCATGAGCACCTGGAAGCCGGGATGGATAACACCTTCCCGATCAATGTTGATGGAGAGTAGTCCCACATGAGCACTTGCGTAGCATGATTTGTATCGGTCCTTTGTATCAGTCCCTTGTATCGTAGAATGGTGAAAGGGTTCTTCAAACCCTCCGGTGTGTTAGTTTGTAATCTGTGCTACTTGAATGAATAAGAGTGTGTTTAATTTCAACATGTCAAGAACTCAAGTTTTTAAACTTTGTGAACTTACCCAAAATAAGCCATAGAAATTTCCCTCTCATCTCATGATCTATCTCAATGTTCAGATGGCACCTCCAACTCGCGGTACCAATTAGGATGCGATGATGCAAATGTTGCAGATGTTGATGGTAGATAGAGAGGCTGACAGAGCTGAAAGGCAAGCCAATATCACAGCAATACAACAGATTGCATAGAATAACCAAGGCCACGGAAACCATGACCACCCTGGGTCAAAACTAAAGAACTTCCAGAACACTACCCCACCTGTGTTCAGCAGGACGGAAGAACCCCTTGACACTGATGATTGGCTCCAAACCATGGAGAACAATCTTGAAGTTGCCGGAGTGGAAGACAATGACAAGGTGCTGTTTTCCACCCACTACTTGGCAGGACCTGCCCGAGCTTGGTGGACGAGTGCCCCCGCATTGAATGCGGGGCAAATGATGACTTGGGCAGATTTCAAGCTCAAGTTCAGCAAGTACCATGTGCTACCGGGTCTGATCAAGAAGATGAGGGACGAGTTCAGGGAACTGAAGCAAGGCCGACTGACCGTGGTAGAATACCGCGAAAGATTTCTCACTCTGTCAAGGTACGCCCCGGATGAGACCGACACCACCGAGAAGAGGAAGGAGAGATTCCTAAATGGACTGCATGATGAGATGCAGACTGTGCTGGTCAATGATGTCTACGGGAGCTTCTATTCTTGTAGACAGTGTTGGGCCTCCAAGAGCAGAGGCTTGTAGAACAGCAGCAAGTTTCCCTTAAGTGGATCACCCAAGGTTTATCGATCTCAGGGAGGAAGAGGTCAAAGATATCCCTCTCATGCAACCCTGCAACCACAAAGCAAGAAGTCTCTTGTGTCCCCAACACACCTAATAGGTGCACTAGTTCGGCGAAGAGATAGTGAAATACGGGTGGTATGAATAAGTAGTAGCAACGGCACCAGAAAAGTGCTTTGCCCATGACGAGTAAACAAGCGGTAGTAATGCAGCGAGTAGTAACGCGATAAAACGAGTAAACAAGCAGCGATAGCGATATTTAGGAACAAGGCCTAGGGATTACACTTTCACTAGTGGACACTCTCAACATTGATCACATAACGAGAATAGATAAATGCATACTCTACACTTTTGTTGGATGATGAACACATTGCGTAGGATTACACGAACCCTCAATGCCGGAGTTAACAAGCTCCACAATAATGCTCATATTTTAGTAACCTTTAGTGTAAGATAGATCAAAAGACTAAACCAAGTACTAGCATAGCATGCACACTATAATCTTCATGCATATGTAGGAGGAATAGATCACATCAATATTATCATAGCAATAGTTAACTTCGCAATCTACAAGAGATCATGATCATAGCATAAACCAAGTACTAACACGGTGCACACACTGTTACCTTTGCACACGTGCGGGGAGGAATAGAACTACTTTAATAACTTTGCTAGAGTAGCACATAGAATAGTGGTGATACAAAACTCATATGAATCTCAATCATGTAAAGCAGCTCATGAGATTATTGTATTGAGGTACATGGGAGAGAGATGAACCACATAGCTACGACGGAGCCCTCGGCCTCGGGGGTGGATTACTCCCTCCTCATCATGGAGGCAGCGATGGCGGTGAAGATGGCGGTGAAGACGGCGGTGGAGACGGCTCCGGGGGCAATTCCCCGTCCCGGCGAGGTGCCGGAACGGAGACTCTGTCCCCGAGTTGGAGTTTCGCGATGTGGCGGCGCCCACGGAGTCTTTACGGGAGGTTCGTCTTTTACTGTCGATGTTTTTAGGTCACGACGGCTTAAATAGGCGAAGAATCGGAGTCGGAGGGGCCACGGAGTGGTGCCACCATAGGGGGCGCGGCCCCCGCTTGGGCCGCGCGGCCAGGTGGTGTGGGCCCCCCTGGCACCCCTCCGACTCTTCTGCGGTGCTCGGAAGCTTCCGGGAATTATAAGGCCCTCGGTCTTGATTTCGTCCGATTTCGAAAATATTTCTTTACTAGGATTTCTGAAACCAAAAACAGCAGAAAACAGCAACTGGCACTTCGGCATCTTGTTAATAGGTTAGTTCCAGAAAATGCACGAATATGACATAAAGTGTGCATAAAACATGTAGGTATCATCAATAATATGGCATAGAACATAAGAAATTATCGATACGTCGGAGACGTATCAAGCATCCCCAAGCTTAGTTCTGCTCGTCCCGAGCTGGTAAAACGATAACAAAGATAATTTCTGAAGTGATATGCCATCATAACTTTGATCATACTATTTGTAAACATATGTAGTGAATGCAGCGATCAAAACAATGGTAATGACATGAGTAAACAAGTGAATCATAAAGCAAAGACTTTTCATGAATAGTACTTCAAGACAAGTATTAATAAGTCTTGCATAAGAGTTAACTCATAAAGCAATAAATCAAAGTAAAGGTATTGAAGCAACACAAAGGAAGATTAAGTTTCAGCGGTTGCTTTCAACTTGTAACATGTATATCTCATGGATAATTGTCAACATAGAGTAATACAACAAGTACAATATGCAAGTATGTAGGAATCAATGCATAGTTCACACAAGTGTTTGCTTCTTGAGGTGGAGAGAGATAGGTGAAGCTGACTCAACATAAAAGTAAAGAGAATGGTCCTTCAAAGAGGAAAGCATCGATTGCTATATTTGTGCTAGAGCTTTTATTTTGAAAACATGAAACAATTTTGTCAACGGTAGTAATAAAGCATATGAGTTATGTAAATTATATCTTACAAGTTGCAAGTCTCATGCATAGTATACTAATAGTGCCCGCACCTTGTCCTAATTAGCTTGGACTACCGGATCTTTGCAATGCACATGTTTTGACCAAGTGTCACAATGGGGTACCTCCATGCCGCCTGTACAAAGGTCTAAGGAGAAAGCTCGCATTTTGGATTTCTCGCTTTTGATTATTCTCAACTTAGACATCCATACCGGGACAACATGGAAAACGAGATAATGGACTCCTCTTTAATGCATAAGCATGTGGCAACAATTATTATTCTCATATGAGATTGAGGATATATGTCCAAAACTGAAACTTCCACCATGAATCATGGCTTTAGTTAGCGGCCCAAAGTTCTTCTCTAACAATATGCATGCTCCAACCATGAAGGTGGTAGATCTCTCTTACTTCGGACAAGACGGACATGCATAGCAACTCACATGATATTCAACAAAGAATAGTTGATGGCGTCCCCAGAAGCATGGTTATCGCACAACAAGCAACTTAATAAGAGATAAAGTGCATAAGTACATATTCAATACCACAATAGTTTTTAAACTATTTGTCCCATGAGCTATATATTGCAAAGGTGAATGATGGAATTTTAAAGGTAGCACTCAAGCAATTTACTTTGGAATGGCGGATAAATACCATGTAGTAGGTAGGTATGGTGGACACAAATGGCATAGTGGTTGGCTCAAGGATTTTGGATGCATGAGAAGTATTCCCTCTCGATACAAGGTTTAGGCTAGCAAGGTTATTTGAAACAAACACAAGGATGAACGGTACAGCAAAACTCACATAAAAGACATATGGCAAACATTATAAGACTCCATACCGTGTTCCTTGTTGTTCAAAACTCAATACTAGATGTTATCTAGACTCTAGAGAAACCAAATATGCAAACCAAATTAGCAAGCTCTAAGTGTTTCTTCATTAATGGGTGCAAAGTATATGATGCAAGAGCTTAAACATGAGCACAACAATTGCCAAGTATCACATTATCCAAGACATTATAGCAATTTACTACATGTATCATTTTCCAATTCCAACCATATAACAAATTAACGAAGAAGAAACTTCGCCATGAAAATTAAAAGCTAAGAACACATGTGTTCATATGAACCAGCGGAGCGTGTCTCTCTCCCACACAAGCATTTATTCAAACAAAAACAAAAACAAAAGCACACGGACGCTCCAAGTAAAGTACATAAGATGTGGCCGAATAAAAATATAGTTTCAAGAGAAGGAACCTGATAATTTGTCGATGAAGAAGGGGATGCCTTGGGCATCCCCAAGCTTAGACGCTTGAGTCTTCTTAGAATATGCAGGGGTGAACCACCGGGGCATCGCCAAGCTTAGAGCTTTCACTCTCCTTGATCATAGTATATCATCCTCCTCTCTTGACCCTTGAAAACTTCCTCCACACCAAACTCGAAACAAACTCATTAGAGGGTTAGTGCATAATCAAAAACTCACATGTTCAGAGGTGACACAATCATTCTTAACACTTCTGGACATTGCTCAAAGCTACTTGGAAGGTAATGGAACAAAGAAATCTACCCAACACAGCGAAAGAAGCAATGCGAAATAAAAGGCGAGAATCTGTCAAAACAGAACGATCCGTAAAGACGAATTTTAAAAGGGCACCAGACTTTCTCAAATGAAAATGCCCAAATTGAATGAAAGTTACGTACATATCTGAGGATCACTCACGTAAATTGCATAATTTTCTAGAGTTACCTACGAGAGAATTAGACCCAGATTCGTGACGACAAAGAAATCCGGAAGCTGCAGCGGTAATCCAAATCTAGTACTTAATTTACTATCAAAGACTTTACTTGGCACAACAAAACATAAAACTAAGATAAGGAGAGGTTGCTACAGTAGTAAACAACTTCCAAGACACAAATATAAAACAAAGTACTGTAGCAAAATAACACATGGGTTATCTCCCAAGAAGTTCTTTCTTTATAGCCGTTAAGATGGGCTCGACGGTTTTAATGTTGCGCTCGCAAGAAATAGTATCTGGAGCAAAAGAGAGCATCAAGAAGCAAATCCAAAACACATTTAAGTCTAACATGCTTCCTATGAAGAGGAGTCTTGTACACAAATGAATTCATGACGAACAAAGTGACAAGCATAAGAGGATAAAACACGAGTAACTTCGAGATTCTCAACATAAAGAGGGGAAACTTAATATTATTGAAATGCATATAACCATATTTCCCTCTCTCATAATAACTTTCAGTAGCATCATTGATGAAATCCACAATATACCCATCACTTAAAACATTCTTATCATGGTTCATATGCATATAAGTATCATTAAATTTGGCATAAGAAGAGTTATTCTCATTAATAGTAATTGGAGTAAGATTATTATCAAGAATTTGAACATGGTAAACAAATTGCATATTAAGGGAATTGTTTTTAGTAATCCAATCATGACTATGACAAGTTTCATAAGGATAGTTAGAACCTATATCATAGCATTCTTTATAATAATCATCAAAGATCGGGGGCACAGTGTCATCATAGGAAATAGAATAGTTATCTCTCACGAGTCGGGTTTATCCATTGTCCACACCATCATTGTTATTAGAAGGAGATGTATCAAGAACATAATGACCAGTAGCCAAAGGATTTTCAAACACCTCTTCCCCAAGCTTAGAGCTTTCTATATAATCATAGGAGGAAGCATGGATAGTACTGACACTATGGCAATTATTATCATCATTTTCAGAATTAGTTTCCCAGAGATTTGTAATATCAAAAGTAGTGTGCTCATTCAAATCATGATCGCTAATGTATGTAAAGGGCATAGGAAGATCATCGTATTCAGATTCATTGTCACAATAATCATTAGGAGCAACATACTTACGGTTACCTAGCGTTATCTCATTCACGCGGGGATACGCCGTTACCTCTTTCTTTTTATTCTCCTTCTTCTTCTTCTTCTTCTTCGTTCCTTCTTCTTCTTCTTCTTCTTCTCTTCCTTCTCCTCGTTCCCTTTTTTAGGAGGAAGAGGCTTGAAGGGTGGCTTGTCCGCATAACCTGATTTACTTTCGAAACAATAGAAGAAACTTGGGAGGATCCCTCCTTTTCATTAATTAGTTGAAAACACACAACGGTCCTATCATATTTTGGCAAGGTGTCATCTTCTAAAATATTTTGTATGTAAGTATTTGTATGGCTATTATCAATGCAATAAGAAAAACACCCATGCAGGACATCATCAACATCAAGATCACTCATATGTAACAAAGAGATTTTTCTCGACAGTTCTTCACACCCCAAAAATAAAGTAAGTTCATCATGCTGATTAGGAGTAATTTCATCATCACAATACAAATTTGCAGCACTCATTGGGTTCAAATTATCATTGGAGGAGCATTGAAAATTAAAATGACCCACTTCATGGCAAACTTCACAAATAAAAGGATAGAGGGCACAAACTTTTTTACCAAGATCATCTAGAGCCCTAAACCACTTTCTAGTTTTTTCATTAGCATGATGGATACAATATTCATCTTTGATTTGATTAATTCCACAAGGTCTATGTATTCCACAAAAATTAACATGCTTATAGGAAATAACATTCTTAGGAGTTTGAGCATGCTCATTACAATAATTAACAACAATTTCATTCTTCATGCAAGCCTCTTTAAAAGGTTCATGATACTTATCAAAATTCTTTTTAGGCAATTCAAAATGAGAAGCAAAGGCTTTATAAAGATTTGCGAGCAACTTGAGAGTCAAGACCATAAGTAGCACTCATATTTCGAAATTTATCGGTATCCATAAAAGTTTCAATGCATTCATAATCATAATTTATACCTGACTCTTTACCTTTGTCGTTCTCCCAATCTTCGAGCGTTCTCCTTAATCCGATCAAGAAGGTCCCTTTTTAACTCTTCTTTGTTGCGCGTGAATGATCCGGAACAAGTAGCATCCAGCAAGGTCTTATCTTGAAAAGAAAGTCTTGCATAGAAATTATCAATGATGATATTACCTGGAAGCTCATGATTGGGGCATTTGAGCATTAAAGACTTCAATCTCTCCCATGCTTGGGCAATACTCTCTCCATCATGAGGCCAGAAATTATATATTCGGTTTCGGTCTTTGTGAATTTCACTTGGAGGATAGAATTTAGAATAAAATAGAGGCACAATATCCTTCCAATCAAGAGAATGCTCATCTTTTAGTAGTTTATGCCAATGCGCCGCTTTACCAGTCAAAGACATAGAGAATAATTTCTTCTTCACTTCATCCATAGAGATACCTGCACACTTGAATAACCCGCATAATTCATGCAAAAACAGTAAATGATCTCCAGGATGCACAGTTCCATCCCCTTCATAGCGGTTATCCATAACACGTTCAATAATTTTCATAGGTATTTTATATGAGATAATTTTAGTAGGTGCATTTAAAATATCACAAGCATCATTAGAGTTATCGCATATGGGAGATAAAGTGTTATCAGAGCAAATTTTCTCACCTGAAGATGGGAAGCTAAAAAGTTCACAAAAACTAGCTTCCCCAAGCTTAGACTTCTCCATAGCATTAGCAGTAATTGCATTCATACTAATAACATCGCTACTAGCATGCAAATGAGGTTCCATTGGTTTTTTAATGTTTGCACCAAACAATTCTAAATCAGGAAAAAGATTAAAAAGCTCACTAAATTTTTTGTTGTTTTCCATTATGCCTAACTAGTGAAAATAAAAACAAGAAACAAAAAGATGCAATTGCAGGATCTAAAGGAAATAGCTTCGAGCACAAACACAATGGCGCCGGAAAAGTATTGTTACCTGGAACCGGAGTATGAGTGCCTTTTTACCTTTCCTCCCCGGCAACGGCGCCGGAAAAGTGCTTGATGTCTACGGGAGCTTCTATTCTTGTAGACAGTGTTGGGCCTCCAAGAGCGAGAGGTTTGTAGAACAGCGAGCAAGTTTCCCTTAAGTGGATCACCCAAGGTTTATCGATCTCGGGGAGGAAGAGGTCAAAGATATCCCTCTCATGCAACCCCGCAACCACAAAGCAAGAAGTCTCTTGTGTCCCCAACACACCTAATAGGTGCACTAGTTCGGCGAAGAGATAGTGAAATACGGGTGGTATGAATAAGTAGTAGCAACGGCACCGAGAAAAGTGCTTTGCCCGGGACGAGTAAACAAGCGAGTAGTATTGCAGCGAGTAGTAACGCAAGTAAAACAGTAAACAAGCAGCGATAGCAGTATTTAGGAACAAGGCCTAGGGATTACACTTTCACTAGTGGACACTCTCAACATTGATCACATAACAGAATAGATAAATGCATACTCTACACTTTTGTTGGATGATGAACACATTGCGTAGGATTACACGAACCCTCAATGCCGGAGTTAACAAGCTCCACAATAATGCTCATATTTTAGTAACCTTTAGTGTAAGATAGATCAAAAGACTAAACCAAGTACTAGCATAGCATGCACACTGTAATCTTCATGCATATGTAGGAGGAATAGATCACATCAATATTATCATAGCAATAGTTAACTTCGCAATCTACAAGAGATCATGATCATAGCATAAACCAAGTACTAACACGGTGCACACATTGTTACCTTTGCACACGTGCAGGAGGAATAGAACTACTTTAATAACTTTGCTAGAGTAGCACATAGAATAGTGGTGATACAAAACTCATATGAATCTCAATCATGTAAAGCAGCTCATGAGATTATTGTATTGAGGTACATGGGAGAGAGATGAACCACATAGCTACAGCGGAGCCCTCAGCCCTCGGGGTGGATTACTCCCTCCTCATCATGGAGGCAGCGATGGCGGTGAAGATGGCGGTGAAGACGGCGGTGGAGACGGCTCCGGGGGCAATTCCCCGTCCCGGCAGGGTGCCGGAACGAGACTTCGTCCCCCGAATTGGAGTTTCGCGATGTGGCGGCGCCCCTGGAGTCTTTCTGGAGGTTCGTCTTTTCTGTCGATGTTTTTAGGTCACGACGGCTTAAATAGGCGAAGAATCGGAGTCGGAGGGGCCACGGAGTGGTGCCACCATAGGGGGGCGCGCCCCCCCCTTGGGCCGCGCGGCCAGGTGGTGTGGCCCCCCTGGCACCCCTCCGACTCTTCTCTGGTGCTCTGGAAGGTTCCAGGAATTATAAGGCCCTCGGTCTTGATTTCGTCCGATTCCGAAAATATTTCTTTACTAGGATTTCTGAAACCAAAAACAGCAGTAAAACAAGAACCGGCACTTCGGCATCTTGTTAATAGGTTAGTTCCAGAAAATGCACGAATATGACATAAAGTGTGCATAAAACATGTAGGTATCATCAATAATATGGCATAGAACATAAGAAATTATCGATACGTCGGAGACGTATCAGTCAACATCCCTTTTGCTGACCTGGAAGCCCTTGTTGACTCCGCCATCCAGATGGAGGGGAAACTTAACCAAGCCAACGAGAACCGCAAGCGCCGCATGATGCACCAGAGTGGGCCCAGCAATACCCCCAGGTTTCGCCCTAGCTCAAGCGGAGGGTTTACCCCAAGAAACAACAAGCCACAGATGCAGATGTCACGTCCGGGTTTTCAGAACCGGAGTGGAGGAAACCCTAGGCCAGGAGGCCACAACAACCACAACAACAACCCCCACCATGCCAACACCAACCACTTCAACCGCGCCCCTATGAGAGCCCCCAACAACAATAACTCCAACACTGCTCCGAGGACTGGGAGCAACGCTGTTCCCATCACCCCCAAGGACAAGTCCACCATCACTTGTTATGAGTGTGGAGTGGTGGGTCACTATTCCAATGAGTGCCCTAAGAGACTCGCCAAGACTGCCGCCAACACCTCTGGCCCTGCTCAGCAACAATGCCGTGTCGCCAACGGCAAGAAGTTCACCCCCAACAACCCGAACAACCGCAGCGGCCGCCTCTTTCACATGAGTGCGGAAGAAGCCCAGGAAGCCCCAGATGTCGTGCTGGGTATGTTCTCTGTTAACTCAATACCTGCAAGAGTGTTGTTTGATTCTGGAGCATCGCATTCGTTTGTTACTGAAGATTTTGCATGCACTAGTAAGATTCAACCCATCAGTTTGAAGCATGTCATGATAGTTCAAATACCTGGTTCAACAACTAAAGCTAGAAAAATTTGCAAAGATGTGCCTATCAGAATTCATGAAATAGATTTTTATGAAAATTTGATTGTTCTGGGAACAAAAGGTTTGGAAGTAGTACTGGGTATGGATTGGATGCCGAAACATCATGGACTGATTGACTGTGCCAAGAAGGCCATCACCATGACTAGTAGCATCGGAGTGTTAGTCGAGCACATATCTGAGAGTGTAACATCCCAAAAATTTCAACACAAAACAAATGAATTTCCCTTGTTCCAAATTTTGGAAACAACAAAAACTTTTATTAAATTAAGTTTGATACATAGTGATCTTGCTTAATTATTGTGCTATTGCCATGATTGCTTGTTATTAGTATTTGAAATCATCTTAAACCCTAAACCCCACCCCTCTTTTCATCATCCTAGTTAAAATAAAATAAAAGGAAATTAAATAAGAAAAAGGCATATGTGCCTATGGCTATTTTTGTGAAACTTTACCCTAAGCTCCTCTACCTTGTTTAGAGGTTTGGAAAACCATCATACACCTTACCTAGCACTTATCAAACCTAATCCAAGTTATTTCCAAAAGAAATAAAAAGAAACTAAAAAGGCCATAGAGGCATATGTGAGTAAAATGCAAATTTGTGAATTTGAGAAGATTGACCCTAGGACTTGTTGTGAATGGTTGGACCACTCCTATATATCATTTCAACATCAACAACCTCATTTGGGTCAAGCCAAGTCAAATTAAAATTCAAATGCAACATATGCATAGAGGCATATGTGACACATAGCCTTTTCACCAAACCTTGACCTATGACTTCAAACCTTGACCAAATGGTGTGAAACCATCCCTAAACCTAATATAATACTAAATTGACCCTAACCCATGCCCAAGTGAAGCAAAATGAACAATTTACAAGTTTAATGAAATATGACACATCACCTCTTATGTGTTATGGCCATTTTTGCAAATCTTTGAGCAAGACCATTTGAATTGGTTTCAATGGTTGGAAAATGTTTCTAAACTAATAAGAATCACATTAGAGTCAAGAAAAGTCAAATCAAATGAAGAGAAATCAAATTGTGAGATAATCCCAATTTCACTCACATACACATAAGACCAATTTTGCAAATCTTCACCAAAGGCCACCATTGCTTGATCTCTTGCTTGTAGAATGCTTATATATGATAAAAAAACACAATTGCATCAAAGAAACCCAAATCAAATCAAAGAAGAATTCAAATGCAACTTATATATGATAATGGTCATTTGGCCATTTTATATTATCTTACCCACTTTGAGCTCTTCTATTAAGAGATTCTTAAACCAAACCCTAACAACTCTTTGCACCTCATCCAAGACCTCATCAAGATGAACATTTTTCGTGTTGACCACTTTGACCAAAGCTTTGACCATTGCTCTATTTAGTCAACCCAAGATGCCACCTTGAAACAAATTCTAGATTCCCTCCACTTTTTGAATTTTCACAAAACCTCTCCAAATTTCAAACCAATGCCACACATTGTTGCCCAACATCATTTAGAACACAACCATGCAGCCATTTGTCCAAAGTTACACACAAGGGAGGTCATTGCTTTGGAGATGAAAAGTACACATAAAGTGAAAATGGGGTACAATTCACTTTAATCATCACTTTCTCACTTTTTATCTCTCCCTCTCTTTCCATCCTTGTTAGTACACCATGGTACTCTGAAAGCATCTCAATGAGTGACTCCACCTTAGCCATGATCATCACCTTGCTCATGCATGCCACTTCTATGCATGTGTCACACATACCTTTTAACTTTAATCAAATAGCACACCCCTAGCCCTCTCCAACCTGGTGCACTATGTCACATAGACTCATCACACCTCAACCAAGCTTGCAGCACTCATAGACCAAGAAAATGATGCAAGGAGGACCATGCCAAGCCCATGCCATTGATGTAGACCTCACCATGCCAACCCTTGTCCTCCTCCATCTCTAGTCACCCTCACCTTGTCAAATAAGCTTCACTCACCTCACTGACCTCCACCATGCCAAGTTTGACCTCAGGAGAAGCATAGCATAGCCCATGTCACACCATGCCCCTCACATGCTCACCACCATGCACCCCCATGCCCTGACCCTTTTCCCTCCCTCTAATCATGTCACCTACGGTCCCCGGACCCTAGGCACACGCCAGACATGGTCCTGGGTGGAGGAGAGCAAGGACTCGACCACCATGCTCATGCCATTGTCCATGATCACCCTCCTGTGGACACCATCACCTCTCTGCGTGCACACTGCAAACCAATTCTTCCTACTGCGCCACTAGCTTCCTCTCTCCCCCACGCACCTCCTAGACATGACCGTTCGGCCCAGAACACCCTGTAGCCACGCGCCCGGCGACATGGCCATCATGCCGGCCATGCCCCGCCCCTCTCCCCTGGACACTATATAAACCCCGCCCCTCGCCCTGGATAGCACCACACCATCTCACAGCAACCCCTTCCTCCTCCTAGCACCTCCCTCTCGCCCTCCTCGCAGCTCACCGGCGTCAACAAGCTCACCGGCGGCATCCCTCAAAACCGCCCAGAATTTCATCACCATAGCCCCCGACACCTAAAGCAAAGTTGTAGCCCTTGGAAATAGCTTTCCAACGCACCTAACCACGCCTCAATCCGAGCTCCGAGGTGAGAGAAATCGCCCCGCAAGCCTGCGAGTATCGGGAGGAAGACGAAGGCCCGGCACCGTCGGATCGTCATCCGACGATCTGCGCGCCCGCGCGCGGGCGACGTGCATGCGCCATGCACGCACGGCCCGGGCAGCAGCTGGGCCGGCCCAACTTCTTCCCGCCCCCGTTTGAATTCAAATTTTGTTTAATTCTTTTTCATTTAAATTGCTATCAGATGCTTTGCTAGAAATCAAATATCTCCAAATATACTTGGCCATTTTTAGTGAATTTCATATGGTTGGAAAGCCTGTGAAATTATCTATCCAATGCCACTGGATTCAAACCAATATATGTTGTAGAATTAAAGTAGCAAAATAAACAAGACATAGACTTTTATGAATTAGAATAATTATTAAAAATCAACCCTTTTGAATTTTGAGGTGATTCCACCTCTAATAATTCACATTTCACAAACTCTAATTGTTTATGTAAAAATATGATATATGTTCTGTATATGATCATGGGCTAGAAGCATAATATTGGCTATGTAGTCAATACTAGCCCATTTAAACTATTTCAAATTTTAGGAATTTAAATCTATGAGGTGTAGCACCTCATTTAAATCATTCTCACAAGTAATATGAAGTAATGTGATGACCCTTGTTGCTTGGTCTCATATTTGCTCACTTAAGAATATTAAATGATTGCCATAGTAGCATTTAAATTGTTCCAACTAATTATTAAATCATATGAGAGGTATCCCTCTCATTTAAACCTTTGTCTCAAGTAATTCTACATGAGGTAGAGACCATGGTCTATTAACTCTCATATGGAATTATTTGAGGATATTAAATCATTACTATGTTGGTATTAAATTGCATGAGGTGTATTCCCTCATTTAAATTATGTTTCTCAAATAATAAGTGTGAAGTGTTGACCTTAGTCAACATGTGCTCATACCTTAGTATTTGAGGAAATTAAATCTTAACAATACTTAATGAGAGGAGATTAGTTCTCCAAATAAATGAATAGAAACATTAATTAATATTGTAATGAGAGGAAACTATTTCCTCCAAAGCATTAAAGAGTTATACTAATAAATAATTATAATGAGAGGAAATTATTGTTTTCTTTAAAAATAAAACAAAGTAAATCACCATGCTAATAAGATGTGATGCTAGCATAGGCTTGTGTGAGTCTTTGGTATGTTTAGTCTAGCCTACAAGTTTTGTGTGGTGATTGTATCCTCGTATTCGTTTATAGACGCTAGTACCGAAGGCTACGAAGGGGACGACGAGAACATCTACGGAGAAGAAGGAGGAACATTTTGATCCATACACCAACCAAGGCAAGCTATTACCAATGCAAGCTAGACTAATGCAAGTTATAATGTTGCAAGCTAACACTCTTGCAAGGTTCCCTTGTGCAAAGCTCTACAAGAGCAAGGCACCATTATTTTTATTTTATGCTTAATGCTCCTATCCCAAGATTTTACTTTACAAGCTTTACTAAATTTTGTTTATCAAAGTTTACCTTTGATTCATGATTTCACTGGGTTTAGATATAGAGTAAAACAAGAGCATCAAAGTTAGCCTAGAGCAAGACAAGCTAGTTAGCACCCCTCATGACTAGTTGCTAGTGCTAAAGATTAAAATTGACTATTAGAGATGGGAACTTGTGAAAACCAATGACTTTGAAAACCTTGGAATGATGAGTCATTCTATTGAAAGATTTTGAAGGTGAATATGACTGGTGAAATGACTTGGTGAATTTTACGAAAACGATGGTTGGGTTCGGATGCGATACCATTCCAATTTACAAGTACCCCCACAATACCCGATTATGGGTAGGGCTTAAGCTGGAAGTTTATGTGTCTTAGTATGGGTTCCCTCTAAACAAGCGTCATCGGGGTTATGCCCAAAAGCTGCCTCCACAACACAAAAGAAACGACGTTAAAGAAGAGGTGAATGTCCGGCCCAAGCCCTGTGCGGTTCCGGGTTGATTGCGGTTTTCACCGGGAGGCCAAGCTCATGGGGAGAGGTGCTCATACTAGCATATATAAGTGAAAGGTTATGGTTGATGATCCGCGTCTTGAGTTACGATTATTCGGGGTTACCCACGACGGATGTAATCAAAAGTTGTGGCACAAGTGTACAACCTCTGCAGAGTGTAAACCTATTCGAATAGCCGCGTCCACGGTTAAGGACGGTTGGAAAGGCCATACTGTTCCATCATCAGACCATTTTTTTTCAAAAATGTGACATATGACTTGTGTTTTAAATTTTGAAAAGGTGAATGGTGAATTGGAATTAAAATCACAACCGAGTTGTGGGAATGACACTAATGTTCCCATTTGAGTTAGTCTAGTGATTCAAGCATCTTTACTAAATGTTTATGAAATAAACTTGGCTTTATGCAAATAAACCTAGAGCTTAGTATCCCCTTACTAGAATTGATAGTTCTTACACTAGTATTAGTTTGCGAGTACTTTAAAGTACTCATGGCTTTGTCCCTGGCTATTCAAATGGCCGGACTTTGAAGGAGAACAACGGTACGAGGAAGATGGACAACGGGACGTCTACGACAACTAGGACCGCTCCCGACGTCAAGCGTTGGCCTGTGGATTAGATAGCCACTACTACTTCGCTTCCGCTATTTGTGATGTTCGTTGATCGATAGATCAACTACTATTGTAATATTGGATCATGTGATCTACCTTTGTAAGACGATTATGTGTTGTAATAAATGATGACTCTATGATATTCAACTATTATGTCTCGCAACAACAATATTCCTGGGATTGCGATGTATGGCATAATAGGCATCTGGACTTAAAAATCCGGGTGTTGACAAGTTGGTATCAGAGCCATTGTTTGACCTTAGGAGACCCTAGTTAGAATGGACGTAGGAAAAACTTAGTTTCAAAACCAATGAAGTGAATATTTATGAAAACTTATTCTCACTCTTATCCTTGAAATCTTTTCAAAAGGAGAAGTCCATGCTCTACTTTTCCTTGAAATTCTACCTAAAATTTTGCACACTTGATCACTTTAGTAGAACTCACACCTACGCAAGAGTTTGTATCAGGATCCCCTTGTATCGTAGAGCGATGAATGGTTCTTCAAACCAACGGTGTGTTAGCTTTGTAATGTGTGATGTTGGTATGAATGCAAAAGTGTTGTTGGTTGTACCCCCTCAACACTACTCAAGTTTTGAAACTTTTCAAGTTTATCTCAAACAAACCATAGAAATTCCTTGCTTATCTATTGATCCACCTCATTGTTCAGATGGCCCCTCCTACCCGCAACAATCCCCGTGCCCAAGCCAACCAGATGCACATTGAGCACGCCAAGATGACTGACACCATCAACATCCTTGCAATGGAGCGCAAGGCACTTCGTCATCAACACGCCAAGAAGGACTACCTCATTGCTCGCCTCCGCGTCAGAATAGCATCACTGGAGCAGCTCATCCCAATACCCAACCATGCCCCCAGAGGCAAGTCCACTGTGACTTGCTATGAATGTGGTGTTACGGGTCATTACTCTAGAAAGTGCCCGATAAAAGCCGCCAACAATGCCCCAAGGACTGGAAGCAATGCTGTACCCATTACCCAAAAGGACAAGTCAACGGTAACCTGCTATGAATGTGGAATTGTGGGTCATTACTCCAATGAATGCCCCAAGAAGCTTGCTAGGACTGCCCTCAATACCGCTGCAACTGCCCAGCAACAGCGCTGTGCCACAACTGGAAGGAAGTTTGCCCCACACTACCCAAACAACCGCAACGGTCGTTACTACCGCTTGACTGCCACTGAAGCTCAGGAAGCACCACAGACCATGCCAAGTATGTCTTCCTGTTAATCAAAATGCTCAATCTCTCTTAGGAACCTAACTTTTCTTAAAATCTCGGGACGAGATTTGTTTAAGGGAAGGGTTTGTAACATCCCAAAAATTTCAACACAAAACAAATGAATTTCCCTTGTTCCAAATTTTGGAAACAACAAAAACTTTTATTAAATTAAGTTTGATACATAGTGATCTTGCTTAATTATTGTGCTATTGCCATGATTGCTTGTTATTAGTATTTGAAATCATCTTAAACCCTAAACCCCACCCCTCTTTTCATCATCCTAGTTAAAATAAAATAAAAGGAAATTAAATAAGAAAAAGGCATATGTGCCTATGGCTATTTTTGTGAAACTTTACCCTAAGCTCCTCTACCTTGTTTAGAGGTTTGGAAAACCATCATACACCTTACCTAGCACTTATCAAACCTAATCCAAGTTATTTCCAAAAGAAATAAAAAGAAACTAAAAAGGCCATAGAGGCATATGTGAGTAAAATGCAAATTTGTGAATTTGAGAAGATTGACCCTAGGACTTGTTGTGAATGGTTGGACCACTCCTATATATCATTTCAACATCAACAACCTCATTTGGGTCAAGCCAAGTCAAATTAAAATTCAAATGCAACATATGCATAGAGGCATATGTGACACATAGCCTTTTCACCAAACCTTGACCTATGACTTCAAACCTTGACCAAATGGTGTGAAACCATCCCTAAACCTAATATAATACTAAATTGACCCTAACCCATGCCCAAGTGAAGCAAAATGAACAATTTACAAGTTTAATGAAATATGACACATCACCTCTTATGTGTTATGGCCATTTTTGCAAATCTTTGAGCAAGACCATTTGAATTGGTTTCAATGGTTGGAAAATGTTTCTAAACTAATAAGAATCACATTAGAGTCAAGAAAAGTCAAATCAAATGAAGAGAAATCAAATTGTGAGATAATCCCAATTTCACTCACATACACATAAGACCAATTTTGCAAATCTTCACCAAAGGCCACCATTGCTTGATCTCTTGCTTGTAGAATGCTTATATATGATAAACAAACACAATTGCATCAAAGAAACCCAAATCAAATCAAAGAAGAATTCAAATGCAACTTATATATGATAATGGTCATTTGGCCATTTTATATTATCTTACCCACTTTGAGCTCTTCTATTAAGAGATTCTTAAACCAAACCCTAACAACTCTTTGCACCTCATCCAAGACCTCATCAAGATGAACATTTTTCGTGTTGACCACTTTGACCAAAGCTTTGACCATTGCTCTATTTAGTCAACCCAAGATGCCACCTTGAAACAAATTCTAGATTCCCTCCACTTTTTGAATTTTCACAAAACCTCTCCAAATTTCAAACCAATGCCACACATTGTTGCCCAACATCATTTAGAACACAACCATGCAGCCATTTGTCCAAAGTTACACACAAGGGAGGTCATTGCTTTGGAGATGAAAAGTACACATAAAGTGAAAATGGGGTACAATTCACTTTAATCATCACTTTCTCACTTTTTATCTCTCCCTCTCTTTCCATCCTTGTTAGTACACCATGGTACTCTGAAAGCATCTCAATGAGTGACTCCACCTTAGCCATGATCATCACCTTGCTCATGCATGCCACTTCTATGCATGTGTCACACATACCTTTTAACTTTAATCAAATAGCACACCCCTAGCCCTCTCCAACCTGGTGCACTATGTCACATAGACTCATCACACCTCAACCAAGCTTGCAGCACTCATAGACCAAGAAAATGATGCAAGGAGGACCATGCCAAGCCCATGCCATTGATGTAGACCTCACCATGCCAACCCTTGTCCTCCTCCATCTCTAGTCACCCTCACCTTGTCAAATAAGCTTCACTCACCTCACTGACCTCCACCATGCCAAGTTTGACCTCAGGAGAAGCATAGCATAGCCCATGTCACACCATGCCCCTCACATGCTCACCACCATGCACCCCCATGCCCTGACCCTTTTCCCTCCCTCTAATCATGTCACCTACAGTCCCCTGGACCCTAGGCACCTGCCAGACATGGTCCTGGGTGGAGGAGAGCAAGGACTCGACCACCATGCTCATGCCATTGTCCATGATCACCCTCCTGTGGACACCATCACCTCTCTGCGTGCACACTGCAAACCAATGCTTCCTACTGCGCCACTAGCTTCCTCTCTCCCCCACGCACCTCCTAGACATGACCGTTCGGCCCAGAACACCCTGTAGCCACGCGCCCGGCGACATGGCCATCATGCCGGCCATGCCCCGCCCCTCTCCCCTGGACACTATATAAACCCCGCCCCTCGCCCTGGATAGCACCACACCATCTCACAGCATCCCCTTCCTCCTCCTAGCACCTCCCTCTCGCCCTCCTCGCAGCTCACCGGCGTCAACAAGCTCACCGGCGGCATCCCTCAAAACCGCCCAGAATTTCATCACCATAGCCCCCGACACCTAAAGCAAAGTTGTAGCCCTTGGAAATAGCTTTCCAACGCACCTAACCACGCCTCAATCCGAGCTCCGAGGTGAGAGAAATCGCCCCGCAAGCCTGCGGTATCGGGAGGAAGACGAAGGCCCAGCACCGTCGGATCGTCATCCGACGATCTGCGCGCCCGCGCGCGGGCGACGTGCATGCGCCATGCACGCACGGCCCGGGCAGCAGCTGGGCCGGCCCAACTTCTTCCCGCCCCCGTTTGAATTCAAATTTTGTTTAATTCTTTTTCATTTAAATTGCTATCAGATGCTTTGCTAGAAATCAAATATCTCCAAATCTACTTGGCCATTTTTAGTGAATTTCATATGGTTGGAAAGCCTGTGAAATTATCTATCCAATGCCACTGGATTCAAACCAATATATGTTGTAGAATTAAAGTAGCAAAATAAACAAGACATAGACTTTTATGAATTAGAATAATTATTAAAAATCAACCCTTTTGAATTTTGAGGTGATTCCACCTCTAATAATTCACATTTCACAAACTCTAATTGTTTATGTAAAAATATGATATATGTTCTGTATATGATCATGGGCTAGAAGCATAATATTGGCTATGTAGTCAATACTAGCCCATTTAAACTATTTCAAATTTTAGGAATTTAAATCTATGAGGTGTAGCACCTCATTTAAATCATTCTCACAAGTAATATGAAGTAATGTGATGACCCTTGTTGCTTGGTCTCATATTTGCTCACTTAAGAATATTAAATGATTGCCATAGTAGCATTTAAATTGTTCCAACTAATTATTAAATCATATGAGAGGTATCCCTCTCATTTAAACCTTTGTCTCAAGTAATTCTACATGAGGTAGAGACCATGGTCTATTAACTCTCATATGGAATTATTTGAGGATATTAAATCATTACTATGTTGGTATTAAATTGCATGAGGTGTATTCCCTCATTTAAATTATGTTTCTCAAATAATAAGTGTGAAGTGTTGACCTTAGTCAACATGTGCTCATACCTTAGTATTTGAGGAAATTAAATCTTAACAATACTTAATGAGAGGAGATTAGTTCTCCAAATAAATGAATAGAAACATTAATTAATATTGTAATGAGAGGAAACTATTTCCTCCAAAGCATTAAAGAGTTATACTAATAAATAATTATAATGAGAGGAAATTATTGTTTTCTTTAAAAATAAAACAAAGTAAATCACCATGCTAATAAGATGTGATGCTAGCATAGGCTTGTGTGAGTCTTTGGTGTGTTTAGTCTAGCCTGCAAGTTTTGTGTGGTGATTGTATCCTCGTATTCGTTTATAGACGCTAGTACCGAAGGCTACGAAGGGGACGACGAGAACATCTACGGAGAAGAAGGAGGAACATTTTGATCCATACACCAACCAAGGCAAGCTATTACCAATGCAAGCTAGACTAATGCAAGTTATAATGTTGCAAGCTAACACTCTTGCAAGGTTCCCTTGTGCAAAGCTCTACAAGAGCAAGGCACCATTATTTTTATTTTATGCTTAATGCTCCTATCCCAAGATTTTACTTTACAAGCTTTACTGAATTTTGTTTATCAAAGTTTACCTTTGATTCATGATTTCACTGGGTTTAGATATAGAGTAAAACAAGAGCATCAAAGTTAGCCTAGAGCAAGACAAGCTAGTTAGCACCCCTCATGACTAGTTGCTAGTGCTAAAGATTAAAATTGACTATTAGAGATGGGAACTTGTGAAAACCAATGACTTTGAAAACCTTGGAATGATGAGTCATTCTATTGAAAGATTTTGAAGGTGAATATGACTGGTGAAATGACTTGGTGAATTTTACGAAAACCGATGGTTGGGTTCGGATGCGATACCATTCCAATTTACAAGTACCCCCACAATACCTGATTATGGGTAGGGCTTAAGCTGGAAGTTTATGTGTCTTAGTATGGGTTCCCTCTAAACAAGCGTCATCGGGGTTATGCCCAAAAGCTGCCTCCACAACACAACAGAAACGACGTTAAAGAAGAGGTGAATGTCCGGCCCAAGCCCTGTGCAGTTCCCGGGTTGACTGCGGTTTTCACCGGGAGGCCAAGCTCATGGGGAGAGGTGCTCATACTAGCATATATAAGTGAAAGGTTATGGTTGATGATCCGCGTCTTGAGTTACGATTATTCAGGGTTACCCACGACGGATGTAATCAAAAGTTGTGGCACAAGTGTACAACCTCTGCAGAGTGTAAACCTATTCGAATAGCCGCGTCCACGGTTAAGGACGGTTGGAAAGGCCATACTGTTCCGTCATCAGACCATTTTTTTTCAAAAATGTGACATATGACTTGTGTTTTAAATTTGAAAAGGTGAATGGTGAATTGGAATTAAATCACAACCGAGTTGTGGGAATGACACTAATGTTCCCATTTGAGTTAGTCTAGTGATTCAAGCATCTTTACTAAATGTTTATGAAATAAACTTGGCTTTATGCAAATAAACCTAGAGCTTAGTATCCCCTTACTAGAATTGATAGTTCTTACACTAGTATTAGTTTGCGAGTACTTTAAAGTACTCATGGCTTTGTCCCTGGCTATTCAAATGGCCGGACTTTGAAGGAGAACAACGGTACGAGGAAGATGGACAACGGGACGTCTACGACAACTAGGACCGCTCCCGACGTCAAGCGTTGGCCTCGTGGATTAGATAGCCACTACTACTTCGCTTCCGCTATTTGTGATGTTCGTTGATCGATAGATCAACTACTATTGTAATATTGGATCATGTGATCTACCTTTGTAAGACGATTATGTGTTGTAATAAATGATGACTCTATGATATTCAACTATTATGTCTCGCAACAACAATATTCCTGGGATTGCGATGTACGGCATAATAGGCATCTGGACTTAAAAATCCGGGTGTTGACAGAGAGACTGCCCAGAAAGTTTACCTGCAACCAGAGTCTAGCCAAACCCACCTTGGATCAGATCAGGGTTGTCTGTCGATACCCCGATGTGTTTGCTGATGATCTACCCGGTATGCCCCCAGATCGGGATATCGAGTTTATCATTGAGTTAATCCCTGGAACAGGACCTATAGCCCAGAGAGCCTATAGTATGAACCCGGCAGAGTTAGTGGAACTGAAGAAGCAACTGGATGATATGTTGTTCAAAGGTCTGATTCGACCAAGTGCGTCGCCTTGGAGATCCCCAGTTTTGTTTGTGGACAAGAAGGATGGTGCCACTCGTTTATGTACGGATTACCGTAAGCTTAATGATGTCACCATCAAGAACAAGTATCCTTTGCCAAAGATAGAAGATCTGTTTGACCAGCTGGCCGGTGCCAAAGTGTTCTCTAAGATTGATCTTAGGACTGGTTACCCACTACTGCAGAAACCCTTACTAGTGACAAGCATTTTTTGTTCATCAGTGACATGCAAGCTGCCCGTCACTAGTATGCAGTCACTGGTACATGCAGTTACTAGTGACAGGCAGGTTGCCTGTCACTGGTAAGTGTATATAGCGACTGGCACATTATTATGCCTGTCACTAGTATGAATTTCAGTACTAAAAAAAATTAAATGCATTTTGATGAACATGCATTAATAGGAAAGTACATCATGTAGGCCGAATCTCATATAAAATTCAACGAACACATAGTATGGAACATAACCATTTGATACACAGGAAACACAAACATATATAATGTAAGCAAAGTCCATCGCGTATGTAAAGCTTTCTCCCACACTTGCTAATTGTGCCGACAGAACAATACACACCACTCACTAAATCTTCACCATAGTCCACAAAGGCAGAGACCAACCAACACATCATGTCAGGCACCTACCAGCGACCACCCTAAAATGACTCACCACTTGCAGTACCTATTTTGTTTACATATTTAGCGTCAAGAATCATCGATAACAACTAACCTGCATACAGAGGAAAATAAAATATGAATAGATTAGCTAGAAAAAACTTGTCTACTAAATCTCATTTTTTTTATATGCACATGTATTTTGCCATCAGAGGCACCATAACATCAATTCTTCGCTTTCATATTGCAGCTTCTTGTTCACATGATACAAACCTACAAAAAGAAGATTGAGCATGTAGACATGCTCTAGAAATTAACACTAACAATTATAGTTATTAACATAATATAAGAGGAAAATTGTTGCAGGAGATTCAACACCTATCAGAGGAACAGTTTAAAACAGAAGTAGCACAACTAAAGTACATATACGTAAGTGAGTGTTTCACCATCAGTGGCAGTACGTAGAAACAAATTCTTCATCTTAATACACCACTGCGGAAAGGCTTCACCTTAATCATGTTGCACGCGGTGTTTTCAGAAAGAAGCATGTCAAAGTGTAGTTCGTACAACACACAAAAAAAAGTGTAGTTCGTGCAACACAAAAAAATTAACATCAATGGTCTGTAGTTTGTCCTAGGCATCATACTTCAAGGCCTGATAGGAAAAATGTTACATGAGTGAAGCGGTATATATAAAACTAACAAAACAATTGATAGTCCCTCTAGTTCAAAATAATTGCCAAAACATTATTTTGAACAGCAGGAAATACAATAAACATGTAGTGTGGCCTCGCTAGCCAAGGTAAATGAACAAAATACTACAGCAACTTGGCTAAATTCTTATCATGCAGAGTGATGCATAAAAAACATACTCCTCAGCACTCCGTGATATGAACATATGCTCGTTCCCACATTCGTAAGAAAGTACTGGCGACCATATGCATAGTGAGAGGCCTAGACATATGCTACTGCCAGCAGCTTTCTTCTTGTTCGTCTATGTTACAACTTACAAGAAACAGATGGTCATCAGGAATTTCGAAGCTTGCATCTGAGAAATTAGATCTGCTACTGATAGTTAACTACTCTATTGAACAGCTAAAGTTCCTATAATCTGCTAATCTACAAAGTTCCTAATCTGCCATCTACAAAATAATGTGCGTGAATTAGATGCCCACGCGGCCGGTAGGAATACATCCAGCGGCAAGCTCGTAAACTCCTTGGAAATTAGATGCACATGCGGCCGAAGAACTGAAAAATACCTGTTTTGACTCCCGGTCGCCGTCGGCCGTCACGTCTGGCCGTCGTCTGCAGATTGCACCCTGCTCCACCACCGCTGGCCCTGGCGGCCTGGCCGCTGATCTGCTTCTAGTCGGCGGCCGGCCACTGCGGCTGCTTCGCTAAGGCTCTGGCCGCTGCTTCGTCTTGCCGGCTCGCTGCCGGTCGCGGGTCGCCGCCGCCCGTCCTAGTCGCTAGGGTTACCGGCTTACCGCGCCGCCTCCCGCATGTCGTTGTGTGCGAGCCAGAGAAGCGGTTCGGTCGAGACATAGAGCCAGAGCGAGCGAACGTGTGGGATGCGTTGTGGACTGGCCTGTTCGTCTGTTTGGTGGGACTGAAATATTTGCATAGAAAATACGTAGACCCCAGATCCAGCGGAAGGGAGCTCAACAACCCGGCGTGGGGAAGTCTCCGAGCGAGCGGTTTCGTTTGGACAGGGTGGTTGCGTCGTCCAGATTTCGACGACGCGCATCGGGTGGAGGACGTCGTATTAATTAGCACCTCTGTTTACACCAGCTGTTGGAACCTATTTTTGTCTCGCATCTAACATAAACATTTCTTTAAACTAGTTACTAGAGATGCTCTTGGCGGGATAGGAAAACAAATGTTCAACTAGTGACAGGCAATTACAAATGCATGTCACTAACATATTTGCTCTTTCAGCGGGCCTTAAAAAAATGAACTGGTGACAGCCTCTTTGATACGCCTGTCACTAGTGTCTTTTACTAGTGACAGGCTTATATGTGTCTGTCACTAGTGTTTGTACTAGTGACAGGCATAATTTTGCCCGTCACTAAACACCGTGCGGCTATGAGCCTTTCTGCAGTAGTGACCACCAACTGAAGATTCGTGCCACCGATATCCCCAAAACTTCCTTCACCACCAGATATGGATTGTATGAGTACAATGTCATGTCATTTGGATTGACCAATGCCCCCGCTTACTTCATGAATCTCATGAATAAGATCTTTATGAACTTCCTGGATAAGTTTGTCGTTGTTTTCATCGACGACATCCTTATCTACTCCAAATCCAAAGAAGAACATGAGCAACATTTGGAAGTTGTCCTGGATACCCTTCGGGAGCATCAGTTGTACGCCAAGTTCAGCAAGTGTGAGTTTTGGTTGAAGGAAGTAGGATTTCTGGGACATATCTTGTCTGCAGGAGGAATTGCCGTTGACCCCTCAAAAATCAAGACCGTTGAAGAATGGAAAGCCCCAACCACTCAGACTGAAGGCCGTGCATTTCTCGGATTGGCGGGATATTACCGCCGGTTTGTTGAAGGATTCTCAAGCATAGCAAGACCAATGACTCAATTACTGAAGAAGGACAAGAAGTTTGAATGGACTGAAAAATGTGAAGAGAGTTTCCAACAACTCAAGAGCAGATTGACCTCAGCCCCAATATTGATCATGCCGGACATCACCAAGCCATTTGACGTATACTGTGACGCCTCCAATATTGGTCTTGGATGTGTGTTGATGCAAGAAGGCAAGGTGATCTCATACCTGTCGAGGCAACTGAAGCAACATGAGCAGAATTATCCAACCCATGACTTAGAACTAGCAGCCGTGGTTTTAGCCCTGAAAGTATGGCGTCATTACCTCATGGGTAACCGATGCGAGATCTATTCGGATCACAAGAGCTTGAAGTATATCTTCACTCAGAAGGAGCTGAATATGAGGCAGCGCAGATGGATAGAGCTAATCAAGGATTATGATATGGAAATTCACTATCACCCCGGCAAGGCCAATGTGGTAGCGGATGCCCTGAGTAGACTGCCGTGTCAGTTGAACTCCATGATCGCAGCAGAGTAACGAAGTTTACATCAAGAATTTGAGCGGTTTAGACTGGAGCTAGTTAGTGATGGATTTCTAGCCAGCATCGAACTCCAACCCACCTTGATTAGTCAGATAAAGGAAGCCCAGAAGGGAAATGCTAGCATTGATGGGATCAAGAGCCAAATAGCTGCAGGAAAGGCACCGGGATTCACCGAAGACGAAGGAGTGCTTTGGTACAACGGACGCCTATGTGTGACGTCAGATTCAGAGCTAAAATAAGTTATTCTGAAAGAAGCCCATGACACCCTTTACTCCATTCATCCCGGAGGAACCAAGATGTACCAAGATTTGAAGGAACAATTTTGGTGGCATGGAATGAAGAGAGAGATCGGAAGCTACATCGCCAAGTGTGATATCTGTCAACGAGTCAAAGCGGAACATCAACGACCCGCAGGTTTGCTACAACCCCTGCAGATTCCCGAATGGAAGTGGGATTCTGTAGGAATGGACTTCATCACCAGACTGCCCAAATCCAGTAAAGGAAATGATTCTATCTGGGTAGTGGTCGATAGATTGACCAAGGTAGCTCATTTCATTCCCGTCAAGACCACCTATCAAGGACCAAGACTTGCCGAGTTATATATCTCACGGATAGTCAGCCTGCACGGAACCCCGAAGTCAATAGTGTCAGATAGAGGATCCCAATTCACCTCAAGATTCTGGCAGAAAGTACATGAAGGACTAGGAACCCGGCTGAATTTCAGCACAGCCTATCACCCGCAGACTGATGGACAGACTGAACGAGTAAATGAAATACTGGAAGATATGTTGAGAGCATGTGTGCTGGAGTATGGATCCAAGTGGGAAGACTGCTTGCCTTACGCAGAATTCTCGTACAACAACAACTATCAAGCCAGTTTGCAAATGGCCCCCTTTGAAGCACTGTACGGAAGGAAGTGTCGTACCCCTCTGAATTGGTCGGAAGTCGGTGAGAGTCAAGTCTTTGGACCAGATATTCTCCGAGAGGCTGAAGAGAAGGTTCACAAGATCCGCGAATACCTCAAGACAGCCCAATCAAGACCGAAGGGCTACACCGACAAGAGACGCCGAGAGATGACCTTCGAGATCGGAGATTTTGTGTATCTTAAAGTGTCCCCCCTTAAAGGAATGCAGAGATTCCAACTTAGAGGAAAGCTTGCACCCCGATATGTTGGACCCTTCAAAGTCCCGAGTCGCCGAGGAGAAGTATCCTATCAACTGGAGTTAACGGAAGAAATGTCAGCGGTACACAATGTGTTTCACATCTCCTTACTCCGGAAGTACTTGGAAGTACCGGAGAAGACCGAGGTTTTCAAGAACATCGATCATCGAGCTGTGGATATCAACACAGATTTGACCTACAGCGAAGTACCTATTCGCATCTTGGAAGAAGCTTTCAGAACCACCCGCACCAGGAGTATCAAGTTTCTGAAGATCCAATGGAGTAACCATACCGAAGAAGAAGCCACTTGGGAGCGAGAAGACTTCATGAAGACTGAATACCCAGATCTCTTTAGTACCTAGTTTTCTTTAAGATCTCGGGACGAGATCTTTTGTAAGGGGGAAGGGTTTGTAACATCCCAAGTTTCAACCAAATAAATAAAGAGAGGGGAGTTTCAAATACTCAAAATTTACAACTAACAAAAACTTTAGTTATGCATCTAGTGCTACATATAGTATTATGAATAGTGTGCATTCTTCTTGTGTGCATTTGCCATGATGAGTGTTTATTGTTGATTAAGTGAGCTTAAACCCTAATGCATGATCCTAGAACCCCATATAGAGAGAAGTAAAAGAAATGAAATATTGCACTTTTCACTCACATACAACTTTGGCCAATTATGCAAAACTGTAATTAAGGCCACCATTGCTTGCTCTCTTGGTTTTGAAACACTTATATATCAATAACAAACACAATTGCATCAAAGAAACCAGAATCAAATCAAAATAAAATTCAAAACTCAATTACATATGATAATGGTCAAAAGTGGGATTTATAAAATGTTGCTCACTTTGCACCCCTGGTTTGGAAGATTTCTAAACTAAAACCCCTTACTTCTTTCCACCTCATCCAAGACCAAGTCAAGTTGAACATTTTTGGTGTTGACCTTGAATGTTGTAGGATAACGTTGCATAGAAAACAAAAAATTTCCTACCGCGAACACGCAATCCAAGCCAAGATGCAATCTAGAAGACGGTAGCAACGAGGGGGTATCGAGTCTCACCCTTGAAGAGATTCCAAAGCCTACAAGATGAGGCTCTTGTTGCTGCGGTAGACGTTCACTTGCCGCTTGCAAAAGCGCGTAGAAGATCTTGATCACGATCGGTTCCGGCGCCACAAACGGGCAAGCACCTCCGTACTCGGTCACACGTTCGGTTGTTGATGAAGACGACGTCCACCTCCCCGTTCCAGCGGGCAGCGGAAGTAGTAGCTCCTCTTGAATCCGACGGCACGACGGCGTGGTGTCGGTGGTGGTGGAGAAATCCGGCGGAGCTTCGCTTAAGCGTGCGGGATATGGTGGAGGAGAGAGACCGCTAGGGTTTGGGGAGAGGGCGCCGGCTAGGTCACCCTTGAGGGGTGCGGCCATGGTGGTGGCTTGAGTGGCCGGCCAGCCCCTCTCTCCCCTCTTTATATAGGTGGAGGCCCCAAGGTTTAGGTCAAAAGAGTCCGAATAAGACCCCAACAAAACCTTCCAAGTGTCCAAACCTAGGGGAGTGGGACTCCCCTTTCCTTGGTGGGGTGGCCGGCCACCATGGTGGGGAGTCCACTTGGGACTCCTCCTCCCTTAGGTTGGCCGGCCAAGGTGGGTGGAGTCCCTCTGGGACTCCACCTTCCATCCTTATTTCTTCCGGATTTTTCTAGAACCTTCTAGAACCTTCCGTAGAACCTTCCGGATCATTTTAATTCACATAAAATGACATCCTATATATGAATCTTATTCTCCGGACCATTCCGGAACTCCTCGTGATGTCCGGGATCTTATCCGGGACTCCGAACAAATATTCGAACTCCATTCCATATTCAAGTTCTACCATTTCAACATCCAACTTTAAGTGTGTCACCCTACGGTTCGTGAACTATGCGGACATGGTTGAGTACTCACTCCGACCAATAACCAATAGCGGGATCTGGAGATCCATAATGGCTCCCACATATTCAACGATGACTTTAGTGATCGAATGAACTATTCACATACGATACCAATTCCCTTTGTCACGTGATATTTTACTTGTCCGAGGTTTGATCTTCGGTATCACTCTATACCTTGTTCAACCTCGTCTCCTGACAAGTACTCTTTACTCGTACCGTGGTATGTGGTCTCTTATGAACTTATTCATATGCTTGCAAGACATTAGACGACATTCCACCGAGAGGGCCCAGAGTATATCTATCCGTCATCGGGATGGACAAATCCCATTGTTGATCCATATGCCTCAACTCATACTTTCCGGATACTTAATCCCACCTTTATAACCACCCATTTACGCAGTGGCGTTTGATGTAATCAAAGTACCTTTCCGGTATAAGTGATTTACATGATCTCATGGTCATAAGGACTAGGTAACTATGTATCGAAAGCTTATAGCAAATAACTTAATGACGAGATCTTATGCTACGCTTAATTGGGTGTGTCCATTACATCATTCATATAATGATATAACCTTGTTATTAATAACATCCAATGTTCATGATTATGAAACTAATCATCCATTAATCAACAAGCTAGTTTAAGAGGCATACTAGGGACTTCTTGTTTGTCTACATATCACACATGTACTAATGTTTCGGTTAATACAATTATAGCATGATATATAAACATTTATCATAAACATAAAGATATAAATAATAACCACTTTATTATTGCCTCTAGGGCATATCTCCTTCAGTCTCCCACTTGCAGTAGAGTCAATAATCTAGTTTACATTTGTAAAGATATAACACCTTGGCCTTCTGGTGCTTTATCATGTATTGCTCACGGGAGAGGTTTTTAGTCATCGGATCTGACACGCTCATAAACGTAAGTATTTTGTAATTCATTTGCGTCTCAACGCATCACTCATTTCCAAATGAGTTGGCATTTAAATATGTTTGATCTTCCGGTGGAACCTTAATTCCATCTGTCCGAAATATGTCACTAATATTGTCACACACAATATAGCTTCAAAGTTCCGACTCGTCGGAACTACACCAAGTTCTCAAAGAACCTCTTGACTTAACATCCTTTGTCATTGTCAAAATAATGACATACTCCGCCTTCTTTTGTAGAATCCGTCACAATATTTAGAACTCTTCTAAATCTAGCATAGACAACTTCTAGCTCATTGTGCTACGTTTTAAACAACACTTAGTCTAATTTGAGATTGAAATTATATTTTATATGTGACAAAACCAATATCGGTGTAACACCTTACGTTGATTTGTTTGTCATTTCTTCATACAAAAATATATATATATATCCTTAGTTCTTCTAAAGTACTCAAGGATATTCTTACCGTCGTCCAATGATCATCATATGAATCATTCTCGTATATGCTCATAACCCTTTATAGCACATCATATCCGATTGTGTACATATTATTCGTGATCTATAATCACTCATGTGTTTCTACTCATTGAGTGTCGATACACTCAAGTCTTGTTAAACCTTCACATGACAAGAACATTTTCTTAATATTTCTATATTGAACTACTTCAATATCCATCATATGTACTTTGACTTAAACTTATTTATGTGTTTCAATCTATCTTCATAGATCTTGACACTAAATTTGTTTCAGTCCATATCCTTTCATTGAAGTTAATTCTCAATGAAACCTTTTTAATCAAGTATATAATTACATCATTTATAACTAACTATATGTCACCTACATAAAGTATTATAAATGTGTCTTAGCGCTCCCACTTAATTTCTTGCAAATGCAAGCTTCTTCATCGTCTCGATGAAATCAAAAACTCTTTGACTATTTCATCCGGTGAAGATTCCAACTCCGTGATACTTACTTCATCCAATTGAAGCTTGTATACCTATCTAGTATTCCACTGGACCAGCAAAACTCTTGGTTGTATCTTGTATACATACTTCGTTAAGTAGTGTATTTTGCCATCCTACTAGCATATCTCATAAAAGAAATATGTAGTGATTACTAGAATAATCCACATAGACTATAAGCATTGCTACGGAAGATCTAATCTTATCGTATTCAACTATTTGAACTTTGTCGTAAACAATTTTTCGATAAGTCAAGCTTTCTTCAAGGATATTTCATCCAAGTCTATCAATTTCATAGATCCATTTACTTTCATAAAGTATTCATCTATCTTGGATTTCATGGCGCATGGCCATTTTAATGGAGTCATGGCCCATCATAACTTCTTTGTTTTGTAGTTGGTTTATCATTGTTCAAAATCAATCCTTTGTCCACAAATCATTTATTTGATCACAAAGTAAACCATACCTACAAGGTTCAATATGTACTTCGATCTCCATGGCTAAAACACTTTGTAGTCATGAGAGCCATGATCGTCGTGGCCGCTTCCGAAACCAATTCCGATGCTGCGCTACTCTGATCATTATGCTCAGGTTCATAAATTTAATCAAATTATATTGTCCTCCCACTCAAATACTTCACTCGAAACAATTTCTCGGAAATAAGAAACATTGACAAACACTTTTGTCTTTGTCTCGTGGGAAGAATTCCCAATTAAATCTCTGGGATAACCAACAAAGACATTCATCCGATTTTGGTTGACTATTAGGGTTTATACCCATGCCATAACTTGTATGGTGTCATTTCAACGGATCATGATGATGCTCTATTCGGTGTAAAAGCGGTAGTCACTAAAGCATAATCCACAAAAATATAATGGCATCAATATTTTATCTCATCATTGATCCAACAAAGTTTGGATATATCTCTTGGATACTTCATCATCACTATGATACTCCAAGAAACGTAAGTTGTAGAACAATTTCATAACTCTCTTAGATGTTCGCTAAAACTCGTAATTCAAATATTTCCACCATGATCCAATCATAGATATTTGATTTCTATTACGATGATTTCCACTTCATGCTGAAATTTATTTGAATCCTATTCAAATGTTTCAAACTTTTCCTTATTGAATATATCCACATATATACTCAATTCATTGTTTGAAAGTTTTCATGAAGTAGAAGAATCTTCCGCACACAACTATGCCCAGTGAACCACATATATCATTATGTATGTTTTCACTAAGTTAGTTGCCCGTTCAACTCTTCGGCCTATGAACGGTATTTCAGTCATTACCTTTTAGAAAAGATTTTGCAAGTGCCAAATGATTCAAAAATCAAATGACTCCAAAAATCCATTTACATGGAGTTCCTTCATGCGTTTCTTTCTAACATGACCTAAATGGCGGTTCCACAAATAAGTGGAATTCAAATCATTTGCCTTATGGCATTTTAGCGTCGATGTTATGTATGTGTGTTTCACCATTAAGATTCATAATAACTTATCCATCGTACATGGAGTAATGTCATAATTTGAACAACTCATTGTTTTCATTTGATCAGAGCAAAATAACAATTATTAAGTTCTTTATTATAAATTCTAAGGGCTAGATAGAATGCCAATGACGAACATAATAACACTTTATTTTGTTCCAGACGTGCATTCCTATCATATTCCTTGTCAGTCACTTAGGCCATTGTATTCTTATATTGTGTTGTTTTGTATGACACTTCATACCAACCAATATGGTACTAATACCCAAGAATTTCATTGTGTGACTTAACTAGGAATACAACCATAACATGTATATCATTTATATACACCGAGCTAGACTTTGTAGTCTTTTCTTTTCTTTTGCCAAAATATCTTTTGCAGTTTCTCTTTTAGCTTTCCTCATTATTCAGAAAAACATTTCAACATCAATAACTTCTAGGTTTGTTGGTCAAATACCAATAACCTTGAGCTTCTTACTTTGAAGTTGATCATCATATGACAAGTGTTTCAGATTTCACTATTAGTAAATTTGTAATACGATGAACAATTTCACTCATAATTTTATCCATCAATTCATGATAACTTTCTGAGACCATGTCTGTACATGCTAGGCTCATAAAGTTTAAACCTTAGTATTCGCATATGCAAATCTGGCTTGCACCCGTTGTAAGCACACGTAGAATCTATAACACCCGATCATCACGCGATGCTTCGAAACGACGAGTCTTAGCAACGGTGCATACTAAGGACAATCACTTCATGGATATGCGAATATCGTTAGTGCCCCAATAGTTGGAGGATTGGGACGCCTTGCGTCTTCAACCTTCATACATTCCCATAAAACTTATGAGTTTATGTAGTCTCACCGAAATATATTCTATCATCTTGCAATAAGGTTTTAGATATCACATATATCTCATACCTTGATTATTTCTGAAAACTAAATTTTCAGCTCCTTATTTTTCAAACAGATTTGAACTTCAAGTTTTACGGAGACAAGATAACTTTAGGTACTAATTGAAACCACAACTCTTTGAATCAACAATGTGAGGTTTACTAAAAATTTGCAATAAGACTTAATCATTTCTTGATTTTTTAACAATACGGTACCAGTCCGTAAAGTTTCTTATCAGACTTAACAGTATTTCTATCTCAATTACAAGACTAGCGCATGGTAGAAAACGAATGCCAATACTACAAAATTAATTCAAAATACTACTCAGACTATGTTTATGATAATTAGTTCATGTTTTAATCTAATTACTAATGAACTCCCACTTAATACAACATCCCTCATAGTTGTTATGTGGTACACGATCCAAATCCACTACACCAAAACCGATCATCACGTGAGATGATGTAGCTTCAATGGTGAACATCAACATGTTGATCATATCACCCATATGACTCGTGTTCAACCTTTCGGTTTCCGTTGTCCCGAGGCCATGTCTGTACATGCTAGGCTCGTCAAGCAAACCCAAGTATTCCGCGTGTGCAACATGGCTTACACCCGTTGTATGTTGAGTTTATCACACCCGATCATCACGAGATGCTTCAAAACTAAGAACAATGCAACGGTGCATACGAGGGAAGAACACTTTATTATCTTGATATTAATGTGAGGGATCATCTTATAATGCTACCGTCGCGATCTAAGCAAAATAAGATGCATAAAGGATTAACATCACATGCAGTTCATATGTGATATGATATGGCCCTTTTGTCTTTGTGCCTTCGATCTTCATCTCCAAAGCACGGACATGATCTCCATCATCAACGGGCATGATCTCCATCATCGTCGGCGTAGCGTCAAGGTTCATGGCGCCGTCTTCATGGTTGTTCACCTCATGTAGCAACTATTACAACTACTTTGAAATACTACTCAACATGAAATTTAAAGACAACCATAAGGCTCCTGCCGGTTGCCACAATACAATAATGATCATCTCATACATATTCATCATCACATTATGGCCATATCACATCACCAAAACCCTGCAAAAACAAGTTAGACGTCTCTAATTGGTTTGCATATTTTACGTGGTTTAGGGTTTTCGAGTGAGATCTAATCTACCTACGAACATGAACCACAACGGTGATACTAGTGTTGTTAATAGAAGAGTAAATTGAATCTTCACTATAGTAGGAGAGACAGACACCCGCAAAGCCTCTTATGCAATACAAGTTGCATGTCGAACGAGGAGCAAGTCTCATGAACGCGGTCATGCAAAGTTTGCCCGAGCCGCTTCATCCCACTATGCCACAAAGATGCAAAGTACTCAAACTAAAAACAACAAGAGCATCAACGCCCACAAAACCATTGTGTTCTACTCGTGCAACCATCTATGCATAGACACGGCTCTGATACCACTGTAGGATAACGTTGCATAGAAAACAAAAATTTTCCTACCGCGAACACGCAATCCAAGCCAAGATGAAATCTAGAAGACGGTAGCAACGAGGGGGTATCGAGTCTCACCCTTGAAGAGATTCCAAAGCCTACAAGATGAGGCTCTTGTTGCTGCGGTAGACGTTCACTTGCCGCTTGCAAAAGCGCGTAGAAGATCTTGATCACGATCGGTTCCGGCGCCACAAACGGGCAGCACCTCCGTACTCGGTCACACGTTCGGTTGTTGATGAAGACGACGTCCACCTCCCCGTTCCAGCGGGCAGCGGAAGTAGTAGCTCCTCTTGAATCCGACAGCACGACGGCGTGGTGTCGGTGGTGGTGGAGAAATCCGGCGGAGCTTCGCTTAAGCGTGCGGGATATGGTGGAGGAGAGAGACCGCTAGGGTTTGGGGAGAGGGGCGCCGGCTAGGTCACCCTTGAGGGGTGCGGCCATGGTGGTGGCTTGAGTGGCCGGCCAGCCCCTCTCTCCCCCTCTTTATATAGGTGGAGGCCCCAAGGTTTAGGTCAAAAGAGTCCGAATAAGACCCCAACAAAACCTTCCAAGTGTCCAAACCTAGGGGGAGTGGGACTCCCCCCTTTCCTTGGTCGGGTGGCCGGCCACCATGGTGGGGAGTCCACTTGGGACTCCTCCTCCCTTAGGTTGGCCGGCCAAGGTGGGTGGAGTCCCTCTGGGACTCCACCTTCCATCCTTATTTCTTCCGGATTTTTCTAGAACCTTCTAGAACCTTCCGTAGAACCTTCCGGATCATTTTAATTCACATAAAATGACATCCTATATATGAATCTTATTCTCCGGACCATTCGGAACTCCTCGTGATGTCCGGGATCTTATCCGGGACTCCGAACAAATATTCGAACTCCATTCCATATTCAAGTTCTACCATTTCAACATCCAACTTTAAGTGTGTCACCCTACGGTTCGTGAACTATGCGGACATGGTTGAGTACTCACTCCGACCAATAACCAATAGCGGGATCTGGAGATCCATAATGGCTCCCACATATTCAACGATGACTTTAGTGATCGAATGAACTATTCACATACGATACCAATTCCCTTTGTCACGCGATATTTTACTTGTCCGAGGTTTGATCTTCGGTATCACTCTATACCTTGTTCAACCTCGTCTCCTGACAAGTACTCTTTACTCGTACCGTGGTATGTGGTCTCTTATGAACTTATTCATATGCTTGCAAGACATTAGACGACATTCCACCGAGAGGGCCCAGAGTATATCTATCCGTCATCGGGATGGACAAATCCCACTCGTTGATCCATATGCCTCAACTCATACTTTACGGATACTTAATCCCACCTTTATAACCACCCATTTACGCAGTGGCGTTTGATGTAATCAAAGTACCTTTCCGGTATAAGTGATTTACATGATCTCATGGTCATAAGGACTAGGTAACTATGTATCGAAAGCTTATAGCAAATAACTTAATGACGAGATCTTATGCTACGCTTAATTGGGTGTGTCCATTACATCATTCATATAATGATATAACCTTGTTATTAATAACATCCAATGTTCATGATTATGAAACTAATCATCCATTAATCAACAAGCTAGTTTAAGAGGCATACTAGGGACTTCTTGTTTGTCTACATATCACACATGTACTAATGTTTCGGTTAATACAATTATAGCATGATATATAAACATTTATCATAAACATAAAGATATAAATAATAACCACTTTATTATTGCCTCTAGGGCATATCTCCTTCAAATGTTGACTCTGCCTAGTTTTACCATGGTAAATAGGACAAGTTGCAACATGAGAGCAAAATGAAGATCATCTCAATTTTGAAAACTTGCAAACCAGCACCAAAATGAACACCACCACCACCATTCTACTACCCTATTTATATAAATGAAATTCACCAAAAAGAATTTCAAAATTCAAATAAAAATTTCATGCGGCCATTGTGTCGAACACATGGCAGGCATAATTCTGGAATTCACATACACCTCTTGGTCCAGTGGGTTTTGGGCTAAACCACTTTTGGTTTGTGATCATTTTGATCTCCTGCATCTCCTGCATCAGTGCATGTCCTTGCTGGTGCTGATTAAAGTGAGGAGAGAGCACATTTTGCACCATGCCGTGCACATGCCGGCCACCTTTGCCCTCTATTTCTCTGGCCTCTCTCTCTCACCCAAACCTCTGCGTCGAGCACTGCCTCCCTCTCCTCTAGCTGCTAGACACACTCCAGAACGCGCAGAGGCAACGTCGTCGTCGTCCTCGTCGGAATCTCGCCGCAGTACCGTGGCACTCATCACACGCGCCCGATCGATCTCGTCCACCTTTTGCAGCGCCGAAAGCGGGTTAAGCATCGCCATGCCGCCGCCGATCAAGTGCTGTACTAGCCTTGCCCCTTCAAGCTTCAGAACGGCCGCGCCATGGACGACCTCTCTCAGCACCCGCGGCACCCCTCACGATCCTATAAATAGAGCACTCCCGCGGCTTAACCATTCACACCATCCAACTCTCCTCTCTTCACTGATTCTCCTCGAACCAACAACTAGTCCAATTATCGCCGGAGTCGCCGCAATTTGAAGCTCGGAGCCGCCAGTACCCGGAGCTTGCCGCGGTCGATTGGAGCCTCCCCAAGCGCTGCGACCTGTACCAGTCGACTCAGCACCCTCGCCAACGTCGCCGCGCACCTTGCCGTCGACCGCGGGAACGCCGGTAGGCCCTCCGACCCCCTAGGCTCGCCGCCGGAGCCACGACCTCTCGTCGGAGACGATGATGCCTGTGCGCCGTTGATCTCTGCTCTAATCCAACGTCTCACACGCACTCATACCGTTTCGCTTTGATTGAGCCTATGACGGGTGGACCCCACCTCGTCAGACGGCCCACTCGCACTGGATGCGTTGTTGGGCTGGGTCTGTCTGTTTAATTCGTTTAGGGCCCGTTAGGCTTTTCCCGCGCGGCCCAGAAATTCAAATCTAGTTTAACTCGTTTAACTCAAATTCAATGCTGGTCTCAAATTCAAATTTAAATAGTTTCAAATCTACTGCACCAAATTTAGCAAACTTTATATCTTTGGAATGCCCATGAAATTATCTAAAAAGTGCCACTGGTCTCACCTCCAAATTCATAGTAGTTTTCAAATGATAAAAATAACAAGGCAGGGACTTTTACAACTTTAAACTTTATTTAAAATTCAACCATAATTGATTTTGAGTTGATTCCAACTCTCATATATCACAAATGATATACTCTAATTGATTATGAAAAAAGATAGCCAAGTTGTTTGTATGATCATGGACTAGAACAAAATAATGTCTATGGAGCCATTTCTAGTTCATTTAAATCCTTTAAATTAAATTGTGGGAATAGTATGAGAGCTACTCTCTCATTTAAATCTTGATCCTAAGTAATTCAATATGAGGTAATGTCCTTAGTCTAATAAACCTCATATTTCCTTACTTCGTGATTTTAAATCATTACTATGTTATTATTAAAATGCATGAGGTGGAGCACCTCATTTAAATTATACTCCCCCATAATAGATATGAAATGTTGACCTTGGTCAACCTATGTTTCATACCTTATTATTATTTGAGGAGATTAAATCTTAATACGATTTAATGAGAGGAAATTATTTTCTCCAAAGAATTGAATTCTCAAACCAAATCAATAATTGTAATGAGAGGAAATTATTTTTCTCTTAAATAAGAACACCAAGTAAATCACAATGCTATGATTGATGTGTTGCTAGCATAAGCTTGTGTGAACCTTTGGTGTGTTTAGTCTAGCATGTAAGTTTGGTTTGGTGATTGTATATCTCGTATTCGTGTATAGACGCTAGTAACGAGGAGTATCAAGAGGAGGAAGGCTACTCCCAGGAGGAGGAGGAAAACTTTGACCACTACCCTGCTCAAGGCAAGCTAACACTCTTGCAAAGCACCATGTGCAAAGCTCTACAAGAGCAAGTCACCATCCCTCTTTACTTTATGTTTAATCAACATATCCCATGTTTTTACCTTGCAATTATTTTGCTTATTGTATTTTTAAAGCTTATTTTTGATTCATGATTCACTTGGTCTAGAGTAGAATAAGAGCACCCAAGTTTAGCTTAGATCTAATCAAAGCTAGATAGCACCCCTCATGATTAGTGGCTAGTGCTAACTAAATAAAATTGACTACTCTAGATGGGAACATGTGAAATGACTTTGAAAGGTTTTGAAGGTGAAGGTGACATGAATGACTTGGTGAATTTTGATAAAAATTGATGATTGGGTTTGAATGCGATACCCTTCCAATGATACAAGTACCCCCACAATAGCTGATTATGGGTAGGGCTTAACTGGAAGTTTGTGTGTCTTAGTATGGGTTCCCTCTAACAAGCATCATAGGGGTTATGCCGAGGCTGCCTCCGTTAAAAGTGAAGTGATGTGAATATGAGGTGAATGTACGACCCAAGCCCTGTGCAGTTCCCGGGTTGACAGTTGGTTTTCACCGGGAGGCCAAGCTCATGGGGAGAGGTGCCTATACTAGGGTATATAAGTGAAAGGTTAAGGTTGATGATCCGCGTACTGAGTTACGATGATTCGGGGTTATCCTCGACGGATGTAATCAAAAGTTATGGCACAAGAGTACAACCTCTGGAGAGTGTTAAACCTATTCGAATAGTCGTGTCCACGGTTACGGACGATTGGAAAGGCCATACTGTTCCGTTGTCAGAACTTTTGTCTTAAAAAGGAATGGTGAATTGAAAGGTGACTTGACTGAAATCACAATTGATTTGTGGGAATGACACTAATATTCCCACTTGAGTTAGTTAGCTAAAATGAGGAGTCTTTACTAAATTTTTGTGAACTAAACATGGCTTTACGCAAATAAACCTAGAGCTTAGCACCCCTTATTAAAGTTGTTAAGTATTACATTAGTATTAGTTTGCGAGTACTTTAAAGTACTCACGTACCGTGTCCCTGGCTATTAAAATGCCAGACTATGAAGAGGAGCCACAGTATCAAGAGGACGGACAACAGGACGTCTACGATAACTAGGAGCATCTTCTAACGTCAAGCGTTGCCTGTGGAATAGATAGTCCACTACTACTTCGCTTCCGCTACGTATTGTATTGTTGAACAATCTATTTGTGTAATATTGGATCATGCGATCCATTGTTGTAAGACATGTATGTGTTGTAATAAATGATGACTCTATGCTACTTAACTATTATGTCTCGCAAAAACAATCTTCCTGGGATTGCGATGTATGGCATAATAGGCATCTGGACTTAAAAATCCGGGTGTTGACAATTAGTTAAACGGATAGGAGTGCTTGCTCTGATTGTTAAAAGCTCATGATAACTAACTTTGTGTCCTTTCCCTTGTTTTCTTTGTAGGAAAATTTCAGCATGGACACAGAGTCGGATGTCATCAAGAATGCTTGCTGTGACATCCTAAAGAATGTGACAAAGATTACCAGGCGATGCTCATTTGGACTGAAGAAAACGATGATGGAGCTGTTTGGAGCTAGATCTGCTGGGAATTAGAGTGTTTTGTTGTGTGCTGGTTCTATGTCATTTGGTGTGAAAAACCTGGTCTTATGTCCTGCTGGGTTGGTGTTTTTGTGCACCATGTTGGTGAATCTTTGAACATGTGAATCTGGTCATTTTGATGAATCCGTGAACATGTTGTGATGCTCGATGTGAATTATGTGCTCGTCGTGAACAGATTTGCAATGTTGATTTTTGTATTTAGTCTGCTGAATTTCATAATTTAAATGATGTGCAGGTGGGCTATTTGTTGTTTGTTAAAAGGCCAAGGCCCAAAGTAGCCTGGAAATATATGGGGTCTTAAAAGGCTACAACCCAGCAAAAAAATGATTAGTATGTATGCATTTCAGAAAAGTAGGAATTAAAAAATGTTGAAAAAGGCAAACGCTCAGTAAAATAACTCGGACCCTAAAAAGGCCGGAGAACAAAACCGAAATGGACACCAAACATGCCAAGGCCCAAAACTCTAATGGACCTCAAAAAGGCCAAGGCCGAATTCGACATGCTGCGAAAAACACATGGCCCGAAAACAATTGGTAAAAAATGAAATTAAAAATGAAAAAGTCCAATAAAAATTGGGCTCGTAACAGGCCATGGCCCAACAAAGGGGAAAAATTAACGTTACTGGGCTTGGCCCATACAACAAACTGAATGGACAAGATCGATACATAAAGATGATCTTGATCATGTAGGGCAGCTCACAAGATCGATACATGAAGCACAAGGTGGAGAAGACAACAATATAGCTACTGCTATGGACCCATAGTCAAGGGATGAACAACCCACGCATCACTTCGAAGGCGGGCATGGCGATGTAGATGCCCCCGGCGATGATTTCCCCTCCGAACAGGGTGCCAGGAAGAGCTTCAGAACCCCCCTGAGATGGGTTCGGCGATAGCGGCCGCGGCAGAACTTTTCATGGAAGGAGGCTCAGGTATCTAAGGTTTTCCCGAGAAGATGTATAAATAGGCGGATGATTCAGGTCGTTGGGGCACCTGTGGGCCCCACACCTACCCTAGGCGCGGGCCAGCCCTAGTTCATGCCTATGGGTGGTGTGGGCGCCCTTGTCACATATTAGTTCACACACACTGAGCGTGCCCTCTTTCTGCATATAGGATTGGGTTTTCTCTCATTGAGATCATTTACTTATTGCTATTTACTTTCAGTAAATCATTGCAAACTAACCACATAAAAACACCAAAACTATTGCATCCTTTTGAACGTTTACTTGTCAAAATTGCTAACCAATACCTTCAGCTCCTCGTGGGTTTGACAAATTTTTTTGTTGAAAAGTACTAAAATTGATATCCTACACTTGGGAGCCATCAAGACACTTTTCTAGCGCAGTTGCCGGGGAGCGTAGCGCTATTGGTAAATGGTTTCGTAAGGACGTTTTATTATTTTTACTTTTTACTATTTATCTCGTCGTGGATCTCTCAATACGTGAAGCTACACGCTTAACTCTATATGAATATGTATGATTTGTTAAAGATAAGGTCGAGAAACCCCCTGAACCGAAAGTGGTGTATCAAATTCCTATTGGTATTGCCAAAAGAGCTATGAAACTAACCATTTCGGGGGATAAAAGTCAAATGTTATGGGACATCAACAATTTTATCGTCACAAATGACTAAGATTGAACCAGGTGTATGTGTTCAACTCAGATGGCACACGTTTTTTTTGCCAAATTTTATGCTTTTTTTGCATACATCGGTGGCATTTTATCTATGCAATAACAAGTAATAACCCAGATGTAGCCAGCAACCCGCAACTTAACATTGCATGCAAATACATTTGTAAAACTCATTGCTATTTGATTGTACATTTCATACACCACATGTATGTAGTTTTATATAGAATCAATTTTTAGATATACAAATGAGACCATGCCCTGCACATTTTCTTTGGCACATGGATTTTGAGGCAAACATCGTCTCATAGACATCCCCGCATGTGGTCTTCGGGGAGAGAATTAAAGAAGGTGTACACAACACGATGATTGTGGCCTACTCTTTGCGCCACATTTGTGATGGAATCTGCACCAACAATGGCTCCAACCATCTTCCATTCTTGCTTCCGTTGGAGCTCCTCCCGATAATAAAGATCCAACAAAAAATCGAAAGTCTTTCGATCGGTTGTCTATAGATGGGATGGAGTCATACGACACTTCATGGGAGAGAGGGAAGGCGAAGGCGGTGTTGCACGCATCGGGACCAAGCGGCGAGAGGAAGGGGCTCTTATTTACACATGATCATCTAGGCACTATTGCATGCACCCCTTCCACCTCTGTTGGTGCTAGCTAGGGAGTGCCGATGTGGTCAGTTTGCTCGAGTAAGGAGTCTCATTGGGGACCATGAAGTGGCGGCAGGGCACATCGTTTGTAAATATGGGTTTTTCGGAACTGTCGCCGCCACTCATAGTATTTATACATGCGCTGGGGAAGGCAAGAAAGTTGCAAAACGATAAGAACAACAAGAAGGAAGATGAAACCTTACTGAACCATGTCCATAGTTTACACTGAATACACACATTTACTAAAACCTAAATGCGTGTAGTATATCTTACATGGTCGTATTATACGAATCGTGTGTGATTTCCTCGATTCCATGGATCACCTGCATCTGATTCTTTCCGTGATCAAAAGTGGTCTTTTGCAAAGCACATGGATCAGCCCATCTGTGTGAGATTGGGTAGGGGGGCTGAAAAATCCCGGTATGTACTAGTGTCTCACACAATGAAGTATGGATTAACGACGGGATTGAAATTAAAATAGCTACATGCATGATTCCCATCCAATTGTATGTTGCATCTCTTATTTTCCTGGCTAATTAAGGCCTGTAACATGAACCTCGAAATTAATCAAACCCACAACAATGGAGACATGCTCATACATATACAACTTTATAATTTTATTTTCTCCTTGTCTCCAGCAAGCTAGATTGCCCTTAGATCATGGCGTTCTTCTTGTTCATCACCTCCTGAATCATAGTCCCGAGAGTCTCGATTTTCATTGGTTTGTCCACAAACACATCGGCACCAGCACTCATGAACGCCTCCATGGCATTCTCATCAGTCGACACCCCAACAATCATCACATCGGTTTCTCCCGCGAGCACGGATCTTCTTAACCGCCTATAAGGTAGAAGATGTTTTTCTAAAGTGACCAGTAATATTCGGGCAAAAAGATACATATTATTCATACGAAAATAAATAAATGGGAAACTAGTTAAAATACCTCAGTGTCCGGACATTATGGGCATGTTCTTATCACACAAAACAATGTCAAACTTCTTCCCTTCAAGGAAAAAATCCAGAGCTTCTTTCCCATTATTAGCCACAACAATCTCGCGAGTTAAACATGCGTAACATCGCAGAGAGAACGAAGGCACAAACTCGAATGTCCTCAACAATCAATGCCTTCACGGGAGATCCCCGGGCGTTGGATACCATGTTCGCACAAACGAGCCGCAAACGGAGCAAAGAGATTAGCTATTTCGTATTTATGCCTAATGTTTGCAGTACGATTGTTACCGAGCATTTGAAAGAAGAATAAATAATTAAACCATAATATCAATTAATAAATCATAGATTATGACAAATAATGATTACAAATAATCTGTTTTGTTAAAGTATGACAAATTTATTTTTGCAAAATCATGCACAATAAACTCAAATCATGAGATGTATATATTGAATGATGTACATATTGTTATTATTTAATCTGTATCTACTAATTTATCCTAAGGTTCGTCACAACAAGAAAAAATTAAGCTTACATATACGGGGATAAAAGAGCATAAAAAATAGATGGAAAACACACACAAACAATAATATACTTGGGCTAACAATTATTGTAAAGATTGTGCTACACATGGATAATTCCCCATGTTATTTACTTCAACAAGTAGCACCCAAACAACATGAAGATAACTACAACATAAAAAAATAATAACATGAAAATGGCAACACATACGCAAATATGGCTGCCAAAACAACAAAAACTATGTGATGCAAAGATACGAATGCACAAGGTCCATCAAACACATGTATGGAAACTCCAAGCCTGAAGGGACAGAAAATACTACATGATGATACAAAACAAGGCCTAAAAAGAAAGAATAGTGACCTTAAAACTAGCTAAATATCTTGGTCGAGAAGGATGTAGCTCTCTTGATGCTTGAAGCTTTGGGGTTGTGTCCCTTGAATTCACTCTATGCAAGGTATTTATAAGGAACCCGGGGAGGCGTGTCCCCAAAGCTCCCGATCTCCACCATCCATTCATGAAACTATGGGTTCACAATTTCACATATGCAAATATCCGCACCGCCGCACACCAACATACAAAATTGGGAGATCAATACTGATATATTGTTTGTAGTATTGTGATTAATGTTCCATATATATCCATCTTCTAGAGATTGTAAGGAACCAATTTTTACAAGAGGATATGTGTGCCAAAAGATATATATGGCTTCAAGGATTGCCTATTATAGCCGCAAGTTCACGATATCTATCTATATCAATGTGGCGGCATATCTAGATACCACAACAGGGTCACAATTCATTTATTTATTTCCATTAACAACACCAGGTTCATCTGTATTAGGTGATATAGTGGAGATTATTTTAATTATGGCGGGAAAATCATATAATGAAATTGGCCAAGATAGACATCAGCGTTTAATGAAGATTATTTTGCATCCGGTACATTACAGACTGATACATCTCAAACGTATCTATAATTTTTGATGCTCCATGCTTGTTTTCCACCAATTCATATATGTTTTGCTCAAACTTCGTTGCACTTTTATACATTTTCCGGCTCTAACGTATTAACAAGATGCCACAGTGCCAGTCCCTGTTTTCTGCTGTTTTCGTATTTCAGAAAAGTTGTACAGGAAATATTCTCGGAATTGGATGGAACAAAATCCGAAGTCAATATTTTACCGTAACGAAGACAGAGTTCAGAGGGGAGTCGAAGGGGAGCAGAAGGGCGGCAACGCCAACCCTAGGCGTGGCCTAGCCTTGGCCCGCACCTAGGGGTGGTGTGGGCCACCTTGGCCTCTACCGACATCGCCTCTCCTCCTATTTATTCACGATCTCGGGAAAACCCTGGATACGCGAGCCTCCATCCACGAAAAGTTCCATCGCGACCGCTGATACGTCTCCGACGTATCGATAATTTCTTATGTTCCATGCCACATTATTGATGATATCTACATGTTTTATACACATTATATGTCGTATTTATGCATTTTCCGAGCACTAACCTATTAACGAGATGCCGAAGAGCCGGTTGTTGTTTTCTGCTGTTTTTGGTTTCGAAATCCTACAAAGGAAATATTCTCGGAATTGGACGAAATCAACGCCCGTGGGCCTATTTTGCCACGAAGCTTCCAGAAGACCGAAGAGAAGACGAAGTGGGGCCACGGGGCGCCGCCACACTAGGGCGGCGCGGCCCAGGAAGGGCCCGCGCTGCCCTGCTGTGTGGGGCCCCCGTGACCCCTCCGACTCCGCCCTTCCGCCTACTTAAGGTCTTCATCGCGAAACCCCCAGTACCGAGAGCCACGATACGGAAAACCTTACTGAGACGCCGCCGCCAATCCCATCTCGGGGATTCGGAGATCACCTCCGGCACCTCGTCGGAGAGGGGATTCATCTCCCGGAGGACTCTTCACCGCCATGGTCGCCTCCGGAGTGATGAGTGAGTAGTTCACCCCTGGACTATGGGTCCATAGCAGTAGCTAGATGGTTGTCTTCTCCTCATGTGCTTCATTGTCGGATCTTGTGAGCTGCCTAACATGATCAAGATCATCTATCCGTAATTCTATATGTTGTGTTTGTCGGGATCCGATGGATAGAGAATACTATGTTATGTTGATTATCAATCTATTACCTATGTGTTGTTTATGACCTTGCATGCTCTCCGTTATTAGTAGAGGCTCGGCCAAGTTTTTGCTAGTAACTCCAAGAGGGGGTATTTATGCTCGATAGTGGGTTCATGTCTCCGTGAATCTGGGGGAGTGACAGAAACCTCTAAGGTTATGGATGTACTGTTTCCACTAGGGATAAAACATTGATGCTATGTCCGAGTATGTAGTTATTGATTACATTACGCACCATACTTAATGCAATTGTATGTTGTTATGCAACTTAATACTGGAAGGGGTTCGGATGATAACCTGAAGGTGGACTTTTTAGGCATAGATGCATGCTGGATAGCGGTCTATGTACTTTGTCGTAATGCCCAATTAAATCTCACAATATTCATCATGTCATGTATGTGCATTGTTATGCCCTCTCTATTTGTCAATTGCCCGACTGCAATTTGTTCACCCAACATGCTATCTTATGGGAGAGACACCTCTAGTGAACTGTGGACCCCGGTCCATTCTTTACATCTGAAATACAAATCTGCTGCTATTGTTCTTTACTGTTTTTTGCAAACAATCATCATCCACACTATACATCTAATCCTTTGTTGCAGCAAGCCGGTGAGATTGACAACCTCACTGTTTCGTTGGGGCAAAGTACTTTGGTTGTGTTGTGCAGGTTCCACGTTGGCGCCGGAATCCCTGGTGTTGCGTCGCACTACATCCCGCCGCCATCAACCTTCAACGTGCTTCTTGGCTCCTCCTGGTTCGATAAACCTTGGTTTCTTTCTGAGGGAAAACTTGCTACTGTGTGCATCATACCTTCCTCTTGGGGTTCCCAACGGACGTGTGCTGTACACGCCATCAAGCATATTTTCTGGCGCCGTTGCCGGGGAGATCAAGACACGCTGCAAGGGGAGTCTCCACAATCCAATCTCTTTACTTTGTTTTTGTCTTCCTTTATTTTATTTACTACTTTGTTTGCTGCAATATATCAAAACACAAAAAAATTAGTTGCTAGCTTTACTTTATTTACTGTCTTGCACTCTATATCAAAAACACAAAAAAATTAGTTACTTGCATTTACTTTATCTAGTTTGCTTTATTTACTACTTGCTAAAATGAGTAATCCTGAAGTTGAAGTTCGTTCGTTTAAGCAACAAGGGGAGAATGTTTAAAAGATGCTTGGTATAGAATTAGTGATGCTCGATAATAGGTGCACTAAGAAACACTCCACCACTATCCTACTCGGAATTTTTATGTTGGTATCTCTAGCTGGAATAGGTATGTTCTTGATTGTCTCGCAGGAGGTAACTTCCTAGGCGCTCCTGCTTTAGAAGCTAGTTGCATTATTAAGAGTTTATTTGGAACACCACCTGTTAATGAAGTTAAAATTGAAACCTCTCTTGAAGATGTCATGAAGAAATTGGAAACCATAGAGAAAAAATTTCCAAGTGTTGAAACTAAATTGGAAATGTTACTTGATAGCAATGATAAACTTGATAAATCTCTAGGTGGAATGAATGAGAGAATCACCATCTTAGAATCTTGTGCTAACCATGATAATCAAACCCAAAGGATTAGTGAACTTGAAAAAGCTATGGGAACCTTGGGTTCAACTTTTTCTTCTCTTAAATATAAGGAGAAAGCTTATGTGGGTAAGGAGCAAAAGTTTATGTATGTCTCTAAAGTGCCTAAACCAAAAAAATATTATTATAGGCCTAAAATTGACAAAGCCCTTAGTACCACTACAGATGGGGGAGCTTATGATGCTCCACCTCTTGATAATACTTGATATACACTTTCTGCGCCTAGCTGAAAGGCGTTAAAGAAAAGCGCTTATGGGAGACAACCCATGTTTTTACTACAGTGTTTTTGTTTTATATTTGAGTCTTGGAAGTTGTTTACTACTGTAGCAACCTCTCCTTATCTTAGTTTTGTGCATTGTTGTGCCAAGTAAAGTCGTTGATAGTAAGGTTCATACTAGATTTGGATTACTGCGCAGTTACAGATTTCTTTGCTTGTCACGAATTTCGACCTACCCCTCTCGTAGGTAGCTCATAAAAATATGCCAATTTACGTGCGTGATCCACGGATATGTACGCAACTTTCATTCAATTTGGGCATTTTCATTTGAGCAAGTCCGGTGCCTCAATAAAATCCATCTTTACGGACTGTTCTGTTTTGACAGATTCTGCCTTTTTATTTCGCATTGCCTCTTTTGCTATGTTGGATGAATTTCTTTGATCCATTAATGTCCAGTAGCTTTATGCAATGTCCAGAAGTGTTAAGAATGATTGTGTCACCTCTGAACATGTTAATTTTTATTGTGCACTAACCCTCTAATGAGTTGTTTCGAGTTTGGTGTGGAGGAAGTTTTCAAGGATCAAGAGAGGAAATGATGCAATATGATCAAGGAGAGTGAAAGCTCTAAGCTTGGGGATGCCCGGTGGTTCACCCCTGCATATTTTAAGAAGACTCAAGCGTCTAAGCTTGGGGATGCCCAAGGCATCCCCTTCTTCATCGACAACATTATCAGGTTCCTCCCCTGAAACTATATTTTTATTCCGTCACATCTTATGTACTTTGCTTGGAGCGTCGGTTTGTTTTTGTTTTTGTTTTGTTTGAATAAAATGGATCCTAGCATTCATTGTGTGGGAGAGAGACACGCTCCGCTGTTGCATATGGACAAGTATGTCCTTAGGCTTTACTCATAGTATTCATGGCGAAGGTTTAATCTTCTTCGTTAAATTGTTATATGGTTGGAATCGGGAAATGCTACATGTAGTAATTCTAAAATGTCTTGAATAATTTGATACTTGGCAATTGTTGTGCTCATGTTTAAGCTCTTGCATCATATACTTTGCACCCATTAATGAAAAAATACCTAGAGCTTGCTAAATTTGGTTTGCATATTTGGTCTCTCTAAAGTCTAGATAATTTCTAGTATTGAGTTTGAACAACAAGGAAGACGGTGTAGAGTCTTATAATGTTTACAATATGTCTTTTATGTGAGTTTTGCTGCACCGGTTCATCCTTGTGTTTGTTTCAAATAACCTTGCTAGCCTAAACCTTGTATCGAGAGGGAATACTTCTCATGCATCCAAATCCTTGAGCCAACCACTATGCCATTTGTGTCCACCATACCTACCTACTACATGGTATTTCTCCGCCATTCCAAAGTAAATTGCTTGAGTGCTACCTTTAAAATTTCCATTCGCTACCTTTACAATATATAGCTCATGGGACAAATAGCTTAAAAACTATTATGGTATTGAATATGTACTTATGCACTTTATCTCTTATTAAGTTGCTTGTTGTGCGATAACCATGTTTCTGGGGACGCCATCAACTATTCTTTGTTGAATATCATGTGAGTTGCTATGCATGTCCGTCTTGTCTGAAGTAAGGGAGATCTACCACTTTAATGGTTAGAGCATGCATATTGTTAGAGAAGAACATTGGGCCGCTAACTAAAGCCATGAATCATGGTGGAAGTTTCAGTTTTGGATATATATCCTCAATCTCATATGAGAATACTAATTGTTGCTACATGCTTATGCATTAAAGAGGAGTCCATTATCTCGTTGTCCATGTTGTCCCGGTATGGATGTCTAAGTTGAGAATAATCAAAAGCGAGAAATCCAAAATGCGAGCTTTCTCCTTAGACCTTTGTACAGGCGGCATGGAGGTACCCCTTTGTGACACTTGGTTAAAACATGTGTATTGCGATGATCCCGTAGTCCAAGCTAATTAGGACAAGGTGCGGGCACTATTAGTATACTATGCATGAGGCTTGCAACTTGTAAAATATAATTTACATAATACATGTGCTTTATTACTACCGTTGACAAAATTGTTTCTTGTTTTCAAAATAAAAGCTCTAGCACAAATATAGAAATCGATGCTTTTCCTCTGCGAAGGACCTTTCTTTTACTTTTATGTTGAGTCAGTTCACCTATTTCTCTCCACCTCAAGAAGCAAACACTTGTGTGAACTGTGCATTGATTCCTACATACTTGCATATTGCACTTGTTATATTACTCTATGTTGACAATTATCCATGAGATATACATGTTATAAGTTGAAAGCAACCGCTGAAACTTAATCTTCCTTTGTGTTGCTTCAATACCTTTACTTTGATTTATTGCTTTATGAGTTAACTCTTATGCAAGACTTATTGATGCTTGTCTTTAAGTACTATTCATGAAAAGTCTTTGCTTTATGATTCAGTTGTTTACTCATGTCATTACCATTGTTTTGATCGCTGCATTCATTACATATGCTTACAATAGTATGATCAAGGTTATGATGGCATGTCACTCCAGAAATTATCTTTGTTATCGCTTACTGCTCGGGACGAGCAGAGAACTAAGCTTAGGGATGCCGATACGTCTCCGACGTATCGATAATTTCTTATGTTCCATGCCACATTATTGATGATATCTACATGTTTTATACACATTATATGTCGTATTTATGCATTTTCCGGCACTAACCTATTAACGAGATGCCGAAGAGCCGCTTGTCGTTTTCTGCTGTTTTTGGTTTCGTAAATCCTACAAAGGAAATATTCTCGGAATTGGACGAAATCAACGCCTGTGGGCCTATTTTGCCACGAAGCTTCCGGAAGACCGAGGAGAAGACGAAGTGGGGCCACGGGGCGCCGCCACACTAGGGCGGCGCGGCCCGGGAGGGGCCCGCGCGGCCCGTCGTGTGGGGCCCCCGTGACCCCTCCGACTCCGCCCTTCCGCCTACTTAAGGTCTTCGTCGCGAAACCCCCAGTACCGAGAGCCACGATACGGAAAACCTTACTGAGACGCCGCCGCTGCCAATCCCATCTCGGGGGATTCTGGAGATCACCTCCGACACCCTGCCGGAGAGGGGATTCATCTCTCGGAGGACTCTTCACCGCCATGGTCGCCTCCGGAGTGATGAGTGAGTAGTTCACCCATGGACTATGGGTCCATAGCAGTAGCTAGATGGTTGTCTTCTCCTCATGTGCTTCATTGTCGGATCTTGTGAGCTGCCTAACATGATCAAGATCATCTATCCGTAATTCTATATGTTGTGTTTGTCGGGATCCGATGGATAGAGAATACTATGTTATGTTGATTATCAATCTATTACCTATGTGTTGTTTATGATCTTGCATGCTCTCCGTTATTAGTAGAGGCTCTGGCCAAGTTTTTGCTAGTAACTCCAAGAGGGGGTATTTATGCTCGATAGTGGGTTCATGTCTCCGTGAATCTGGGGGAGTGACAGAAACCTCTAAGGTTATGGATGTATTGTTGCCACTAGGGATAAAACATTGATGCTATGTCCGAGGATGTAGTTATTGATTACATTACACACCATACTTAATGCAATTGTCTGTTGTTATGCAACTTAATACTGGAAGGGGTTCGGATGATAACTCGAAGGTGGACTTTTTAGGCATAGATGCATGTTGGATAGCGGTCTATGTACTTTGTCGTAATGCCCAATTAAATCTCACAATATTCATCATGTCATGTATGTGCATTGTTATGCCCTCTCTATTTGTCAATTGCCCGACTGTAATTTGTTCACCCAACATGCTATCTTATGGGAGAGACACCTCTAGTGAACTGTGGACCCCGGTCCATTCTTTACATCTGAAATACAAATCTGCTGCTATTGTTCTTTACTGTTTTTTGCAAACAATCATCATCCACACTATACATCTAATCCTTTGTTACAGCAAGCCGGTGAGATTGACAACCTCACTGTTTCGTTGGGGCAAAGTACTTTAGTTGTGTTGTGCAGGTTCCACGTTGGCGCCGGAATCCCTGGTGTTGCGCCGCACTACATCCCGCCGCCATCAACGTTCAACGTGCTTCTTGGCTCCTCCTGGTTCGACAAACCTTGGTTTCTTTCTGAGGGAAAACTTGCTACTGTGTGCATCATACCTTCCTCTTGGGGTTCCCAACGGACGTGTGCTGTACACGCCATCAACCGCCATTGCATACCCTAGCTAGGGAGGGTTCTGAAGCTCTTCTCGTCACCCTATTGCAGGGGAAATCATCGCCGGAGGCATCCACATCTCCATGCCCGCCTCCGAAGTGATGCGTAAGTAGTTCTTCCCTGGACTATGGGTCCATAGCAGTAGCTAGATGGTTATCTTCTCCAATTTTTGCCTCATGTTTAGATCTTGTGAGCTGCCCTTTATGATCAAGATCATCTTTATGTAATTATACATGTTGTGTTTGCTGGGATCCGATGAATATTGTATACTATGTTGAGGTCGATTATATATTCATGTCATATGTTATATGTGATCTTGCATGCTCTCCGTTGCTAGTAGATACTCTGGCCAAGTAGATGCTTGTGACTCCAAGAGGGGGCATTTATGCTGGATAGTAGGTTCATGCCTCTAGTTTTCTCGGAAGAGTGACAATAACTTCTAAGATTGTAGATGTGTTGTTGCTACTAGGGAGAAAACGATAATGTTTTATACACGTTTAATTCTATTGTTTACTTTACACACATTGCTTAATGCGATAATCTATTGCTTGCAACTTAATACTGGAAGGGATTCAGATGATAACCGGAAGTTGGATTATTATTCATAGACGCAGCTTGGATTACGGTCTATGTGTTATGTTGGAATTCCCAAACGAATCTTATACTAATTATCTTGTCATGTATGGTCGATATTCTGTCAATTGACCTGCTGTAATTTTTTCATCCAGCATGTTATTTATCTTTATGGAGAGACACCTCTAGTGAACTGTGGATCCCAGTCCTTTCCTTTACACTGATAAATTCATCAACCGCAATCCTGCTCTGTTTACTTACTGTAAGCTCTATTCTCTTTAATTATTGCAAACATCTTTTTCCACTCGATACGTCTAATCCTTTGTGTTCAGCAAACCGGTGATTTTGACAACCTCACTGTAAGTTGGGGCAAAGTATTGTGGTTGTGTTGTGTGGAGGTTCTACGTTGTTGCCGACGCCGGTAGTGCGCCCTACCACTAGTCGGATAGCAACACGTTCGTAAGTCACACCTCTCTCCTACTCGGTCGATTAAACCTTAGTTTCTTACCGAGGGAAAACTTGTTGTTGTGCTCATCACACCTTCCTCTTGGGGTTTCCCAACCTCTTCCACAACAACCGCCACCAAGATTGTCCAGCGCCATCACCGGAGCAACATCACGGACCCATCACAGCATTTTCTTAATTTGACAACTACAATTGCATCCTAATATAATCGACTCGTTGAGTTGGCGGCTTAATGGAAACCCGAGAATTTACAAAAATTGATTAACTTTGTGAAGAGAAGTGTCATGGTGATTTAAGATCCAACAAACATGGTTGATTCACAAGTACACTACATGCCTTCACACACGGCTGAAATGTCCCGTCAAACACGGTTTACGACACCATCACTGGGTGATGGCTATGAAAATATCCATAATTCTCCATGTTTAACACACATTTTAAGTCAAGGAAATGACTAAAAATCTCACTATCCTTGTTGGTATTGACTAATTATTGGAAAGATATGCAATCTTTTGTCCTAATCTGTGTTGTGCAGAAAATCACAATTTTGAGGTGAAATTAGGAGAAATTATGGAAGAATATCATGTTGCCTACACAACAATGCAAGTTTGGGTCGAATCGATGGTTCCAGAGAGTTTAACGACCTGCGGTACGGGAGAAGCCCGCTCGTACCGTCCACCCGTACCATGTTGCATCGGCTCCGCAATGTCAAACGCAACAACTTTTGTGAATCGACCTATATATTTCGGACTCTACCCACCGCGTAGAGAGCCGCCATTCTCGGATTTAATCACAACACACCCAAAAATAGATCCACAACTTCACGATCGCCATTGTTTATCCTCTCCAAAGCCATAGCCATAGCTATCATCTTGTACTTGAGATCTCCTTGTGATTTGGCGACCATTGTAAGAATATTTGATTTCAATCTAAGTATTTTGCATAATGTTTTCTATTCTTGATCTTATTGTTATGAATGAGCAGGTCCTCATAGCCTGCGGGTTGAGTTGAAACCTCCCAGCGATTATGTGCATCTATTACATGGGAATATTGTGTGCTGATTCAATAGAAACTATATATTATTTCTTGTCTCAATCCATGGACTTGTAGGTACCAAGATCCCGGGGACCGATAAAGGTGAGAGGTGAGATGAGCTCGGCGACCTCATGGGAAACCTAGTGACAACAACATGAGCACGGTCTTCATTCAAGGATCCACTTGGGAGTAATAGCGACATCACCATATTTAAGGCTTTGATCTGTACTTTACTTAATAATTTTATAACCCGGTACTTCGTGGTATAATAAATGGATCAAAATACTATTGATATGCATGTGACTCGCATGGGTTTTTTTGTTTATGGATGTGCTGCCAACAATCATATCTATATTAGATTATATCCCACATGAATGTGCTTATTATTATATTTATACAATCGCACCAGTGCCTCCGGTGAAGGGGAAATCAACACCACCATCATCACCACTCTTCCTTGACGTAAGGGGATGCATTTCCATCAACATATCCACCAGCACCACCGTCTTTGAGATCAACTTCATCACCCTCATAGTTTGTGTTTCATTGATCCCCAGATATTGTTTGGTGGAGGGTTGGAAGGGACCGAATGACAGAAATTGTTTTCCAATACTTTGAATTAGAGGGTTTTATGTCGGGGACCCATGAACTAATTTAATTGATGGGGCATTTATGTCTTAATGATTCATATACTTGCTCATGAAAATGGCTCTAGGACCCATCATAAGGGGTGTATTTTCTCATATATATGGCTGCACCTAATTTAGGCTTCGCCTCTAAGAGAATGAAACTTGAAAATATATTTACCTAATTTAGAAGTCTAAATATAATGCTAGTAAATCCATGCCGCCCTCAGGACCACTTGTCACATATAAGTTCACACACACTAAGCTTGTCCTCTTTCTGCATAGAGGATTGGGCTTTCTCTCATTGAGATCATTTACTTATTGTCATTTACTTTCAGTACTTTATTTCATTGCAAACTATACACCTAAAACACCAAAACTATTGCATCCTTTTTAATGTTTGCTTGTCAAAATTGCTAACCAATACGTTCAACTCCTCGTGGGTGCAACAACCTTTTTTATTGAAAAGTACTACAATTGATATCTTGCACTTGGGAGTCATCAGGACACTTTTCTGGCGCCGTTGCCGGGGAGTGTAGCGTTTTGTGTAAGTGGTATCGTAAGGAATTTTTTATTGTTTTTACTTTTTACTATTTTCCTCATCATGGATCTCTCATGACGTGAAGCTGCGCGCTTAACTCTATATGAATATGTTTGATCTGTCAAATATAAGGTTGAGAAACCCCCTGAACTGAAAGTGGTGTATCAAATTCCTATTGGTATTGCCAAAACAGCTATAAAACTAACCATTTCCGGGGATAAAAAGTCAAACTGTTATGGGACATCAAGAAACTTTACTGTCACAAGCGATTAATACTCGAACCAGTGTATGTGTTCAAGTCGGATGGCACACATTTGTTTCGCCAAACTTGATGCTTTTTTGCATACACCAGTGGCATTTTATCTATGAAATAACAAGTAATAACCCATATTTAGCCAGCAATCCGTAACTTAGCATTGCATGCAAATACATTTGTAAAACTCATTGCTATTTGACTGTACATTTCATACACCACGTGTATGTATTTTTATATAGATTCAGTTTTTAGATATACAAATGAGACCATGCCCTGCACTTTTTCTTCGGCACATGGATTTTGAGGCACACATCGTCTCATAGACATCCCCGCACGTGGTCTTCGAGGAGAGAATTAAAGGAGGTGTACACAACACGATGATTGTGGCCTACTCTTTGCGCCAATTTGTGATAGTACCTGCACCAATAATTGCTCCAACCATCATCCATTCTTGCTTTCAATGGAGCTCCTCCAAATAATAAAGATCCAACAAAAAATCCAAAGTCTTTCGGTCAGTGTCAATAGATGGGATGGAGTCGGACGACACTTCATGGGAGAGAGGGAAGGCCGAGGAGGTGTCGGGCGCATCGGGATCAAGCGGCGAGAGGAAGGGGCTCTTGTTTACCCGTGATCATCTAGGAGGCACAATTGCATTCACCCCTTCCACCTCTGTTGGTGCTAGATAGGGAGTGCCGATGTGGTCAGTTTGCTCGAGTAAGGACACTCATCGGGGACCATGGAGTGGCGGCAGGGCACATCATTTGTAAATGTGGGTTTTTTGGGAATTGTCGCCGCCACTCGTTGTATTTATACATGCGCTGGGGAAGGCAAGAAAGTGGCAAAACAATAGGAACAACAGGCAGGAAGATGAAACCTTACTGAACCATGTTCATAGTTCACACTGAACACTGAACGCACACGTTTACTGAACCATGTTCATAATACATAGACTGTAATCCAACTGCGTCTATGAGTAATAATCCACCTTCAGGTTAGCATCCGCACCCCTTCTAGTATAAAGTTGCAAGCAACATACTATCACATTAAGCAATGTGTGTAATGTAAACAATAGAGTTACCCTTGGATAAAACATTGTTGGGTTATCCCTAGTAGCAACAACACATCTACAACCTTAGAAGTTATAAAGTCACTCTCCTAGGAAACTAGAGGCATGCACCTACTATCGAGCATAAATACCCCTCTTGGAGTCACAAGTATCCACTTGGCCAGAGTTGCTACTAGCAATGGAGAGCATGCAAGAACAAAAATAACATATGAAATGAATATATAATCAATCTTAACATAGTACACAATATTCATCGGATCCTGCAAACCAAACATAGAGGATTACATAAAGATGATCTTGATCATGTAGGGCAGCTCACAAGATCGATACATGAAGCACAAGGTGTAGAAGACAACAATCTAGCTACTGCTATGGACCCATAGTCCAGGGATTAACTACTCACGCATCACTTCGAAGGCGGGCATGGCGATGTAGATGCCTCCGGCGATGATTTCCCCCTTCGGCAGGGTGCCCGGAAGAGCTTCAGAACCCCCCGAGATGGGTTCGGCGATAGCGGCCGCGGCGGAACTTTTCCTGGAAGGAGGCTCAGGTATCCAAGGTTTTCCCGAGAAGATGTATAAATAGGCGGAGGATTCAGGTCGTTCGGGCACCTATGGGCCCCACACCTGCCCTAGGCGCGGGCCAGCCCTAGGTCGTGCCTAGGGGTGGTGTGGGCGCCTCGGTGCACCTCTTCGTCCCCCTCCGAACTTCTTCTTGGTTTCGGTAAAATATTGACTTCGGCTTTTGTTTCGTCCAATTCCAAGAATATTTCTTGTACAAATTTTACGAAATACAAAAACAGCAAAAAATAGGTAACTCGTCATCGTGGCATCTTGTTAATAGGTTAGTGCCGGAAATCGTGTAAAAGTGCAACAAAGTGTAAACAGAACACATATGAACTGGTGGAAAAAGCGTGGAGCATAAAAAATTATAGATACGTTTGAGACGTATCAGTGATTAACACCATGTTTAGCACTTGTGAGTAGTTCCCCATGTTCTTGAGGCAACGATTCTATATGATGTGCAACGAGTATTACATCATGTTTTTATTTTTTATTTTGTCCTGTGATGGTTTTATACGAACGTCAACCGGATATTATTTCACATATATGGGCTCATAGGGATGCACTTTAATGCAATGATGAGGGTTGGAAGGGACGGAATGATAGAAATTGTTTTCCAATAATTTGAATTAGAGGGTTTTATGTCGGGGAACCATGAACTAATTGCTATGATGGGGCATTTATGTTTTCATGATTCATATACTTGCTCATGAAAATGGCTCTAGGACCCATCATAAGGGGCGTATTTTCTCATATCTATAGCTGCACCTAATTTAGGCTATGGCCCTAAGGGAATGAAACTTTAAAAGATATTTACCATGTTGTGTAGAAGTCTAAATGCTAGTAAATCATTGCCACCCTCGGGACCACTTGTCACATATTAGTTCACACACACCGAGCTTGCCCTCTTCTCGCATATAGGATTGGGCTTTCTTTCATTGAGATCATTTACTTATTTCTATTTACTTTCAGTACTTTATTTCATTGCAAACTAACCACATAAAACACCAAAACTATTGCATCCTTTTTAATGTTTACTTGTCAAAATTGCTAACCAATACCTTCAGCTCCTCGTGGGTTCGACAACTTTTTTTATTGAAAAGTACTAAAATTGATATCCTGCACTTGGGAGCCATCAAGACACTTTTCTAGCGTAGTTACCGGGGAGCGTAGCGCTATTGGTAAATGGTTTCGTAATGACGTTTTTATTGTTTTTTGCTTTTCACTATTTCGCTCGTCGTGGATCTCTCAAGACGTGAAGATACACGCTTAACTCTATATGAATATGTATGATTTGTTAAGGATAAGGTCGAGAAACCCCCTGAACCGAAAGTGGTGTATCAAATTCCTATTGGTATTGCCAAAAGAGCTATGGAACTAACCATTTCAGGGGATAAAAGTCAAACTATTATGGGACATCAACAATTTTACTGTCACAAATGACTAAGATTGAACCAGGTGTATGTGTTCAACTCAGATGGCACACATTTTTTTTGCCAAATTTTATGCTTTTTTGCATACATCGGTGGCATTTTATCTATGCAATAACAAGTAACAACCCAGATGTGCTAGCAACCCGCAACTTAACATTGCATGCAAATACATTTGTAAAACTCATTGCTATTTGATTGTACATTTCATACACCGCATGTATGTATTTTTATATAGAATCAATTTTAAGATATACAAATGAGACCATGCCCCGCACTTTTTCTTTGGCACATGGATTTTGAGGCAAACATCGTCGCATGTGGTCTTCGGGGAGAGAATTAAAGGAGGTGTACACAACACGATGATTGTGGCCTACTCTTCGCGGCATATTTGTGATTGAATCTGCACCAACAATGGCTCCAACCATCTTCCATTCTTGCTTCCGTTGGAGCTCCTCCCGATAGTAAAGATCCAACAAAAAATCGAAAGTCTTTCAGTAAGTGTCTATAGATGGGATGGAGTCATACGACACTTCATGGGAGAGAGGGAAGGCGAAGGAGGTGTTGGGCGCATCGGGACCAAGCGGCGAGAGGAAGGGGCTCTTGTTTACACATGATCATCTAGGCACTATTGCATGCACCCCTTCCACCTCTGTTGGTGCTAGCTAGGGAGTGCCGATGTGGTCAGTTTGCTCGAGTAAGGACTCTCATCGGGGACCATGAAGTGGCGGCAGGGCACATCGTTTGTAAATATGGGTTTTTCGGAACTGTCGCCGCCACTCATAGTATTTATACATACGCTGGGGAAGGCAAGAAAGTTGCAAAACGATAAGAACAACAAGCATGAAGATGAAACATTACTGAACCATGTTCATAGTTCACATTGAACACACACATTTACTAAAACCTAAATGCGTGTAGTATATCTTACATGGTTGTATTATACAAATCGTGTGTGATTTCCTCGATTCCATGGATCACCCGCATCCGATTCTTTCCATGATCAAAAGTGGTCTTTTGCAAAGCACATGGATCAGCCCATCCGTGTGAGATTGGAGAGGGGGCTGAAAAAGCCCGGTATGTACTAGTGTCTCAAACAATGAAGTATGGATTAACGACTCGGATTGAAATTAAAATAGCTACATGCATGATTCCCATCCAATTGTATGTTTCATCTCTTATTTTCCTGGCAAATTAAGGCCTGTAACATGAACATCGAAATTAATCAAACACACAACAATGGAGACATGCTCATACATATACAACTTTAAAATTTTATTTTCTCCTTGTCTCCAGCAAGCTAGATTGCCCTTAGATTATGGCGTTCTTCTTGTTCATCACCTCCTGAATCATAGTCCCGAGAGTCTCGATTTTCATTGGTTTGTCCACAAACACATCGGCACCAGCACTCATGAATGCCTCCATGGCATTCTCATCAGTCGACACCCCAACAATCATCACATCAGTTTCTCCCAGAGCACGGATCTTCTTAACTGCCTATCAGGTACAAGATGTTTTTCTAAGGTGACCAGTAATATTCAGGCAAAAAGATACATATTATTCATACGTAAATAAATAAATGGGAAACTAGTTAAAATACCTCAGGTCCAGACATTATGGGCATGTTCTTATCACACAAAACAATGTCAAACTTCTTCCCTTCAAGGAAAAAATCCAGGAGCTTCTTTCCCATTATTAGCCACAACAATCTCGCAGCTTAAACATGCGTAACATCGCAGAGAGAACGAAGGCACAAACTCGAATGTCCTCAACAATCAATGCCTTCACGGGAGATCCCTGGGCGTTGGATACCATGTTCGCACCAACGAACTGCAAACAGAGCAAAGATATTAGCTATTTCGTATTTATGCCTAATGTTTGCAGACGATTGTTACCGATATTTGAAAGAAGAATAAATAATTAAACCATAATATCAATTAATAAATCATAGATTATGAGAAATAATGATTACAAATAATCTGTTTCGTTAAAGTATGACAAATTTATTTTTGCAAAATCATGCACAATAAACTCAAATCATGAGATTTATATATTGAATGATGTACACATTGTTATTATTTAATCCGGATCTACTAATTTATCATAAGGTTCGTCACAACAAGAAAAAATTAAGCTTACATATACGGGGATAAAAGAGCATAAAAATAGATGGAAAACACACACAAACAATAATGTACTTGGGCTAACAATTATTGTAAAGATTGTGCTACACATGGATAATTCCCCATGTTATTTACTTCAACAAGTAGCACCCAAACAACATGAAGATAACCACAACATAAAAAAATAATAACATGAAAATGGCTGCCAAAAACAGCAAAAACTATGTGATGCAAAGATACAAATGCACTAGGTCCATCAAACACATGTATGGAAACTCAAAGCCTGGAGGGACCGAAAATACTACATGATGATACAAAACAAGGCCTAAAAAGAAAGAATAGTGACCTTAAAACTAGCTAAATATCTTGGTCGAGAAGGATGTAGCTCTCTTGATGCTTGAAGCTTTGGGGTTGTGTCCCTTGAATTCACTCTATGCAAGGTATTTATAAGGAACCCAGGGGAGGCGTGTCCCCAAAGCTCCCGATCTCCACCATCCATTCATGAAACTATGGGTTCACAATTTCACATATGCAAATATCTGCACCGCCGCACACCAACATACAAAATTGGGAGATCAATACGGATATATTGTTTGTAGTATTGTGATTAATGTTCCATATATATCCATCTTCTATAGATTGGAAGGAACCGATTTTTACAAGAGGATATGTGTGCCAAAAGATATATATGGCTTCAAGGATTGCCGATTATAGCCGCTAGTTCACAATATCTATCTATATCAATGGGGCGGCATATCTAGATACCACAACAGTGGTCACAATTCATTTATTTATTTCCATTAACAACACCAGGTTCATCTCGTATTAGGTGATATAGTGGCGATTATTTTAATTATGGCGGGAAAATCATATAATGAACTTGGCCAAGATAGACATCAGCGTTTAATGAAGATTATTTATATCCGGTACATTGCTGCATCGATACATCTCAAACGTATCTATAATTTTTGATGCTCCATGCTTGTTTTACACCAATTCATATATGTTTTGCTCAAACTTCGTTGCACTTTTATACATTTTCCGGCACTAACCTATTAACAAGATGCCACAGTGTCAGTCCCTGTTTTCTGCTGTTTTTGTATTTCAGAAAAGTTGTACAGGAAATATTCTCGGAATTGGATGAAACAAAAGCCGAAGTCAATATTTTACCGTAACGAAGACATAGTTCAGAGGGGAGTCGAAGGGGGCAGCAGGGCGGCAACGCAAACCCTAGGCGTGGCCTAGCCCCGGCCCGCACCTAGGGGTGGTGTGGGCCACCCCGGCCTCTACCGACATCTCCTCTCCTCCTATTTATTCACGATCTCGGAAAACCCTGGATACGCGAGCCTCCATCCACGAAAAGTTCCATCGTGGCCGCCATTGCATACCCTAGCTAGGGAGGGTTCCGAAGCTCTTCTCGTCACCCCGTTGCGGTGGAAATCATCGCCGGAGGCATCTACATCGCCATGCCCGCCTCCGAAGTGATGCGTAAGTAGTTCATCCCTGGACTATGGGTCCATAGCAGAGACTGGATGGTTATCTTCTCCAATTTGTGCCTCATGTTTAGATCTTGTGAGTTGCCCTTTATGATCAAGATCATCTTTATGTAATTATACATGTTGTGTTTGCTGGGATCCGATGAATATTGTATACTATGTTGAGGTCGATTATATATTCATGTCATATGTTATATGTGATCTTGCATGCTCTCCGTTGCTAGTAGATACTCTGGCCAAGTAGATGCTTGTGACTCCAAGAGGGAGCATTTATGTTGGATAGTAGGTTCATGCCTCTAGTTTTCTGGAAGAGTGACAATAACTTCTAAGATTGTAGATGTGTTGTTGCTACTAGGGAGAAAACGGCAATGTTTTATCCACGTTTAATTCTATTGTTTACTTTACACACATTTCTTAATGCGATAATCTATTGCTTGCAACTTAATACTCGGAAGGGATTCGGACGATAACCGGAAGTTGGATTATTATTCATAGACGCAGTTGGATTACGGTCTATGTGTTATGTTGGAATTCCCAAACGAATCTTATACTAATTATCTTGTCATGTATGGTCGATATTCTGTCAATTGACCTCGCTGTAATTTTTTCACCCAAAGATGTTATTTATCTTTATGGAGAGACACCTCTAGTGAACTGTGGATCCCAGTCCTTTCATTTACACTGATAAATTCATCAACCGCAATCCTGCTTTGTTTACTTACTATAAGCTCTATTCTCTTTAATTATTGCAAACATCTTTTTCCACTCGATATGTCTAATCCTTTGTGTTCATCAAACCAGGTGATTTTGACAACCTCGTCTGTAAGTTGGGGCAAAGTATTGTGGTTGTGTTGTGTGGAGGTTCCACGCTGTTGCTGACGCCGGCAGTGCGCCCTACCACTAGTCAGATAGCAACACGTTCAGAAGTCACACCTCTCTCCTACTGGTCGATTAAACCTTAGTTTCTTATTGAGGGAAAACTTGCTGTTGTGCTCATCACACCTAACTCTTGGGGTTTCCCAACCTCTTCCACAAAAACCGCCACCAAGATTGTCTAGTGCCATCACCGCAGCAACATCACGGATCCATCACAGATTTTCATAATTTGACAACTACAATTGCATCCTAATATAATAGACTCGTTGAGTTGTCGGCTTAATGGAAACCTGAGAATTTACAAAAACTGAATAACTTTGTGAAGAGAAGTGTCATGGTGATTTAAGATCCAACAAACATGGTTGATTCACAAGTACACTACATGCCTTCACACACGGCTGAAATGTCCCGTCAAACACGGTTTACCCAACCATCACTTGGGTGAGGGCTATGAAAATATCCATAATTCTCCATGTTTAACTCACATTTTAAGTCAAGGAAATGACTAAAAATCTCACTATCCTTGCTGGTAGTGACTAATTATTGGAAAGATATGCAATCTTTTGTCCTAATCTGTGTTGTGCAGAAAATTACAATTTTGAGGTGAAATTAGGAGAAATTATGGAAGAATATCACGTTGCCTACACAACAATGCAAGTTTGGGTCGAATAGATGGTTCCAAAGAGTTTAATGACCTGCGGTACGGAGAAGCCCGCTCGTACCGTCCACCCGTATCATGTTGTATCGGCTCCGCAAGGTCAAACGCAACAACTTTTGTGAATCGACCTATATATTTCGGACTCTACCCACCGCGTAGAGAGCCGCTATTCTCGGATTGCATCACAACACACCCAAAAATAGAACCACAACTTCACCATCGCCATTATTCATCCTCTCCAAAGCCATAGCCATAGCCATCATCTTGTACTTAAGATCTCCTTGTGATTTGGCGACCATTGTAAGAATATTTGATTTAAATCTAAGTATTTTGCATAATGCTTTCTATTCTTGATCTTATTGTTATGAATGAGCAGTCCTCATAGCCTGCGGGTTGAGTTGAAACCTCCCAACGATTATGTGCATCTATTACATGGGAATATTGTGTGCTGATTCAATAGAAACTATATATTATTTCTTGTCTCAATCCATGGACCAGGTACCCAAGATCCCAGGGACTGATAAAGGTGAGAGGTGAGATGAACTGGCGACCTCATGGGAAACCTAGTGACAAAAACATGAGCACGGTCTTCATTCAAGGATCCACTTGGGAGTAATAGCGACATCACCATATTTAAGGATTTGATCTCGTACTTTACTTAATAATTTTATAACCCGGTACTTCGTGGTATAATAGTTGGATCAAAATACTATTGATATGCATGTGACTCGCATGGGTTTTTGTGTTTATGGATGTGTTGCCTAAAATCATATCTATGTTAGATTATATCCCACATGAATGTGCTTATTATTATATTTATTCAATCGCACCGGTGCCTCCGGTGAAGGGGAAATCAACACCACCATCATCACCACTCTTCCTTGACGTAAGGGGAGGCATTTCCATCAACATATCCACCAGCACCACCGTCTTTGAGATCAACTTCATCACCCTCATAGTTTGTGTTTCATTGATCCCCAGATATTGCTTTAAAGGCTAGTTGCATGTTTGTGATTGGTACTTTGTATTTATTTGGTGGAGAGACTATATTTTAAGATTGTGTTGTAATCCATTATGCCTTTGATCGACACCATGTTTAGCACTTGTGTGTAGTTCCCCATGTTCTTGAGGGAATAGGATTACCTGGCTATCATTCTATATGATGTGCCATGAGTATTACGTCAAGTTTTTATCTTTTATGTTGTCCTATGATGGTTTTATATGAACGTTGACTGGATATTATTTCACCTATATGGGCTCATAGGGATGCACTTTAATGCAACGATGATGGTTGGAAGAGACGGAATGACAGAAACCGTTTTCCAATACTTTGAATTAGAGGGTTTTATGTCGGGGACCCATGAACTAATTTAATTGATGGGGCATTTATGTCTTAATGATTCATATACTTTCTCATGAAAATGGCTCTACTACCCATCATAAGGGGTGTATTTTCTCATATCTATGGCTGCACCTAATTTAGGCTATGCCCCTAAGGGAATGAAACTTGAAAACATATTTACCTAATTTAGAAGTCTAAATATAATGCTAGTAAATCCATGCCGCCCTCAGGACCACTTGTCACATATAAGTTCACACACACTGAGCTTGTCCTCTTTCTGCATAGAGGATTGGGATTTCTATCATTGAGATCATTTACTTATTGTTATTTACTTTCAGTACTTTATTTCATTGCAAACTATACACCTAAAACACCAAAACTATTGCATCCTTTTTAATGTTTACTTGTCAAAATTGCTAACCAATACCTTTAGCTCCTCGTGGATTCAACAAACTTTTTTATTGAAAAGTACTACAATTGATATCTTGCACTTGGGAGCCATCAGAACACTTTTCTGGCGCTGTTGCCGGGGACTGTAGCGCCATGTGTAAGTGGTACCGTAAGGATTTTTTATTGTTTTTACTTTTTACTATTTGCCTCATCATGGATCTCTCAAGACGTGAAGCTACACGCTTAACTCTATATGAATATGTATGATCTGTCAAATATAAGGTTGAGAAACCCCCTGAACTGAAAGTGGTGTATAAAATTCCTATTGGTATTGCCAAAACATCTATAAAACTAACCATTTCCGGGGATAAAAAGTCAAACTGTTATGGGACATCAACAAATTTTACTGTCGCAAACGATTAATACTGAACTATGTGTATGTGTTCAAGTCAGATGGCACACGTTTGTTTCGCCAAACTTGATGCTTTTTTTGCATACAGTAGTGCCATTTTATGTATGAAATAACAAGTAATAACCCATATTTAGCCAGCAATCCGTAACTTAATATTGCATGCAAATACATTTGTAAAACTCATTGCAATTTGACTGTACATTTCATACACCACATGTATGTATTTTTATATAGATTCAATTTTTAGATATACAAATGAGACCATGCCCTGCACTTTTTCTTTGGCACATGGATTTTGAGGCAAACATCGTGTCATAGACATCCCCGCACGTGGTCTTCGAGGAGAGAATTAAAGGAGGTGTACACAACACGATGATTGTGGCCTACTCTTTGCGCCACATTTGTGATAGTACCTGCACCAATAATTGCTCCAATCATCATCCATTCTTGCTTTCTATGGAGCTTGATGGCGCGTGATGCACACGTCCGTTGGGAACCCCAAGAGGAAGGTGTGATGCGCACAGCAGCAAGTTTTCCCTCAGAAAGAAAGCAAGGTTATCGAACCAGTAGGAGATGAAGGCCACGTGAAGGTTGTTGGTGGAGGAGTGTAGTGCGGCGCAACACCAGGGATTCCGGCGCCAACGTGGAACCTGCACAACACAATCAAAATACTTTGCCCCAACTTAAAAGTGAGGTTGTCAATCTCACCGGCTTGCTGTAAACAAAGGATTAAACGTACGGTGTGGAGAATGATGTTTGCTTGCGAGGAACAACAGAGAACAGAGATTGCAGTAGACTGTATTTCAGATGTAAAAGAATGGACCGGGGTCCACAGTTCAGTAGTGGTGTCTCTCCAATAAGATAAATAGCATGTTGGGTGAACAAATTACAGTTGGGCAATTGACAAATAGAGAGAGCATAACAATGCACATACATATCATGATGACTAATATGAGATTTACTTAGGGCATTACGACAAATAACATAGACCGCTATCCAAACATGCATCTATGCCTAAAAGTCCACCTTCGGGTTAGCATCCGCACCCCTTCCAAGTATTAAGTTGCAAACAACGTGACAATTGCATTAAGTACCGTGCGTAATGTAATCAACACAAATATCCTTAGACAAAGCATTGATGTTTTATCCCTAGTGGCAACAAGCACATCCATAACCTTAGAACTTTCCGTCACCGTCCCGCATTCAATGGAGGCATGAACCCACTATCGAGCATAAATACTCCCTCTTGGAGTTACAAGTATCAACTTGGCCGAGCCTCTACTAGCAACGGAGAGCATGCAAGATCATAAACAACACATATATGATAGATCAATAATCAACTTGGCATAGTATTCCATATTCATCGGATCCCAACAAACACAACATGTAGCATTACAAATACACGATCTTGATCATGATAGGCAGCTCACAAGATCTAAACATGATAGCACAAGAGGAGAAGACAACCATCTAGCTACTTCTATGGACCCATAGTCCAAGGATGAAGTACTCACGCATCAATCCGGAGGCGGGCATGGTGATGTAGAGCTCTCCGGTGATGATTCCCCTCTCCGGCAGGGTGCCGGAGGCGATCTCCTGAATCCCCCGAGATGGGATTGGCGGCGACGGCGTCACGAGTAACTTTTCTCGTATCGTGGCTCTCGGTACTAGGTGTTCCGCGACAGAGAGAATAAATAGGCGAAGGGGCGCAGTCGAGGGGCGGCCGAGGGGCCCACCCCATAGGGCGGCGCGGCCAAGGGTGGGGCCGCGCCCCCTAGGGTGTGGCCGCCTCGCGTCCCTCTTTGTCTCCTCTTTGGACTTCGGAAGGCTGCGTGGAAAATAAGACCGTGGGCTTTTGTTTCGTCCAATTCCGAGAATATTTCCGTGTAAGATTTCTGAAACCAAAAACAGCGCAAAACGAGAACCGGCGCTTCGGCATCTCGTTAATAGGTTAGTGCCGAAAAATGCATCAAAATGATGTAAAGTGTATATAAAACATGTGAGTATTGTCATAAAACTAGCATGGAACATAAGAAAATATAGATACTTATGAGACGTATCAAGCATCCCCAAGCTTAGTTCCTACTCGCCCTCGAATAGGTAAAAGATAACAAGGATAATTTCTGAAGTGACATGCTACCATCATAATCTTGATCAATACTGTTGTAAAGCATATGAGATGAATGAAGTGATTCAAAGCAATGGTAAAGATAATGACTAAACAACTGAATCATATAGCAAAGACTTTTCATGAATAGTACTTTCAAGACAAGCATCAATAAGTCTTGCATAAGAGTTAACTCATAAAGCAATAGATTCTTAATAGAAGGTTTTGAAGCAACACAAAGGAAGATATAAGTTTCAGCAAGTTGCTTTCAACTTCAACATGTATATCCCATCGAAAATTGTCAACACAAAGTAATATGATGAATGCAAATAAGCAAGTATGTAAGAATCAATGCACACACGCTTGACACAAGTGTTTGCTTCTAAGATAGAAAGAAGTAGGTAAACCGACTCAACATAAAGTAAAAGAAAGGCCCTTCGCAGAGGGAAGCAGGTATTACTCATGTACTAGAGCTTTTTATTTTGAAAACATGGAAACAATTTTGTCAACGGTAGTAATAATTCATATGTGTTATGCATAAAACATCCTATAAGTTGCAAGCCTCATGCATCGAATACCAATAGTGCTCGCACCTTGTCCTAATTAGCTCGGATTTCCATGGATTATCATTGCATTACATATGTTTCAACCAAGTGTCACAAAGGGGTACCTCTATGCCACCTCGTACAAAGGTCCAAGGAGATAGATCGCATTTGATTTCTCGTTTTTGATAAATCTCAACTTGAGGACATCCATACCGGGACAACATAGAAAACAGATAATGGACTCCTCTTTAATGCTTAAGCATTCAACAACAGATAATATTCTCATAAGAGATTGAGGATTAATATATGTCCAAACAGAAACTTCCACCATGATACATGGCTTTGGTTGGCGGCCCAATGTTCTTCTCTAACAATATGCATACTCAAACCATTTAATCATGACAAATGACCCTTACTTCAGACAAGACGAACATGCATAGCAACTCACATGATATTCAACAAAGGTGTAACAGTTGATGGTGTCCCCATAAACATGGTTACCGCTCAACAAGCAACTTATAAGAAATAAGATACATAAGCAACATATTCAATACCACAATAGTTTTTAAGCTATTTTCCCATGAGCTATGTATTGCAAAGACAAGGAATGAAATTTTTAAAGGTAGCACGTAAGCAATTTACTTGGAATGGCAGAGAAATACCACGTAGTAGGTAGTTATGGTGGACACAAATGGCATAAGTTTTGGCTCAAGGTTTTGGATGCACGAGAAGCATTCCCTCTTAGTACAAGGCTTTGGCTTAGCAAGGTTATTTGAAGCAAACACAAGTATGAACCGGTACAGCAAAACTTACATAAGAACATATTGCAAGCATTATAAGACTCTACACTGTCTCCTTGTTGTTCAAACACTTTTACCAGAAAATATCTAGACTTTAGAGAGACCAATCATGCAAACCAAATTTCAACAAGCTCTATGGTAGTTCTTCATTAATAGGTTCAAACTACATGATGCAAGAGCTTAAACATGATCTATTTGAGAACTCAAAACAATTGCCAAGTATCAAATTATTCAAGACCATATACCAATTACCACATGAAGCATTTTCTATTTCCAACCAAATAGCAATGAACGAAGCGGTTTTCAACCTTCGCCATGAACATTGAAAGTAAAGCTAAGAACACCGGTGTTCATATGAAACAGCGGAGCGTGTCTTTCTCCCACACAAGGAATGCTAGGATCCGAATTTATTCAAACAAAAACAAAAATAAAAGCATACAGACGCTCCAAGTAAAGCAAATAAGATGTGACGGAATAAAAATATAGTTTCACTAGAGGTGACCTGATAAGTTGTCGATGAAGAAGGGGATGCCTTGGGCATCCCCAAGCTTAGATGCTTGAGTCTTCTTGAAATATGCAGGGATGAACCACGGGGCATCCCCAAGCTTAGACTTTTCACTCTTCTTGATCATATTATATCATCCTCCTCTCTTGACCCTTGAAAACTTCCTCCACACCAAACTCAAAACAAACTCATTAGAGGGTTAGTGCATAATCAAAAATTCACATGTTCAGAGAGGACACAATCATTCCTAACACTTCGGACATTGCCCAAGGCTACTGAAAGTTAATGGAGCAAAGAAATCCACTCAACACAGTAAAAGAGGCAATGTGAAATAAAAGGCAGAATCTGTCAAAACAGAACAATCCGTAAAGATGAATTTTTTAGAGGCACTTAACATGCTCAGATGAAGAAGCTCAAATTGAATGAAAGTTGCGTACATATCTGAGGATTACTCATGAAGTTTCGCAGATTTTTCTGAGTTTCCTACAGAGAGATCTACTCAAATTCGTGACAGCTAGAAATCTGTTTCTGCAGAGAAATCTAAATCTAGTATCAACCTTACTATCAAAGACTTTACTTGGCACAACAATGCAATAAAGTAAAGATAAGGAGAGGTTGCTACAGTAGTAACAACTTCCAAGGCACAAATATAAAACAAATATTGCAGAAATAAAATAATGGGTGTCTCCCATATGCGCTTTTCTTTAACGCCTTTCAGCTAGGCGCAGAAAGTGTAATTCAAGTATCATCTAGAGATGAAGCATCAACATCTTGATTTTCCTTAAAAACATGGATAGCACAAGTTTCTAAGACAGCAATTCTTTCATTAATTCCTCCTAGAGATTTATCAAGTTTATCAGTGTTATCAAGTAATATTCCCAATTTAGTCTCAACACATGGAAGATTTTTCTCTATGGCCTCCAACTTTTTCATGACATCTTCAAGAGAGATTTCAATTTTAGCTTCATTAACAGGTGGTATTCCAACTAGACTCTCAATAATGCAACTAGCTTCTAAAGCAGGAGTGCCTAGGAAATTACCTCCCGCAAGAGTATCAAGAACATACCTATTCCAGCTAGAGATACCAACATAAAATTCCTAAGGAGGATAATAGTGGAGTTTTTCTTAGTGCACCTATGATGAGCATCACTAATTCTATACCAAGCATCTTTAAAACTTTCTCCCCCTTGTTGCTTAAACGAACGAACTTCAACTTCAGGATTACCCATTTTAGCAATAATAAAAATAAAAAAACTAAGCAAAACCGAATTAAGTAAAGTAAACAAGTAACTAATTTTTTTTGTATTTTTGATATAAAGAAAGCAAACAAAACAGAAAATAAAATAAAATAAAGTAAAGCAAGACAATAAACAAAGTAAAGAGATTGGATGTGAGAGACTCCCCTTGCAGCGTGTCTTGATCGCGCCGACAACGGCGCCGAAAACAGTCTTGATGGCGTGTGATGCACACGTCCGTTGGGAACCCCAAGAGGAAGGTGTGATGCGCACGATGGCAAGTTTTCCTCGTAAAGAAACCAAGGTTATGTAACCAGTAGGAGATGAAGGCCACGTGAAGGTTGTTGGTGGAGGAGCGTAATGCGGCGCAACACCGTGGATTCCGGCGCCAACGTGGAACCTGCACAACACAATCAAAATACTTTGCCCCAACTTAACAGTGAGGTTGTCAATCTCACCGGCTTGCTGTAAACAAAGGATTAAACGTATGGTGTGGAGAATGATGTTTGCTTGCGAGGAACAATAGAGAACAGAGATTGCAGTAGATTGTATTTCAGATGTAAAAGAATGGACCGGGGTCCACAGTTTAGTAGTGGTGTCTCTCCAATAAGATAAATAGCATGTTGGGTGAACAAATTACAGTTGGGCAATTGACAAATAGAGAGAGCATAACAATGCACATACATATCATGATGACTAATATGAGATTTACTTAGGGCATTACGACAAATAACATAGACCGCTATCCAAGATGCATCTATGCCTAAAAGTCCACCTTCGGGTTAGCATCCGCACCCTTCCAGTATTAAGTTGCAAACAACAGACAATTGCATTAAGTATGCGTGCGTAATGCAATCAACACAAATATCCTTAGACAAAGCATTGATGTTTTATCCCTAGTGGCAACAACATATTGATACGTCTCAAACGTATCTATAATTTCTTATGTTCCATGCTACTTTTATGATGATACTCACATGTTTTATACACACTTTATGTCATTATTATGCATTTTCCGGCACTAACCTATTGACGAGATGCCGAAGAGCCAGTTGCTGTTTTCTGCTGTTTTGGTTTCAGAAATCCTACAAAGGAAATATTCTCGGAATCGGACGAAATCAACGCCCAGGGTCTTATTTTTCCACGAAGCTTCCAGAAGACCGAAGGGGATACGAAGTGGGGCCACGAGGGCCCGTACCCATAGGGCGGCGCGGCCAGCATTGGGCCTACGCCGCCCTATGGTCTGGCCCCCTCGTCAGCCCACCGATGCTGCCCTTCCGCCTACTTATAGCCTTCGTCGCGAAAACCCCAGTACCGAGAGCCACGATACGGAAAACCTTCCAGAGACGCCGCCGCCAATCCCATCTCGGGGGATTCAGGAGATCGCCTCCGGCACCCTGCCGGAGAGGGAATCATCTCCTGGAGGACTCTTCATCACCATGATCGCCTCCGGATTGATGTGTGAGTAGTTTACCCTCGGACTATGGGTCCGTAGCGGTAGCTAGATGGTTGTCTTCTCCTCATTGTGCTATCATGTTAGATCTTGTGAGCTGCCTATCATGATCAAGATCATCTATTTGTAATGCTACATGTTGTGTTTGTTGGGATCCGATGAATATGGAATACTATGTCAAGTTGATTATCAATCTATCATATATGTGTTGTTTATGTTCTTGCATGCTCTCCGTTGCTAGTAGAGGCTCGGCCAAGTTGATACTTGTAACTCCAAGAGGGAGTATTTATGCTCGATAGTGGGTTCATGCCTCCATTGAATCCGGGACAGTGACAGAAAGTTCTAAAGTTGTGGATGTGTTGTTGCCACTAGGGATAAAACATCAATGCTTTGTCTAAGGATATTTGTGTTGATTACATTACGCACCATACTTAATGCAATTGTCTGTTGTTTGCAACTTAATACTGGAATGGGTTCGGATGATAACCTGAAGGTGGACTTTTTAGGCATAGATGCATGCTGGATAGCGGTCTATGTACTTTGTCGTAATGCCCTGATTAAATCTCATAGTAGTCATCGTGATATGTATATGCATTGTTATGCCCTCTCTATTTGTCAATTGCCCAACTGTAATATGTTCACCCAACATGCTATTTATCTTATGGGAGAGACACCACTAGTGAACTGTGGACCCCGGTCCATTCTTTTACATCTGAAATACAATCTACTGCAATACTTGTTCTTTACTGTTCTTCACAAACAAACATCATCTTCCACACTATACTTTAATCCTTTGTTTACAGCAAGCCGGTGAGATTGACAACCTCATTGTTACGTTGGGGCAAAGTACCACGTTGGCGCCGGAATCCCTGGTGTTGCGCCGCACTACAGTCCGTCACCAACAACCTTCACGTGTTCCTTGACTCCTACTGGTTCGATAACCTTGGTTTCTTACTGAGGGAAAACTTGCTGCTGTACGCATCACACCTTCCTCTTGGGGTTCCCAACGGACGTGTGTTTTACGCGCCATCAAGCATTTTTTCTGGCGCCGTTGCCGGGGAACTGAAGAAAATCTACACCACAAAGATTTCTAACTCCCACGTCAACTACACGCCAGCATTTTTTCTGGCGCCGTTGCCGGGGAGATCAAGACACGCTACAAGGGGAGTCTCCCACATCCAATCTCTTTACTTTGTTTTTGTCTTGCTTTACTTTATTTTATTTACTGCTTTGTTTGTTCTCTATATCAAAAATACAAAAAAAATAGTTGCTAGATTTACTTTATTTACTGTCTTGTTTGCGTTCTCTATATTAAAAACACAAAAAAATTAGTTACTTGCATTTACTTTATTTAGTTTGTTTTATTTACTACTGCTAAAATGGGTACTCCTGAAAATACTAAGTTGTGTGACTTCACTAGCACAAATAATAATGATTTCCTATGCACACCTATTGCTCCACCCTGCTACTACAGTGAATTTTTTGAAATTAAACCTGCTTTACTAAATCTTGTTATGAGAGAGCAATTTTCTGGTGTTAGTTCTGATGATGCTGCTTCCCATCTTAATAATTTTGTTGAACTTTGTGAAATGCAAAAGTATAAGGATGTAGATGGTGATATTATAAAATTAAAATTGTTTCCTTTCTCCTTAAGAGGAAGAGCTAAAGATTGGTTGCTATCTTTGCCTAAAAATAGTATTGATTCATGGACTAAATGTAAGGATGCTTTCATTGGTAGATATTATCCTCCCGCTAAAATTATATCTTTGAGAAGTAGCATAATGAATTTTAAGCAATTGGATAATGAACATGTTGCCCAAGCATGGGAAAGAATGAAATCTTTGGTAAAGAATTGCCCTACTCATGGACTAACTACTTGGATGATCATCCAAACCTTTTATGCAGGACTGAATTTTTCTTCGAGGAACCTATTGGATTCAGCTGCTGGAGGTACTTTTATGTCCATCACCTTAGGCGTGGCAACAAAGCTTCTTGATAATATGATGATCAATTACTCTGAATGGCACACGGAAAGAGATCCACAAGGTAAGAAGGTAAATTCTGTTGAAAAAACCTCCTCCTTGAGTGATAAGATTGATGCTATTATGTCTATGCTTGTAAATGGTAGATCTAATGTTGATCCTAATAATGTTCCTTTAGCTTCATTGGTTGCTCAAGAAGAACATGTTGATGTGAACTTCATTAAAAATAATAATTTCGGCATGGGGATGTCAAAAGGAAAGGGATGGAGTTTTTCTCGCTTTTGGCGTAGCAGGCCTCCCTTTCTTTGGGAGGCCCGCGCGACGGGCTATTTCTCTCCGAGTTGGCTCGCCCATTAGCCTGGGACAATGCTTATACGAATAATTTTGGTAACAACTATAGGCCATATCCTTCTAATAATGGTAATGGTTATGGTAATTCTTACAACAATAATAGGAGTGTACCCCCTGGTCTTGAAGCCGTGCTTAAAGAATTTATTAGTACACAAACTGCTTTTAACAAATCTGTTGAAAAAAAGCTTGATAAAATTGATGTTCTTGCTTCTAAGGTTGATAGTCTTGCCTCTGATGTTGATCTTTTAAAATTGAAAGTTATGCCTAATGAAGATAACGATATTAAGTCATTTGCTACAGCAAACTCCATCCAAGTTCGAATTAATTAAAATATTAGATTGATGGCTGAATTGCATGCTAGGTGGGAAAGAGAAGAAAACGAAAAACTTGCTAAAGAGAATAATGTAGCTAAAGTTTGGACTATTACCACCACTAGTAATGTTAATGCTTCACATGTTGCTAAACCTCCTACTATCAATGGTAAAATAATTGGTGTTGGCAATGTTTCTACTCCTAGTGCAAAGCGTGCAAAACTGCCTGAAACTGCTGAAATTGCTAAAATTGCTGAAACTGTTTGTGATAAAACTGCTGAAATTTTTCAAAATATTGGGGACAATGATTCCATTGCTGTAGATCATAATGGTTTAGCTTTTGATGATTGTCACATCTCTGAAGTTATTAAGTTCTTACAAAAACTTGCTAGAAGTTCCAATGCTAGTGCTATAAATTTGGCCTTTACAAAACATATTACAAATGCTCTCATAAAAGCTAGAGAGGAGAAACTAAAACTTGAAACTTCTATTCCTAGGAAGTTAGAGGATGGTTGGGAGCCCATCATTAAGATGAGGGTCAATGATTTTGATTGCAATGCTTTATGTGATCTTGGTGCAAGTATTTCTGTTATGCCTAAGAAAATCTATGATATGCTTGACTTGCCAGCATTGAAAAATTGTTATTTGGATGTTAATCTTGCTGATAATGCTATAAATAAACCTTTGGGGAGGATTGATAATGTTTGCATTATGGTTAACAATAATTATGGAAGAATATCACGTTGCCTACACAACAATGCAAGTTTGGGTCGAATCGATGCTTCCAGAGAGTTTAACGACCTGCGGTACGGGAGAAGCCCGCTCATACCGTCCACCCGTACCATGTTGCATCGGCTCCGCAATGTCAAACGCAACAACTTTTGTGAATCGACCTATATATTTCGGACTCTACCCACCGCGTAGAGAGCCGCCATTCTCGGATTTAATCACAACACACCCAAAAATAGATCCACAACTTCATAGGGGTTATGCCGAGGCTTCCTCCGTTAAAAGTGAAGTGATGTGAATATGAGGTGAATGTACGACCCAAGCCCTGTGCAGTTCCCGGGTTGACAGTTGGTTTTCACCGGGAGGCCAAGCTCATGGGGAGAGGTGCCTATAATAGGGTATATAAGTGAAAGGTTAAGGTTGATGATCCGCGTACTCGAGTTACGATGATTCGGGGTTATCCTCGACGGATGTAATCAAAAGTTGTGGCACAAGAGTACAACCTCTGGAGAGTGTTAAACCTATTCGAATAGCCGTGTCCACGGTTACGGACGATTGGAAAGGCCATACTGTTCCGTTGTCAGAACTTTTGTCTTAAAAAGGAATGGTGAATTGAAAGGTGACTTGACTGAAATCACAATTGATTTGTGGGAATGACCCTAATGTTCCCACTTGAGTTAGTTAGCTAAAATGAGGAGTCTTTACTAAATTTTTGTGAACTAAACATGGCTTTACGCAAATAAACCTAGAGCTTAGCACCCCTTATTAAAGTTGTTAAGTATTACATTAGTATTAGTTTGCGAGTACTTTAAAGTACTCACGGCTGTGTCCCTGGCTATTCAAATGCCAGACTATGAAGAGGAGCCACAGTATCAAGAGAACGGACAACAGGACGTCTACGATAACTAGGAGCATCTTCTAACGTCAAGCGTTGCCTGTGGAATAGATAGTCCACTACTACTTCGCTTCCGCTACGTATTGTATTGTTGAACAATCTATTTGTGTAATATTGGATCATGCGATCCATTGTTGTAAGACATGTATGTGTTGTAATAAATGATGACTCTATGCTACTTAACTATTATGTCTCGCAAAAACAATCTTCCTGGGATTGCGATGTATGGCATAATAGGCATCTGGACTTAAAAATCCGGGTGTTGACAATTAGTTAAACGGATAGGAGTGCTTGCTCTGATTGTTAAAAGCTCATGATAACTAACTTTGTGTCCTTTCCCTTGTTTGCTTTGTAGGCAAATTTCAGCATGGACACAGAGTCGGATGTCATCAAGAATGCTTGCTGTGACATCCTAAAGAATGTGACAAAGATTACCAGGCGATGCTCATTTGGACTGAAGAAAACGATGATGGAGCTGTTTGGAGCTAGATCTGCTGGGAATTAGAGTGTTTTGTTGTGTGCTGGTTCTATGTCATTTGGTGTGAAAAACCTGGTCTTATGTCCTGCTGGGTTGGTGTTTTTGTGCACCATGTTGGTGAATCTTTGAACATGTGAATCTGGTCATTTTGATGAATCTGTGAACATGTTGTGATGCTGATGTGAATTATGTGCTGCTGTGAACAGATTTGCAATGTTGATTTTTGTATTTAGCTGCTGAATTTCATAATTTAAATGATGTGCAGGTGGGCTATTTGTTGTTTGTTAAAAGGCCAAGGCCCAAAGTAGCCTGGAAATATATGGGGTCTTAAAAGGCTACAACCCAGCAAAAAAATGATTAGTATGTATGCATTTCAGAAAAGTAGGAATTAAAAAATGCTGAAAAAGGCAAACGCCCGTAAAATAACTGGACCCTAAAAAGGCCAGAGAACAAAACCGAAATGGACACCAAACATGCCAAGGCCCAAAACTCTAATGGACCTCAAAAAGGCCAAGGCCGAATTCGACATGCTGCGAAAAACACATGGCCCGAAAACAATTGGTAAAAAATGAAATTAAAAATGAAAAAGTCCAATAAAAATTGGGCTCGTAACAGGCCATGGCCCAACAAAGGGGAAAAATTAACGTTACTGGGCTTGGCCCATACAACAAACTGAATGGACAAGATCGATACATAAAGATGATCTTGATCATGTAGGGCAGCTCACAAGATCGATACATGAAGCACAAGGTGGAGAAGACAACAATCTAGCTACTGCTATGGACCCATAGTCAAGGGATGAACTACCCACGCATCACTTCGAAGGCGGGCATGGCGATGTAGATGCCCCCGGTGATGATTTCCCCCTCCAGCAGGGTGCCAGGAAGAGCTTCAGAACCCCCCTGAGATGGGTTCGGCGATAGCGGCCGCGGCAGAACTTTTCATGGAAGGAGGCTCAGGTATCTAAGGTTTTCCCGAGAAGATGTATAAATAGGCGGATGATTCAGGTCGTTGGGGCACCTGTGGGCCCCACACCTACCCTAGGCGCGGGCCAGCCCTAGTTCATGCCTATGGGTGGTGTGGGCGCCCTTGTCACATATTAGTTCACACACACTGAGCGTGCCCTCTTTCTGCATATAGGATTGGGTTTTCTCTCATTGAGATCATTTACTTATTGCTATTTACTTTCAGTAAATCATTGCAAACTAACCACATAAAAACACCAAAACTATTGCATCCTTTTGAACGTTTACTTGTCAAAATTGCTAACCAATACCTTCAGCTCCTCGTGGGTTTGACAAATTTTTTTGTTGAAAAGTACTAAAATTGATATCCTACACTTGGGAGCCATCAAGACACTTTTCTAGCGTAGTTGCCGGGGAGCGTAGCGCTATTGGTAAATGGTTTCGTAAGGACGTTTTTATTATTTTTACTTTTTACTATTTATCTCGTCGTGGATCTCTCAATACGTGAAGCTACACGCTTAACTCTATATGAATATGTATGATTTGTTAAAGATAAGGTCGAGAAACCCCCTGAACCGAAAGTGGTGTATCAAATTCCTATTGGTATTGCCAAAAGAGCTATGAAACTAACCATTTCAGGGGATAAAAGTCAAATGTTATGGGACATCAACAATTTTACTGTCACAAATGACTAAGATTGAACCAGGTGTATGTGTTCAACTCAGATGGCACACGTTTTTTTTGCCAAATTTTATGCTTTTTTTGCATACATCGGTGGCATTTTATCTATGCAATAACAAGTAATAACCCAGATGTAGCCAGCAACCCGCAACTTAACATTGCATGCAAATACATTTGTAAAACTCATTGCTATTTGATTGTACATTTCATACACCACATGTATGTAGTTTTATATAGAATCAATTTTTAGATATACAAATGAGACCATGCCCTCCACATTTTCTTTGGCACATGGATTTTGAGGCAAACATCGTCTCATAGACATCCCCGCATGTGGTCTTCGGGGAGAGAATTAAAGAAGGTGTACACAACATGATGATTGTGGCCTACTCTTTGCGCCACATTTGTGATGGAATCTGCACCAACAATGGCTCCAACCATCTTCCATTCTTGCTTCCGTTGGAGCTCCTCCCGATAATAAAGATCCAACAAAAAATCGAATGTCTTTCAGTCAGTGTCTATAGATGGGATGGAGTCATACGACACTTCATGGGAGAGAGGGAAGGCGAAGGCGGTGTTGCACGCATCGGGACCAAGCGGCGAGAGGAAGGGGCTCTTATTTACACATGATCATCTAGGCACTATTGCATGCACCCCTTCCACCTCTGTTGGTGCTAGCTAGGGAGTGCCGATGTGGTCAGTTTGCTCGAGTAAGGAGTCTCATCGGGGACCATGAAGTGGCGGCAGGGCACATCGTTTGTAAATATGGGTTTTTCGGAACTGTCGCCGCCACTCATAGTATTTATACATGCGCTGGGGAAGGCAAGAAAGTTGCAAAACGATAAGAACAACAAGAAGGAAGATGAAACCTTACTGAACCATGTCCATAGTTTACACTGAACACACACATTTACTAAAACCTAAATGCGTGTAGTATATCTTACATGGTCGTATTATACGAATCGTGTGTGATTTTCTCGATTCCATGGATCATCTGCATCTGATTCTTTCCGTGATCAAAAGTGGTCTTTTGCAAAGCACATGGATCAGCCCATCTGTGTGAGATTGGGTAGGGGGGCTGAAAAATCCCGGTATGTACTAGTGTCTCACACAATGAAGTATGGATTAACGACGGGATTGAAATTAAAATAGCTACATGCATGATTCCCATCCAATTGTATGTTGCATCTCTTATTTTCCTGGCTAATTAAGGCCTGTAACATGAACCTCGAAATTAATCAAACCCACAACAATGGAGACATGCTCATACATATACAACTTTAAAATTTTATTTTCTCCTTGTCTCCAGACAAGCTAGATTGCCCTTAGATCATGGCGTTCTTCTTGTTCATCACCTCCTGAATCATAGTCCCGAGAGTCTCGATTTTCATTGGTTTGTCCACAAACACATCGGCACCAGCACTCATGAACGCCTCCATGGCATTCTCATCAGCTGACACCCCAACAATCATCACATCAGTTTCTCCCAGAGCACGGATCTTCTTAACTGCCTATAAGGTAGAAGATGTTTTTCTAAAGTGACCAGTAATATTCAGGCAAAAAGATACATATTATTCATACGAAAATAAATAAATGGGAAACTAGTTAAAATACCTCAGGTCCAGACATTATGGGCATGTTCTTATCACACAAAACAATGTCAAACTTCTTCCCTTCAAGGAAAAAATCCGAGCTTCTTTCCCATTATTAGCCACAACAATCTCGCAGTTAAACATGCGTAACATCGCAGAGAGAACGAAGGCACAAACTCGAATGTCCTCAACAATCAATGCCTTCACGGGAGATCCCTGGGCGTTGGATACCTGTTATCACCAGAATTTAACCGAGTCAGAGGTGGGCCGCAGTCAAGATGGGCTTAAGGAAATATACGTGGAGAATTATATGAATCGGCCTGTTGGGCTTAATTGCCCGTGTATCTGTAACATATTAGACCTATTTTAGTTTAGAGATAGAATCTTAGTCGTGCACGGTTTAGTGCATGCCCACATTAGAAAGTCCCCTGGACTATAAATATGTACCTAGGGTTTATGGAATAAACAACAACTCACGTTCAACCCCAAAAACAAACCAATCTCGGCGCATCGCCAACTCCTTCGTCTCGAGGGTTTCTATCAGGTAGCGACATGCCGCCTAGATCGCATCTTGCGATCTAGGCAGCACAAGCCCCACGTTGTTCATGCGTTGCTCGTGATCGAAGCGCTTTTGATGGCGAGCAACGTAGTTATCATTAGATGTGTTAGGGTTAGCATTGTTCTTCGTTTAAGCATGCTTACGTAGTGCAACCCTTGCATATCTAGCCGCCCTCACGCCTATCTCAGTGTGGGGGCGGCACCCGCTTGATCATTGTTTAGTAGATCTGATCCGTTACGATTGCTCCTTGTTCTACAAGGATTAGTTTAATATCCGCAATAGTTTGGCCTTACAATGGGGGGGAGGATCCGGTGGCACGTAGGGTGGCGTTCGCAAGTCCTAAACGGGATGTTCCTAGAATCAACTTCATGTTGGTTTTCTCGGCCTTGTTTAGGATCGGCTTACGAGCACCGTGCGTGGCCGCAAGGCCCAACCTCGGAGTAGGATGATCCGGTTATGCGGTGAAAACCCTAAATCGTCGTAGATCTCATTAGCTTCATCTTGATCAAGCAGGACCGCCAAGTATTCGTGCACCCCGTACGGATCATGGGTGGATCGGCTCTTTGAGCCGATTCACAGGATAACCTGAGAGCCGATCGAGGCTCGTATTTAATGTTTACATGTATTCCCTGCAGGAAACTAAGCGAGGCACCCTCATCACCTTCCTGACCAGGTATAGGTCAGGTGGCACGCCCTTGCACTTTGCAACGCCGCGTGTGACCAGAAGAGCATTGCGGGCCGTCGCTCGGAGGGGTCTCAGCCAGCCGCAGCTCTAGGCTCCCCCCGGCTCTACGGTGTTGACAAGGCCGCTGCCCGCCGGTGGGTTTTGGCAGTCAACACATTCTGGCACGCCCGGTGGGACGATCGTCTACATCAACCACATCGCCATCTACATCTGAGATGGCGGACGGCACGCCAGTCACCTACGAGGATCCGCTCGACGACCTCAAGAAGCAATACAACGAGATCAAGGCTACCCTCGAAGCCGACCTCATCGGCTCTTTTCGGAGAACCCGTTCCGGTGGCATCGGATGGAAGGGGTTCTCACCGAGAAGGTGCACTCGATGGGATAGACCTCTCTTCCCCGTCGGAGGAACGCACCGAGGGTCTGCGGCGAGGAGATCAACTACCTGGTGGCTCACTCGCTACACCGCCACTGCGAGAACTTGGTCAACGTGCTCGGAGCGTGTCGCTCGCGCGTGATCCGAGAGATCATGAGCCACCGGTACTCGCCGTCGGGACCAGCTCTCGGGACTCATCAAGGAGAGTTGCCTTTCCGAGTCCCGTCCACCGCTGCCGTTTGCGTTGGCAGCACCGGCTGAAGTGCCGACTACACCGGCATTCCTCGTCTGCGGAATTGGTGGCGACCCCGGTGACTACCGGTTCTTAATGGAGGCGCCTAAGGAGATCCCTCATGGATACGCGTGCATGTATGTGCCGGATTGTGGTGACTCGGGCACTCACAAACCGGGCCACAACATCGGGGACTCCGGCGAAGACAGGAGGAACGTCGGCGACGGAGCAGACGTGGCTAACTAAATACGCCACACCGACGAAACTCCCGAGCCCAGCTCCTGCAGCTGGCTCAGAGCTGGAAAAGCAAACATGGCAGGCCAAGTACGCCACCCCGGCAAATCTTCAGAGTGCAACTCCTACGGCCAGCACAGCGGATCAGATCAGTACCATACTGAGAGACCAGTTCGGCATGATGCCGAAGAGAAGGGCAGTCGGCTATTCCAAGCCGTACCCTGACGATTACGAGATGATCCCGCTGCCACCTAAATATCGGCTCCCCGACTTCTCCAAATTCAGTGGATCGGATGGCTCCAGCTCCATCGAGCACGTCGGCCGATATTTGGCTCAACTAGGACCGGCTTCGGTGTCGGATCAGCTACGCGTGAGGCTCTTTTCACGGTCCCTCACGGGATCGGCTTTTGGATGGTACACCTCTCTGCCGGCGAATTCCATCCGAGTCTTGGAAGCAATTGGAAGAACAGTTCCATATGCAATACCATTCGGAAGCTTCCGAGTCCGGCATTGCCGATCTAGCACAACTACGTCGAAGCGCGGGAAACGGTGACGAGAATACATCCGGCGCTTCGAGAATCTTAGGAACCGATGTTATTCGGTTCGTATAATCGAAAAGGAAGCGATCGAGTTGGCGTAGCAGGCCTTGCCACACAGCTCAAGGACATGGCCTCCCAAGCAGATTATCCCTCGCCGGCGCACATGGTTCGAAACTATCGGCATATGAACAGCGCCACCCCGACCCGTACCAAGACAAGTTCAAACGTGCAGTAGTTATGGTCGATACGGAAGAGGATGAAGTGCCTGCGGGAGGCCAAGAGATAGCAGTGGCTGAGTGGACTCGGGGGAACCCCGTGGCCTGCAAATGGGTAAAGCCACCAGGGCCGCCCGAGGATTTGATTTTGACATAACCAAGACCGAACAAATCTTCGACCTCCTGCTCAAGGAGAAACAGTTGACGATTCCTGAAGGTCTCAAGTTCCCCACGGCGAAAGAGCTAAACGGAAAGCCGTATTGCAAATTCCACAACTCGCTTTCCCATGCCACCAACGACTGCCGGGTGTGGCGTCAGCACATCCAAGCGGCGATAGAGAAGGGGCGACTAATTTTCAACCGATACGCCATGAAGGTCGACACCCAACCCTTCCCCGCCGTTAACATGGTGGAAATCCCCTACCCGAAGGTTGCCGGCCAGGTCCCTCGTTCAGCATCAACATGGTAGGACACGGGAAACCACTCGGCAAAGATGGAGATGAGGGCAGACTGCTCTCACAGCAAGGATACGAAGAGGCCGCTCCACGCGATCGGCTCCGTCATGATGGCAAGCGCTATGTCACGGAGGAGAGGTGAAGAATATAAGATATCGGCGACCCCTCTCGATCACCTCCTCAACAAATATGTTAGTCGAGTATGACCAACGCCGGCGACCCAATTACGATGATAGAGAAGATCGTTTGGCTAGAGAAGCCGGAAGATATCGTCGGCAGGATCGCGATGAGGAGGAGCATGAGCGCTATGCCACGGAAGCATCAAGGGAGCAAGACGACAACGCCGGGCATTGGGACCGCCCCTTCTTCGGTACACTGCTGGGATTCAGGAATGAGCCGATTGCCCACAATCGGCAATTGCCCAGAATGCAATCGGAAAAGAAGGAGGCAGCCAACGTGTCTGTGTTCGAGCGCCTAGGGCCTCTCCCGTCACAAAGCAAACGCGCTGAGTCACCTCGTTGGGCAGATCTTGAGGATTCAGAAGACGAGGGAGAAGTGGAAGAAGACAGGTACCACCGGCCAAGGTGGTGCCCCGACGGACTCAGCCCGTTCCCAAAAGCGCAGGGTTCAGCGATTGCGCGGCCTGGAGGAAGCCGAAAGGTTGTACCTGCATACGGTAAGGAAGGCACGGCCTGATCTGGCTGCAAAAGTTCAGCGAACCCTGGATGAAGAGGGTCGTCCTCGAAAAATGGAGTGGCGCCCCAAACAGAGGAAAGCCGATGATGAGACATCGGCTGGCACAAACATGGTACTCGTCTTGCCGACAGAGCTTAGCCCTCCACGACTCTACGGAGCACTCAAGGTGGACGACAGCAAGCGCATCAAGTCGAGAGGTTGGGTTGGTTTCATCCAGCTCGACCAAGTAGCAAGATCAAACCAATGAGCAAACCAGGAGAGGCTGATCCTTGTGATCGGCCCCAAAAAATTTACGAAGGGAACTTACAAGACCTTCAACGAACAAGCAACGTGGAGGCCGATTCCAGTAATCGGCCAAAATTATCCTCACCTACCTTTCTGCCTGGGTTCAACATGTTATCCAACAGAGCCGATACCATCAATTTTCTTGACAGAATCGGCTCGGGGGGGCACCCAGGTATATGAAAATACGAGGATATGCAACAGAAGCATCTCATCTTTTGTTGACGGGTATTGAAATATGGGGGCCGATGCACAGGTCGGCCGTAAAAATAAAAAAGTGAAAATTCGAAAATTTTCGAGCACAGCCGATGCAGCAGACATCGACTTCAGAATCAAGTAAGAGCCATCGACTCTAGTTGTGCGAGGATTATCAAGCCTTCACCAAATCCAGGATTTCCAATCTGTGGGGCTAGTGCAGCTGAAACGAAAGATTATCGGCTGTCAGAGGAAGAAAGAGGATCGGCTGTGGCACATTCTCGCCTCGAGTAAGAGCTCGGGGGGCAGCTCACCTTGAAGGCTTTCCGCTCGGAGAAGCCGATTTGTGTTCAAATCGGCTGACGCTGCATAAGGAACTTCCCCACACACGATCGGGCCCGGTCTCACACGGTTCATGCGCGTATCCTCGTCTCCGTTTTGCATTGGCTGAGACTCGGGGGCAACGGGCCCGGTAGATTGCTCTGTTGAAGGACCGATACGTTGTTATCGGCTCATTACACATTGGCGAAGAGGGCAAATCGGCAAGGTCGAGTAGGAGAGGCAAATCGGCTCAATCAAACTCGAAGAAATCGGCAAACTTGAATTAGGGAACAGTTCTTCATTGATAGGCGAGATTTCTTACATAAAGAGCTAATTGCCCTCAAAAGGAAATACTAGGGGATACATTGCCCCAATCTGCTACTACTGACCCTATGCTAGAGGTCCTATCTACGGGCCATCACTGCCCTCATCATCAGAGCTTTCATCGGCACTGCTGCCGATGGGCTCCTCGTCGCTACTCCCATAGCCCTCCACCGGGGCTTCGTCTCCATCTTCGTCGTCGCTGCTGTCGTCGTCCCACCACATGCGAAGGCGCTTCGCTGGTGGGTAGCCCTCGAGGGAGTCATCGTCGTCGTCGTCTTCCTCCTCCTCTTCTTCCTCCACCACCCCCTCGGAGGAGGTGAAGTCGTCCCAGGAGAAGCGATCGTCATCGCTCTCCTCCTCCGATTTCCCGTCGGCGAGGAAACGAAGGTCGCTCTCCCCGTCCGTCGAGGACTGGTCGTCCTCGGACCAGATGGAGAAGTCATGGTCTGACTCCTCCCCGGCCGCAATGGCACGGCGGGTGTTGGCCGCATGGGCCGCCGCCGGGTTATGCTCCGGCGTCGGCTCGCGGGATATGGAGGACTGGCTGGAAGGGTCCGATAGGGCAGAGGAGGAAGAAGACATGATGGCGCTGGGGGATTTTTGGACTGCTAATGCGAGGAGGATGCAGAGCAGAACTGTTCATAGCGGTTAAATAGAAGGGGAGATGATGAGAATTCAATGCCACAGCAGTTTCCGAGGAAGTGGTGTTTGAAAGAAAGAGAAAAGACTGCCAAATCACGCGGAGAAGTTGAGAAGGCAAGTCATCATGGTAACGGATACTGCGACGGTTCTGCCACGACATGACCCGACGAAAGGAAGCGTAATGATTTTGGAAATACCATTTCCAAAACCAGGGGGGCATGTGTTATCACCAGAATTTAACCGAGTCAGAGGTGGGCCGCAGATCAAGATGGGCTTAAGGAAATATACGTGGAGAATTATATGAATCGGCTCGTTGGGCTTAATTGCCCGTGTATCCGTAACATATTAGACCTATTTTAGTTTAGAGATAGAATCTTAGTCGTGCACGGTTTAGTGCATGCCCACATTAGAAAGTCCCCCGGACTATAAATATGTACCTAGGGTTTATGGAATAAACAACAACTCACGTTCAACCCCAAAAACAAACCAATCTCGGCGCATCGCCAACTCCTTCGTCTCGAGGGTTTCTATCGGGTAGCGACATGCTGCCTAGATCGCATCTTGCGATCTAGGCAGCACAAGCCCCACGTTGTTCATGCGTTGCTCGTATCGAAGCGCTTTTGATGGCGAGCAACGTAGTTATCATTAGATGTGTTAGGGTTAGCATTGTTCTTCGTTTAAGCATGCTTACGTAGTGCAACCCTTGCATATCTAGCCGCCCTCACGCCTATCTCGGTGTGGGGGCGGCACCCGCTTGATCATTGTTTAGTAGATCTGATCCGTTACGATTGCTCCTTGTTCTACAAGGATTAGTTTAATATCTGCAATAGTTTGGCCTTACAATGGGGGGAGGATCCAGGTGGCACGTAGGGTGGCGTTCGCAAGTCCTAAACGGGATGTTCCTAGAATCAACTTCATGTTGGTTTTCTCGGCCTTGTTTAGGATCGGCTTACGAGCACCGTGCGTGGCCGCAAGGCCCAACCTCGGAGTAGGATGATCCGGTTATGCGGTGAAAACCCTAAATCGTCGTAGATCTCATTAGCTTCATCTTGATCAAGCAGGACCGCCAAGTATTCGTGCACCCCGTACGGATCATGGGTGGATCGGCTCTTTGAGCCGATTCACGGGATAACCCGAGAGCCGATCGAGGCTCGTATTTAATGTTTACATGTATGCCCTGCAGGAAACTAAGCGAGGCACCCTCATCACCTTCCTGACCAGGTATAGGTCCGGTGGCACGCCCTTGCACTTCGCAACGCCGCGTGTGACCAGAAGAGCATTGCGGGCCGTCGCTCGGAGGGGTCTCAGCCAGCCGCAGCTCTAGGCTCCCCCCGGCTCTACAGTGTTGACAAGGCCGCTGCCCGCCGGTTGGTTTTGGCAGTCAACAATACCATGTTCGCACAAACGAACTGCAAACAGAGCAAAGAGATTAGCTATTTCGTATTTATGCCTAATGTTTGCAGACGATTGTTACCAGCATTTGAAAGAAGAATAAATAATTAAACCATAATATCAATTAATAAATCATAGATTATGACAAATAATGATTACAAATAATCTGTTTTGTTAAAGTATGACAAATTTATTTTTGCAAAATCATGCACAATAAACTCAAATCATGAGATGTATATATTGAATGATGTACACATTGTTATTATTTAATCTGTATCTACTAATTTATCCTAAGGTTCGTCACAACAAGAAAAAATTAAGCTTACATATACGGGGATAAAAGAGCATAAAAAATAGATGGAAAACACACACAAACAATAATATACTTGGGCTAACAATTATTGTAAAGATTGTGCTACACATGGATAATTCCCCATGTTATTTACTTCAACAAGTAGCACCCAAACAACATGAAGATAACTACAACATAAAAAAATAATAACATGAAAATGGCAACACATACGCAAATATGGCTGCCAAAAACAACAAAAACTATGTGATGCAAAGATACGAATGCACTAGGTCCATCAAACACATGTATGGAAACTCCAAGCCTGAAGGGACAGAAAATACTACATGATGATACAAAACAAGGCCTAAAAAGAAAGAATAGTGACCTTAAAACTAGCTAAATATCTTGGTCGAGAAGGATGTAGCTCTCTTGATGCTTGAAGCTTTGGGGTTGTGTCCCTTGAATTCACTCTATGCAAGGTATTTATAAGGAACCCAGGGAGGCGTGTCCCCAAAGCTCCCGATCTCCACCATCCATTCATGAAACTATGGGTTCACAATTTCACATATGCAAATATCTGCACCGCCGCACACCAACATACAAAATTGGGAGATCAATACTGATATATTGTTTGTAGTATTGTGATTAATGTTCCATATATATCCATCTTCTAGAGATTGTAAGGAACCAATTTTTACAAGAGGATATGTGTGCCAAAAGATATATATGGCTTCAAGGATTGCCTATTATAGCCGCAAGTTCACGATATCTATCTATATCAATGTGGCGGCATATCTAGATACCACAACAGGGTCACAATTCATTTATTTATTTCCATTAACAACACCAGTTGGCAGTTCATCTGTATTAGGTGATATAGTGGCGATTATTTTAATTATGGCGGGAAAATCATATAATGAAATTGGCCAAGATAGACATCAGCGTTTAATGAAGATTATTTTGCATCCGGTACATTACTGATCGATACATCTCAAACGTATCTATAATTTTTGATGCTCCATGCTTGTTTTCCACCAATTCATATATGTTTTGCTCAAACTTCGTTGCACTTTTATACATTTTCCGGCTCTAACGTATTAACAAGATGCCACAGTGCCAGTCCCTGTTTTCTGCTGTTTTCGTATTTCAGAAAAGTTGTACAGGAAATATTCTCGGAATTGGATGAAACAAAATCCGAAGTCAATATTTTACCGTAACGAAGACAGAGTTCAGAGGGGAGTCGAAGGGGAGCAGAAGGGCGGCAACGCCAACCCTAGGCGTGGCCTAGCCTTGGCCCGCACCTAGGGGTGGTGTGGGCCACCTTGGCCTCTACCGACATCGCCTCTCCTCCTATTTATTCACGATCTCGGGAAAACCCTGGATACGCGAGCCTCCATCCACGAAAAGTTCCATCGCGACCGCTGATACGTCTCCGACGTATCGATAATTTCTTATGTTCCATGCCACATTATTGATGATATCTACATGTTTTATACACATTATATGTCGTATTTATGCATTTTCCAGCACTAACCTATTAACGAGATGCCGAAGAGCCAGTTGTTGTTTTCTACTGTTTTTGGTTTCAGAAATCCTACAAAGGAAATATTCTCGGAATTGGACGAAATCAACGCCCAGGGGCCTATTTTGCCACGAAGCTTCCAGAAGACCGAAGAGAAGACGAAGTGGGGCCACGGGGCGCCGCCACACTAGGGCGGCGCGGCCCGAGAAGGGCCCGCGCTGCCTCGCGTGTGGGGCCCTCGTGACCCCTCCGACTCCGCCCTTCCGCCTACTTAAGGTCTTCGTCGCGAAACCCCCGTACCGAGAGTCACGATACGGAAAACCTTGCCGAGACGCCGCCGCCAATCCCATCTCGGGGATTACGGAGATCACCTCCGGCACCCTGCGCGAGAGGGGATTCATCTCCCGGAGGACTCTTCACCGCCATGGTCGCCTCCGGAGTGATGAGTGAGTAGTTCACCCCTGGACTATGGGTCCATAGCAGTAGCTAGATGGTTGTCTTCTCCTCATGTGCTTCATTGTCGGATCTTGTGAGCTGCCTAACATGATCAAGATCATCTATCTGTAATTCTATATGTTGTGTTTGTCGGGATCCGATGGATAGAGAATACTATGTTATGTTGATTATCAATCTATTACCTATGTGTTGTTTATGACCTTGCATGCTCTCCGTTATTAGTAGAGGCTCTGGCCAAGTTTTTGCTAGTAACTCCAAGAGGGGGTATTTATGCTCGATAGTGGGTTCATGTCTCCAGTGAATGGGGGGAGTGACATAAACCTCTAAGGTTATGGATGTACTGTTGCCACTAGGGATAAAACATTGATGCTATGTCCGAGGATGTAATTATTGATTACATTACGCACCATACTTAATGCAATTGTATGTTGTTATGCAACTTAATACTGGAAGGGGTTCGGATGATAACCTGAAGGTGGACTTTTTAGGCATAGATGCATGCTGGATAGCGGTCTATGTACTTTGTCGTAATGCCCAATTAAATCTCACAATATTCATCATGTCATGTATGTGCATTGTTATGCCCTCTCTATTTTTCAATTGCCCGACTGCAATTTGTTCACCCAACATGCTATCTTATGGGAGAGACACCTCTAGTGAACTGTGGACCCCGGTCCATTCTTTACATCTGAAATACAAATCTGCTGCTATTGTTCTTTACTGTTTTTTGCAAACAATCATCATCCACACTATACATCTAATCCTTTGTTACAGCAAGCCGGTGAGATTGAAAACCTCACTCGTTTCGTTGGGGCAAAGTACTTTGGTTGTGTTGTGCAGGTTCCACGTTGGCGCCGGAATCCCTGGTGTTGCGTCGCACTACATCCCGCCGCCATCAACCTTCAACGTGCTTCTTGGCTCCTCCTGGTTCGATAAACCTTGGTTTCTTTCTGAGGGAAAACTTGCTACTGTGCGCATCATACCTTCCTCTTGGGGTTCCCAACGGACGTGTGCTGGTACACGCCATCAAGCATATTTTCTGGCGCCGTTGCTCGGGGAGATCAAGACACGCTGCAAGGGAGTCTCCACAATCCAATCTCTTTACTTTGTTTTTGTCTTCCTTTATTTTATTTACTACTTTGTTTGCTGCATTATATCAAAACACAAAAAAATTAGTTGCTAGCTTTACTTTATTTACTTGTCTTGCACTCTATATCAAAAACACAAAAAAATTAGTTACTTGCATTTACTTTATCTAGTTTGCTTTATTTACTACTGCTAAAATGAGTAATCCTGAAGTTGAAGTTCGTTCGTTTAAGCAACAAGGGGAGAATGTTTAAAAGATGCTTGGTATAGAATTAGTGATGCTCATAATAGGTGCACTAAGAAACACTCCACCACTATCCTACTCAGGAATTTTTATGTTGGTATCTCTAGCTCGGAATAGGTATGTTCTTGATTGTCTCGCAGGAGGTAACTTCCTAGGCGCTCCTGCTTTAGAAGCTAGTTGCATTATTGAGAGTTTATTTGGAACACCACCTGTTAATGAAGTTAAAATTGAAACCTCTCTTGAAGATGTCATGAAGAAATTGGAAACCATAGAGAAAAAATTTCCAAGTGTTGAAACTAAATTGGAAATGTTACTTGATAGCAATGATAAACTTGATAAATCTCTAGGTGGAATGAATGAGAGAATCACCATCTTAGAATCTTGTGCTAACCATGATAATCAAACCCAAAGGATTAGTGAACTTGAAAAAGCTATGGGAACCTTGGGTTCAACTTTTTCTTCTCTTAAATATAAGGAGAAAGCTTATGTGGGTAAGGAGCAAAAGTTTATGTATGTCTCTAAAGTGCCTAAACCAAAAAATATTATTATAGGCCTAAAATTGACAAAGCCCTTAGTACCACTACGGATGGGGGAGCTTATGATGCTCCACCTCTTGATAATACTTGATATACACTTTCGCGCCTAGCTGAAAGGCGTTAAAGAAAGCGCTTATGGGAGACAACCCATGTTTTTACTACAGTGTTTTTGTTTTATATTTGAGTCTTGGAAGTTGTTTACTACTGTAGCAACCTCTCCTTATCTTAGTTTTGTGCATTGTTGTGCCAAGTAAAGTCGTTGATAGTAAGGTTCATACTAGATTTGGATTACTGCGCAGTTACAGATTTCTTTGCTGTCACGAATTTCGACTTGCCCCTCTGTAGGTAGCTCATAAAAATATGCCAATTTACGTGCGTGATCCACAGATATGTACGCAACTTTCATTCAATTTGGGCATTTTCATTTGAGCAAGTCTGGTGCCTCAATAAAATCCATCTTTACGGACTGTTCTGTTTTGACAGATTCTGCCTTTTTATTTCGCATTGCCTCTTTTGCTATGTTGGATGAATTTCTTTGATCCATTAATGTCCAGTAGCTTTATGAAATGTCCAGAAGTGTTAAGAATGATTGTGTCACCTCTGAACATGTTAATTTTTATTGTGCACTAACCCTCTAATGAGTTGTTTCGAGTTTGGTGTGGAGGAAGTTTTCAAGGATGAAGAGAGAAAATGATGCAATATGATCAAGGAGAGTGAAAGCTCTAAGCTTGGGGATGCCCCGGTGGTTCACCCCTGCATATTTTAAGAAGACTCAAGCGTCTAAGCTTGGGGATTCCCAAGGCATCCCCTTCTTCATCGACAACATTATCGAGTTCCTCCCCGAAACTATATTTTTATTCCGTCACATCTTATGTACTTTGCTTGGAGCGTCGGTTTGTTTTTGTTTTTGTTTTGTTTGAATAAAATGGATCCTAGCATTCATTGTGTGGGAGAGAGACACGCTCCGCTGTTGCATATGGACAAGTATGTCCTTAGGCTTTACTCATAGTATTCATGGCGAAGGTTTAATCTTCTTCGTTAAATTGTTATATGGTTGGAATCGGGAAATGCTACATGTAGTAATTCTAAAATGTCTTGAATAATTTGATACTTGGCAATTGTTGTGCTCATGTTTAAGCTCTTGCATCATATACTTTGCACCCATTAATGAAAAAACACCTAGAGCTTGCTAAATTTGGTTTGCATATTTGGTCTCTCTAAAGTCTAGATAATTTCTAGTATTGAGTTTGAACAACAAGGAAGACGGTGTAGAGTCTTATAATGTTTACAATATGTCTTTTATGTGAGTTTTGCTGCACCGGTTCATCCTTGTGTTTGTTTCAAATAACCTTGCTAGCCTAAACCTTGTATCGAGAGGGAATACTTCTCATGCATCCAAATCCTTGAGCCAACCACTATGCCATTTGTGTCCACCATACCTACCTACTACATGGTATTTCTCCGCCATTCCAAAGTAAATTGCTTGAGTGCTACCTTTAAAATTTCCATTCTCTACCTTTACAATATATAGCTCATGGGACAAATAGCTTAAAAACTATTGTGGTATTGAATATGTACTTATGCACTTTATCTCTTATTAAGTTGCTTGTTGTGCGATAACCATGTTTACGGGGACGCCATCAACTATTCTTTGTTGAATATCATGTGAGTTGCTATGCATGTCCGTCTTGTCTGAAGTAAGGGAGATCTACCACTTTAATGGTTAGAGCATGCATATTGTTAGAGAAGAACATTGGGCCGCTAACTAAAGCCATGAATCATGGTGGAAGTTTCAGTTTTGGATATATATCCTCAATCTCATATGAGAATACTAATTGTTGCTACATGCTTATGCATTAAAGAGGAGTCCATTATCTGTTGTCCATGTTGTGCCGGTATGGATGTCTAAGTTGAGAATAATCAAAAGCGAGAAATCCAAAATGCGAGCTTTCTCCTTAGACCTTTGTACAGGCGGCATGGAGGTACCCCTTTGTGACACTTGGTTAAAACATGTGTATTGCGATGATCCCGGTAGTCCAAGCTAATTAGGACAAGGTGCGGGCACTATTAGTATACTATGCATGAGGCTTGCAACTTGTAAAATATAATTTACATAATACATGTGCTTTATTACTACCGTTGACAAAATTGTTTCTTGTTTTCAAAATAAAAGCTCTAGCACAAATATAGAAATCGATGCTTTTCCTCTGCGAAGGACCTTTCTTTTACTTTTATGTTGAGTCAGTTCACCTATTTCTCTCCACCTCAAGAAGCAAACACTTGTGTGAACTGTGCATTGATTCCTACATACTTGCATATTGCACTTGTTATATTACTCTATGTTGACAATTATCCATGAGATATACATGTTATAAGTTGAAAGCAACCGCTGAAACTTAATCTTCCTTTGTGTTGCTTCAATACCTTTACTTTGATTTATTGCTTTATGAGTTAACTCTTATGCAAGACTTATTGATGCTTGTCTTTAAGTACTATTCATGAAAAGTCTTTGCTTTATGATTCAGTTGTTTACTCATGTCATTACCATTGTTTTGATCGCTGCATTCATTACATATGCTTACAATAGTATGATCAAGGTTATGATGGCATGTCACTCCAGAAATTATCTTTGTTATCGTTTACCTGCTCGGGACGAGCAGGAACTAAGCTTGGGGATGCTGATACGTCTCCGACGTATCGATAATTTCTTATGTTCCATGCCACATTATTGATGATATCTACATGTTTTATACACATTATATGTCGTATTTATGCATTTTCCGGCACTAACCTATTAACGAGATGCCGAAGAGCCGATTCTTGTTTTCTGCTGTTTTTGGTTTCAGAAATCCTACAAAGGAAATATTCTCGGAATTGGACGAAATCAACGCCCAGGGGCCTATTTTGCCACGAAGCTTCCAGAAGACCGAGGAGAAGACGAAGTGGGGCCACGGGGCGCCGCCACACTAGGGCGGCGCGGCCCAGGAGGGGCCCGCGCGGCCTTGCTGTGTGGGGCCCCCGTGACCCCTCCGACTCCGCCCTTCCGCCTACTTAAGGTCTTCGTCGCGAAACCCCCAGTACCGAGAGCCACGATACGGAAAACCTTACTGAGACGCCGCCGCCGCCAATCCCATCTCGGGGGATTCTGGAGATCACCTCCGACACCCTGCCGGAGAGGGGATTCATCTCTCGGAGGACTCTTCACCGCCATGGTCGCCTCCGGAGTGATGAGTGAGTAGTTCACCCATGGACTATGGGTCCATAGCAGTAGCTAGATGGTTGTCTTCTCCTCATGTGCTTCATTGTCGGATCTTGTGAGCTGCCTAACATGATCAAGATCATCTATCTGTAATTCTATATGTTGTGTTTGTCGGGATCCGATGGATAGAGAATACTATGTTATGTTGATTATCAATCTATTACCTATGTGTTGTTTATGATCTTGCATGCTCTCCGTTATTAGTAGAGGCTCTGGCCAAGTTTTTGCTAGTAACTCCAAGAGGGGGTATTTATGCTCGATAGTGGGTTCATGTCTCCGTGAATGCGGGGAGTGACGAAACCTCTAAGGTTATGGATGTATTGTTGCCACTAGGGATAAAACATTGATGCTATGTCCGAGGATGTAGTTATTGATTACATTACACACCATACTTAATGCAATTGTCTGTTGTTATGCAACTTAATACTGGAAGGGGTTCGGATGATAACTCGAAGGTGGACTTTTTAGGCATAGATGCATGTTGGATAGCGGTCTATGTACTTTGTCGTAATGCCCAATTAAATCTCACAATATTCATCATGTCATGTATGTGCATTGTTATGCCCTCTCTATTTGTCAATTGCCCGACTGTAATTTGTTCACCCAACATGCTATCTTATGGGAGAGACACCTCTAGTGAACTGTGGACCCCGGTCCATTCTTTACATCTGAAATACAAATCTGTTGCTATTGTTCTTTACTTGTTTTTTGCAAACAATCATCATCCACACTATACATCTAATCCTTTGTTACAGCAAGCCGGTGAGATTGACAACCTCACTGTTTCGTTGGGGCAAAGTACTTTAGTTGTGTTGTGCAGGTTCCACGTTGGCGCCGGAATCCCTGGTGTTGCGCCGCACTACATCCCGCCGCCATCAACGTTCAACGTGCTTCTTGGCTCCTCCTGGTTCGACAAACCTTGGTTTCTTTCTGAGGGAAAACTTGCTACTGTGCGCATCATACCTTCCTCTTGGGGTTCCCAACGGACGTGTGCTGTACACGCCATCAACCGCCATTGCATACCCTAGCTAGGGAGGGTTCTGAAGCTCTTCTCGTCACCCTATTGCAGGGGAAATCATCGCCGGAGGCATCCACATCTCCATGCCCGCCTCCGAAGTGATGCGTAAGTAGTTCTTCCCTGGACTATGGGTCCATAGCAGTAGCTAGATGGTTATCTTCTCCAATTTTTTCCTCATGTTGAGATCTTGTGATCTGCCCTTTATGATCAAGATCATCTTTATGTAATTATACATGTTGTGTTTGCTGGGATCCGATGAATATTGTATACTATGTTGAGGTCGATTATATATTCATGTCATATGTTATATGTGATCTTGCATGCTCTCCGTTGCTAGTAGATACTCTGGCCAAGTAGATGCTTGTGACTCCAAGAGGGGGCATTTATGCTGGATAGTAGGTTCATGCCTCTAGTTTTCTGGAAGAGTGACAATAACTTCTAAGATTGTAGATGTGTTGTTGCTACTAGGGAGAAAACGATAATGTTTTATACACGTTTAATTCTATTGTTTACTTTACACACATTGCTTAATGCGATAATCTATTGCTTGCAACTTAATACTGGAAGGGATTCAGATGATAACCGGAAGTTGGATTATTATTCATAGACGCAGTTGGATTACGGTCTATGTGTTATGTTGGAATTCCCAAACGAATCTTATACTAATTATCTTGTCATGTATGGTCGATATTCTGTCAATTGACCTGCTGTAATTTTTTCATCCAGCATGTTATTTATCTTTATGGAGAGACACCTCTAGTGAACTGTGGATCCCAGTCCTTTCCTTTACACTGATAAATTCATCAACCGCAATCCTGCTCTGTTTACTTACTGTAAGCTCTATTCTCTTTAATTATTGCAAACATCTTTTTCCACTCGATACGTCTAATCCTTTGTGTTCAGCAAACCGGTGATTTTGACAACCTCACTGTAAGTTGGGGCAAAGTATTGTGGTTGTGTTGTGTGGAGGTTCTACGTTGTTGCTGACGCCGGTAGTGCGCCCTACCACTAGTCAGATAGCAACACGTTCAGAAGTCACACCTCTCTCCTACTGGTCGATTAAACCTTAGTTTCTTACTGAGGGAAAACTTGTTGTTGTGCTCATCACACCTTCCTCTTGGGGTTTCCCAACCTCTTCCACAACAACCGCCACCAAGATTGTCTGGCGCCATCACCGGAGCAACATCACGGACCCATCACAGATTTTCTTAATTTGACAACTACAATTGCGTCCTAATATAATCGACTCGTTGAGCTGGCGGCTTAATGGAAACCTGAGAATTTACAAAAATTGATTAACTTTGTGAAGAGAAGTGTCATGGTGATTTAAGATCCAACAAACATGGTTGATTCACAAGTACACTACATGCCTTCACACACGGCTGAAATGTCCCGTCAAACACGGTTTACCACACCATCACTGGGTGATGGCTATGAAAATATCCATAATTCTCCATGTTTAACACACAATTTAAGTCAAGGAAATGACTAAAAATCTCACTATCCTTGTTGGTATGGACTAATTATTGGAAAGATATGCAATCTTTTGTCCTAATCTGTGTTGTGCAGAAAATCACAATTTTGAGGTGAAATTAGGAGAAATTATGGAAGAATATCATGTTGCCTACACAACAATGCAAGTTTGGGTCGAATCGATGGTTCCGGAGAGTTTAACGACCTCGCGGTACGGAGAAGCCCGCTCGTACCGTCCACCCGTACCATGTTGCATCGGCTCCGCAATGTCAAACGCAACAACTTTTGTGAATCGACCTATATATTTCGGACTCTACCCACCGCGTAGAGAGCCGCCATTCTCGGATGTAATCACAACACACCCAAAAATAGATCCACAACTTCACGATCGCCATTGTTTATCCTCTCCAAAGCCATAGCCATAGCTATCATCTTGTACTTGAGATCTCCTTGTGATTTGGCGACCATTGTAAGAATATTTGATTTCAATCTAAGTATTTTGCATAATGTTTTCTATTCTTGATCTTATTGTTATGAATGAGCAGTCCTCATAGCCTGCGGGTTGAGTTGAAACCTCCCAGCGATTATGTGCATCTATTACATGGGAATATTGTGTGCTGATTCAATAGAAACTATATATTATTTCTTGTCTCAATCCATGGACTTGTAGGTACCAAGATCCCAGGGACTGATAAAGGTGAGAGGTGAGATGAACTGGCGACCTCATGGGAAACCTAGTGACAACAACATGAGCACGGTCTTCATTCAAGGATCCACTTGGGAGTAATAGCGACATCACCATATTTAAGGCTTTGATATGTACTTTACTTAATAATTTTATAACCCGGTACTTCGTGGTATAATAAATGGATCAAAATACTATTGATATGCATGTGACTCGCATGGGTTTTTTTTGTTTATGGATGTGCTGCCAACAATCATATCTATATTAGATTATATCCCACATGAATGTGCTTATTATTATATTTATACAATCGCACCAGTGCCTCCGGTGAAGGGGAAATCAACACCACCATCATCACCACTCTTCCTTGACGTAAGGGGATGCATTTCCATCAACATATCCACCAGCACCACCGTCTTTGAGATCAACTTCATCACCCTCATAGTTTGTGTTTCATTGATCCCCAGATATTGTTTGGTGGAGGGTTGGAAGGGACCGAATGACAGAAATTGTTTTCCAATACTTTGAATTAGAGGGTTTTATGTCGGGGACCCATGAACTAATTTAATTGATGGGGCATTTATGTCTTAATGATTCATATACTTGCTCATGAAAATGGCTCTAGGACCCATCATAAGGGGTGTATTTTCTCATATCTATGGCTGCACCTAATTTAGGCTCTGCCCCTAAGGGAATGAAACTTGAAAATATATTTACCTAATTTAGAAGTCTAAATATAATGCTAGTAAATCCATGCCGCCCTCAGGACCACTTGTCACATATAAGTTCACACACACTAAGCTTGTCCTCTTTCTGCATAGAGGATTGGGCTTTCTCTCATTGAGATCATTTACTTATTGTCATTTACTTTCAGTACTTTATTTCATTGCAAACTATACACCTAAAACACCAAAACTATTGCATCCTTTTTAATGTTTGCTTGTCAAAATTGCTAACCAATACGTTCAACTCCTCGTGGGTGCAACAACCTTTTTTATTGAAAAGTACTACAATTGATATCTTGCACTTGGGAGTCATCAGGACACTTTTCTGGCGCCGTTGCCGGGGGTGTAGCGTTTTGTGTAAGTGGTATCGTAAGGAATTTTTTATTGTTTTTACTTTTTACTATTTTCCTCATCATGGATCTCTCATGACGTGAAGCTGCGCGCTTAACTCTATATGAATATGTTTGATCTGTCAAATATAAGGTTGAGAAACCCCCGAACCGAAAGTGGTGTATCAAATTCCTATTGGTATTGCCAAAACAGCTATAAAACTAACCATTTCCGGGGATAAAAAGTCAAACTGTTATGGGACATCAAGAAACTTTACTGTCACAAGCGATTAATACTGAACCAGGTGTATGTGTTCAAGTCAGATGGCACACATTTGTTTCGCCAAACTTGATGCTTTTTTGCATACACCAGTGGCATTTTATCTATGAAATAACAAGTAATAACCCATATTTAGCCAGCAATCCGTAACTTAGCATTGCATGCAAATACATTTGTAAAACTCATTGCTATTTGACTGTACATTTCATACACCACGTGTATGTATTTTTATATAGATTCAGTTTTTAGATATACAAATGAGACCATGCCCTGCACTTTTTCTTCGGCACATGGATTTTGAGGCACACATCGTCTCATAGACATCCCCGCACGTGGTCTTCGAGGAGAGAATTAAAGGAGGTGTACACAACACGATGATTGTGGCCTACTCTTTGCGCCAATTTGTGATAGTACCGCACCAATAATTGCTCCAACCATCATCCATTCTTGCTTTCAATGGAGCTCCTCCAAATAATAAAGATCCAACAAAAAATCCAAAGTCTTTCGATCGGTGTCAATAGATGGGATGGAGTCGGACGACACTTCATGGGAGAGAGGGAAGGCCGAGGAGGTGTCGGGCGCATCGGGATCAAGCGGCGAGAGGAAGGGGCTCTTGTTTACCCGTGATCATCTAGGAGGCACTATTGCATGCACCCCTTCCACCTCTGTTGGTGCTAGATAGGGAGTGCCGATGTGGTCAGTTTGCTCGAGTAAGGACACTCATCGGGGACCATGGAGTGGCGGCAGGGCACATCATTTGTAAATGTGGGTTTTTTGGGAATTGTCGCCGCCACTCGTTGTATTTATACATGCGCTGGGGAAGGCAAGAAAGTGGCAAAACAATAGGAACAACAGGCAGGAAGATGAAACCTTACTGAACCATGTTCATAGTTCACACTGAACACTGAACGCACACGTTTACTGAACCATGTTCATAATACATAGACTGTAATCCAACTGCGTCTATGAGTAATAATCCACCTTCAGGTTAGCATCCGCACCCCTTCTAGTATAAAGTTGCAAGCAACATACTATCACATTAAGCAATGTGTGTAATGTAAACAATAGAGTTACCCTTGGATAAAACATTGTTGGGTTATCCCTAGTAGCAACAACACATCTACAACCTTAGAAGTTATAAAGTCACTCTCCTAGGAAACTAGAGGCATGCACCTACTATCGAGCATAAATACCCCTCTTGGAGTCACAAGTATCCACTTGGCCAGAGTTGCTACTAGCAATGGAGAGCATGCAAGAACAAAAATAACATATGAAATGAATATATAATCAATCTTAACATAGTACACAATATTCATCGGATCCTGCAAACCAAACATAGAGGATTACATAAAGATGATCTTGATCATGTAGGGCAGCTCACAAGATCGATACATGAAGCACAAGGTGTAGAAGACAACAATCTAGCTACTGCTATGGACCCATAGTCCAGGGATTAACTACTCACGCATCACTTCGAAGGCGGGCATGGCGATGTAGATGCCTCCGGCGATGATTTCCCCCTTCGGCAGGGTGCCCGGAAGAGCTTCAGAACCCCCCGAGATGGGTTCGGCGATAGCGGCCGCGGCGGAACTTTTCCTGGAAGGAGGCTCAGGTATCCAAGGTTTTCCCGAGAAGATGTATAAATAGGCGGAGGATTCAGGTCGTTCGGGCACCTATGGGCCCCACACCTGCCCTAGGCGCGGGCCAGCCCTAGGTCGTGCCTAGGGGTGGTGTGGGCGCCCTGGTGCACCTCTTCGTCCCCCCTCCGAACTTCTTCTTGGTTTCGGTAAAATATTGACTTCGGCTTTTGTTTCGTCCAATTCCAAGAATATTTCTTGTACAAATTTTCTGAAATACAAAAACAGCAAAAAATAGGTAACTGTCACTGTGGCATCTTGTTAATAGGTTAGTGCCGGAAATCGTGTAAAAGTGCAACAAAGTGTAAACAAAACACATATGAACTGGTGGAAAAAGCGTGGAGCATAAAAAATTATAGATACGTTTGAGACGTATCAGTGATTAACACCATGTTTAGCACTTGTGAGTAGTTCCCCATGTTCTTGAGGCAACGATTCTATATGATGTGCAACGAGTATTACATCATGTTTTTATTTTTTATTTTGTCCTGTGATGGTTTTATACGAACGTCAACTGGATATTATTTCACATATATGGGCTCATAGGGATGCACTTTAATGCAATGATGAGGGTTGGAAGGGACGGAATGATAGAAATTGTTTTCCAATAATTTGAATTAGAGGGTTTTATGTCGGGGAACCATGAACTAATTGCTATGATGGGGCATTTATGTTTTCATGATTCATATACTTGCTCATGAAAATGGCTCTAGGACCCATCATAAGGGGCGTATTTTCTCATATCTATAGCTGCACCTAATTTAGGCTATGGCCCTAAGGGAATGAAACTTTAAAAGATATTTACCATGTTGTGTAGAAGTCTAAATGCTAGTAAATCATTGCCACCCTCAGGACCACTTGTCACATATTAGTTCACACACACTGAGCTTGCCCTCTTTCTGCATATAGGATTGGGCTTTCTTTCATTGAGATCATTTACTTATTTCTATTTACTTTCAGTACTTTATTTCATTGCAAACTAACCACATAAAACACCAAAACTATTGCATCCTTTTTAATGTTTACTTGTCAAAATTGCTAACCAATACCTTCAGCTCCTCGTGGGTTCGACAACTTTTTTTATTGAAAAGTACTAAAATTGATATCCTGCACTTGGGAGCCATCAAGACACTTTTCTAGCGTAGTTACCGGGGAGCGTAGCGCTATTGGTAAATGGTTTCGTAATGACGTTTTTATTGTTTTTTGCTTTTCACTATTTCGCTCGTCGTGGATCTCTCAAGACGTGAAGATACACGCTTAACTCTATATGAATATGTATGATTTGTTAAGGATAAGGTCGAGAAACCCCCTGAACCGAAAGTGGTGTATCAAATTCCTATTGGTATTGCCAAAAGAGCTATGGAACTAACCATTTCAGGGGATAAAAGTCAAACTATTATGGGACATCAACAATTTTACTGTCACAAATGACTAAGATTGAACCAGGTGTATGTGTTCAACTCAGATGGCACACATTTTTTTTGCCAAATTTTATGCTTTTTTGCATACATCGGTGGCATTTTATCTATGCAATAACAAGTAACAACCCAGATGTGCTAGCAACCCGCAACTTAACATTGCATGCAAATACATTTGTAAAACTCATTGCTATTTGATTGTACATTTCATACACCGCATGTATGTATTTTTATATAGAATCAATTTTAAGATATACAAATGAGACCATGCCCTGCACTTTTTCTTTGGCACATGGATTTTGAGGCAAACATCGTCGCATGTGGTCTTCGGGGAGAGAATTAAAGGAGGTGTACACAACACGATGATTGTGGCCTACTCTTCGCGGCATATTTGTGATTGAATCTGCACCAACAATGGCTCCAACCATCTTCCATTCTTGCTTCCGTTGGAGCTCCTCCCGATAGTAAAGATCCAACAAAAAATCGAAAGTCTTTCAGTAAGTGTCTATAGATGGGATGGAGTCATACGACACTTCATGGGAGAGAGGGAAGGCGAAGGAGGTGTTGGGCGCATCGGGACCAAGCGGCGAGAGGAAGGGGCTCTTGTTTACACATGATCATCTAGGCACTATTGCATGCACCCCTTCCACCTCTGTTGGTGCTAGCTAGGGAGTGCCGATGTGGTCAGTTTGCTCGAGTAAGGACTCTCATCGGGGACCATGAAGTGGCGGCAGGGCACATCGTTTGTAAATATGGGTTTTTCGGAACTGTCGCCGCCACTCATAGTATTTATACATACGCTGGGGAAGGCAAGAAAGTTGCAAAACGATAAGAACAACAAGCATGAAGATGAAACATTACTGAACCATGTTCATAGTTCACATTGAACACACACATTTACTAAAACCTAAATGCGTGTAGTATATCTTACATGGTTGTATTATACAAATCGTGTGTGATTTCCTCGATTCCATGGATCACCTGCATCTGATTCTTTCCATGATCAAAAGTGGTCTTTTGCAAAGCACATGGATCAGCCCATCTGTGTGAGATTGGAGAGGGGGGCTGAAAAAGCCCGGTATGTACTAGTGTCTCAAACAATGAAGTATGGATTAACGACTGGATTGAAATTAAAATAGCTACATGCATGATTCCCATCCAATTGTATGTTTCATCTCTTATTTTCCTGGCAAATTAAGGCCTGTAACATGAACATCGAAATTAATCAAACACACAACAATGGAGACATGCTCATACATATACAACTTTAAAATTTTATTTTCTCCTTGTCTCCAAGCAAGCTAGATTGCCCTTAGATTATGGCGTTCTTCTTGTTCATCACCTCCTGAATCATAGTCCCGAGAGTCTCGATTTTCATTGGTTTGTCCACAAACACATCGGCACCAGCACTCATGAATGCCTCCATGGCATTCTCATCAGCTGACACCCCAACAATCATCACATCAGTTTCTCCCAGAGCACGGATCTTCTTAACTGCCTATCAGGTACAAGATGTTTTTCTAAGGTGACCAGTAATATTCAGGCAAAAAGATACATATTATTCATACGTAAATAAATAAATGGGAAACTAGTTAAAATACCTCAGGTCCAGACATTATGGGCATGTTCTTATCACACAAAACAATGTCAAACTTCTTCCCTTCAAGGAAAAAATCCAGAGCTTCTTTCCCATTATTAGCCACAACAATCTCGCAGTTAAACATGCGTAACATCGCAGAGAGAACGAAGGCACAAACTCGAATGTCCTCAACAATCAATGCCTTCACGGGAGATCCCTGGGCGTTGGATACCATGTTCGCACCAACGAACTGCAAACAGAGCAAAGATATTAGCTATTTCGTATTTATGCCTAATGTTTGCGGACGATTGTTACCGAGTATTTGAAAGAAGAATAAATAATTAAACCATAATATCAATTAATAAATCATAGATTATGAGAAATAATGATTACAAATAATCTGTTTCGTTAAAGTATGACAAATTTATTTTTGCAAAATCATGCACAATAAACTCAAATCATGAGATTTATATATTGAATGATGTACACATTGTTATTATTTAATCCGGATCTACTAATTTATCATAAGGTTCGTCACAACAAGAAAAAATTAAGCTTACATATACGGGGATAAAAGAGCATAAAAATAGATGGAAAACACACACAAACAATAATGTACTTGGGCTAACAATTATTGTAAAGATTGTGCTACACATGGATAATTCCCCATGTTATTTACTTCAACAAGTAGCACCCAAACAACATGAAGATAACCACAACATAAAAAAATAATAACATGAAAATGGCTGCCAAAAACAGCAAAAACTATGTGATGCAAAGATACAAATGCACTAGGTCCATCAAACACATGTATGGAAACTCAAAGCCTGGAGGGACCGAAAATACTACATGATGATACAAAACAAGGCCTAAAAAGAAAGAATAGTGACCTTAAAACTAGCTAAATATCTTGGTCGAGAAGGATGTAGCTCTCTTGATGCTTGAAGCTTTGGGGTTGTGTCCCTTGAATTCACTCTATGCAAGGTATTTATAAGGAACCCGGGGAGGCGTGTCCCCAAAGCTCCCGATCTCCACCATCCATTCATGAAACTATGGGTTCACAATTTCACATATGCAAATATCTGCACCGCCGCACACCAACATACAAAATTGGGAGATCAATACGGATATATTGTTTGTAGTATTGTGATTAATGTTCCATATATATCCATCTTCTATAGATTGGAAGGAACCGATTTTTACAAGAGGATATGTGTGCCAAAAGATATATATGGCTTCAAGGATTGCCGATTATAGCCGCTAGTTCACAATATCTATCTATATCAATGGGGCGGCATATCTAGATACCACAACAGGGTCACAATTCATTTATTTATTTCCATTAACAACACCAGGTTCATCTGTATTAGGTGATATAGTGGCGATTATTTTAATTATGGCGGGAAAATCATATAATGAACTTGGCCAAGATAGACATCAGCGTTTAATGAAGATTATTTATATCCGGTACATTACAGACTGATACATCTCAAACGTATCTATAATTTTTGATGCTCCATGCTTGTTTTACACCAATTCATATATGTTTTGCTCAAACTTCGTTGCACTTTTATACATTTTCCGGCACTAACCTATTAACAAGATGCCACAGTGTCAGTCCTCGTTTTCTGCTGTTTTTGTATTTCAGAAAAGTTGTACAGAAATATTCTCGGAATTGGATGAAACAAAAGCCGAAGTCAATATTTTACCGTAACGAAGACATAGTTCAGAGGGGAGTCGAAGGGGGCAGCAGGGCGGCAACGCAAACCCTAGGCGTGGCCTAGCCCTGGCCCGCACCTAGGGGTGGTGTGGGCCACCCTGGCCTCTACCGACATCTCCTCTCCTCCTATTTATTCACGATCTCAGGAAAACCCTGGATACGCGAGCCTCCATCCACGAAAAGTTCCATCGTGGCCGCCATTGCATACCCTAGCTAGGGAGGGTTCTGAAGCTCTTCTCGTCACCCTGTTGCAGGGGAAATCATCGCCGGAGGCATCTACATCGCCATGCCCGCCTCCGAAGTGATGCGTAAGTAGTTCATCCCTGGACTATGGGTCCATAGCAGTAGCTGGATGGTTATCTTCTCCAATTTGTGCCTCATGTTTAGATCTTGTGAGTTGCCCTTTATGATCAAGATCATCTTTATGTAATTATACATGTTGTGTTTGCTGGGATCCGATGAATATTGTATACTATGTTGAGGTCGATTATATATTCATGTCATATGTTATATGTGATCTTGCATGCTCTCCGTTGCTAGTAGATACTCTGGCCAAGTAGATGCTTGTGACTCCAAGAGGGGGCATTTATGTTGGATAGTAGGTTCATGCCTCTAGTTTTCTGGAAGAGTGACAATAACTTCTAAGATTGTAGATGTGTTGTTGCTACTAGGGAGAAAACGGCAATGTTTTATCCACGTTTAATTCTATTGTTTACTTTACACACATTTCTTAATGCGATAATCTATTGCTTGCAACTTAATACTGGAAGGGATTCAGACGATAACCGGAAGTTGGATTATTATTCATAGACGCAGTTGGATTACGGTCTATGTGTTATGTTGGAATTCCCAAACGAATCTTATACTAATTATCTTGTCATGTATGGTCGATATTCTGTCAATTGACCTGCTGTAATTTTTTCACCCAGCATGTTATTTATCTTTATGGAGAGACACCTCTAGTGAACTGTGGATCCCAGTCCTTTCATTTACACTGATAAATTCATCAACCGCAATCCTGCTCTGTTTACTTACTATAAGCTCTATTCTCTTTAATTATTGCAAACATCTTTTTCCACTCGATATGTCTAATCCTTTGTGTTCATCAAACCGGTGATTTTGACAACCTCGCTGTAAGTTGGGGCAAAGTATTGTGGTTGTGTTGTGTGGAGGTTCCACGCTGTTGCTGACGCCGGTAGTGCGCCCTACCACTAGTCAGATAGCAACACGTTCAGAAGTCACACCTCTCTCCTACTGGTCGATTAAACCTTAGTTTCTTACTGAGGAAAAACTTGCTGTTGTGCTCATCACACCTAACTCTTGGGGTTTCCCAACCTCTTCCACAAAAACCGCCACCAAGATTGTCTAGTGCCATCACCGCAGCAACATCACGGATCCATCACAGATTTTCATAATTTGACAACTACAATTGCATCCTAATATAATCGACTCGTTGAGTTGTCGGCTTAATGGAAACCTGAGAATTTACAAAAACTGAATAACTTTGTGAAGAGAAGTGTCATGGTGATTTAAGATCCAACAAACATGGTTGATTCACAAGTACACTACATGCCTTCACACACGGCTGAAATGTCCCGTCAAACACGGTTTACCCAACCATCACTGGGTGAGGGCTATGAAAATATCCATAATTCTCCATGTTTAACTCACATTTTAAGTCAAGGAAATGACTAAAAATCTCACTATCCTTGCTGGTAGTGACTAATTATTGGAAAGATATGCAATCTTTTGTCCTAATCTGTGTTGTGCAGAAAATTACAATTTTGAGGTGAAATTAGGAGAAATTATGGAAGAATATCACGTTGCCTACACAACAATGCAAGTTTGGGTCGAATAGATGGTTCCAAAGAGTTTAATGACCTGCGGTACGGGAGAAGCCCGCTCGTACCGTCCACCCGTATCATGTTGTATCGGCTCCGCAAGGTCAAACGCAACAACTTTTGTGAATCGACCTATATATTTCGGACTCTACCCACCGCGTAGAGAGCCGCTATTCTCGGATTGCATCACAACACACCCAAAAATAGAACCACAACTTCACCATCGCCATTATTCATCCTCTCCAAAGCCATAGCCATAGCCATCATCTTGTACTTAAGATCTCCTTGTGATTTGGCGACCATTGTAAGAATATTTGATTTAAATCTAAGTATTTTGCATAATGCTTTCTATTCTTGATCTTATTGTTATGAATGAGCAGTCCTCATAGCCTGCGGGTTGAGTTGAAACCTCCCAACGATTATGTGCATCTATTACATGGGAATATTGTGTGCTGATTCAATAGAAACTATATATTATTTCTTGTCTCAATCCATGGACCAGGTACCCAAGATCCCAGGGACTGATAAAGGTGAGAGGTGAGATGAACTGGCGACCTCATGGGAAACCTAGTGACAAAAACATGAGCACGGTCTTCATTCAAGGATCCACTTGGGAGTAATAGCGACATCACCATATTTAAGGATTTGATCTGTACTTTACTTAATAATTTTATAACCCGGTACTTCGTGGTATAATAGTTGGATCAAAATACTATTGATATGCATGTGACTCGCATGGGTTTTTGTGTTTATGGATGTGTTGCCTAAAATCATATCTATGTTAGATTATATCCCACATGAATGTGCTTATTATTATATTTATTCAATCGCACCGGTGCCTCCGGTGAAGGGGAAATCAACACCACCATCATCACCACTCTTCCTTGACGTAAGGGGAGGCATTTCCATCAACATATCCACCAGCACCACCGTCTTTGAGATCAACTTCATCACCCTCATAGTTTGTGTTTCATTGATCCCCAGATATTGCTTTAAAGGCTAGTTGCATGTTTGTGATTGGTACTTTGTATTTATTTGGTGGAGAGACTATATTTTAAGATTGTGTTGTAATCCATTATGCCTTTGATCGACACCATGTTTAGCACTTGTGTGTAGTTCCCCATGTTCTTGAGGGAATAGGATTACCTGGCTATCATTCTATATGATGTGCCATGAGTATTACGTCAAGTTTTTATCTTTTATGTTGTCCTATGATGGTTTTATATGAACGTTGACTGGATATTATTTCACCTATATGGGCTCATAGGGATGCACTTTAATGCAACGATGATGGTTGGAAGAGACGGAATGACGAAACCGTTTTCCAATACTTTGAATTAGAGGGTTTTATGTCGGGGACCCATGAACTAATTTAATTTATGGGGCATTTATGTCTTAATGATTCATATACTTTCTCATGAAAATGGCTCTACTACCCATCATAAGGGATGTATTTTCTCATATCTATGGCTGCACCTAATTTAGGCTCTGCCCCTAAGGGAATGAAACTTGAAAACATATTTACCTAATTTAGAAGTCTAAATATAATGCTAGTAAATCCATGCCGCCCTCGGGACCACTTGTCACATATAAGTTCACACACACTGAGCTTGTCCTCTTTCTGCATAGAGGATTGGGATTTCTATCATTGAGATCATTTACTTATTGTTATTTACTTTCAGTACTTTATTTCATTGCAAACTATACACCTAAAACACCAAAACTATTGCATCCTTTTTAATGTTTACTTGTCAAAATTGCTAACCAATACCTTTAGCTCCTCGTGGGTTCAACAAACTTTTTTATTGAAAAGTACTACAATTGATATCTTGCACTTGGGAGCCATCAGAACACTTTTCTGGCGCCGTTGCCGGGGACTGTAGCGCCATGTGTAAGTGGTACCGTAAGGATTTTTTATTGTTTTTACTTTTTACTATTTGCCTCATCATGGATCTCTCAAGACGTGAAGCTACGCGCTTAACTCTATATGAATATGTATGATCTGTCAAATATAAGGTTGAGAAACCCCCTGAACTGAAAGTGGTGTATAAAATTCTTATTGGTATTGCCAAAACATCTATAAAACTAACCATTTCCGGGGATAAAAAGTCAAACTGTTATGGGACATCAACAAATTTTACTGTCACAAACGATTAATACTGAACTATGTGTATGTGTTCAAGTCAGATGGCACTCGTTTGTTTCGCCAAACTTGATGCTTTTTTTGCATACACTAGTGCCATTTTATGTATGAAATAACAAGTAATAACCCATATTTAGCCAGCAATCCGTAACTTAATATTGCATGCAAATACATTTGTAAAACTCATTGCAATTTGACTGTACATTTCATACACCACATGTATGTATTTTTATATAGATTCAATTTTTAGATATACAAATGAGACCATGCCCTGCACTTTTTCTTCGGCACATGGATTTTGAGGCAAACATCGTCTCATAGACATGCCCGCACGTGGTCTTCGAGGAGAGAATTAAAGGAGGTGTACACAACACGATGATTGTGGCCTACTCTTTGCGCCACATTTGTGATAGTACCTGCACCAATAATTGCTCCAATCATCATCCCTTCTTGCTTTCTATGGAGCTTGATGGCGCGTGATGCACACGTCCGTTGGGAACCCCAAGAGGAAGGTGTGATGCGCACAGCAGCAAGTTTTCCCTCAGAAAGAAAGCAAGGTTATCGAACCAGTAGGAGATGAAGGCCACGTGAAGGTTGTTGGTGGAGGAGTGTAGTGCGGCGCAACACCAGGGATTCCGGCGCCAACGTCGAACCTGCACAACACAATCAAAATACTTTGCCCCAACTTAACAGTGAGGTTGTCAATCTCACCGGCTTGCTGTAAACAAAGGATTAAACGTACGGTGTGGAGAATGATGTTTGCTTGCGAGGAACAACGAGAGAACGAGATTGCGGTAGACTCGTATTTCAGATGTAAAAGAATGGACCGGGGTCCACGGTTCGATAGTGGTGTCTCTCCAATAAGATAAATAGCATGTTGGGTGAACAAATTACAGTTGGGCAATTGACAAATAGAGAGAGCATAACAATGCACATACATATCATGATGACTAATATGAGATTTACTTAGGGCATTACGACAAATAACATAGACCGCTATCCAGCATGCATCTATGCCTAAAAGTCCACCTCCGGGTTAGCATCCGCACCCCTTCCGAGTATTAAGTTGCAAACAACGAGACAATTGCATTAAGTACTGTGCGTAATGTAATCAACACAAATATCCTTAGACAAAGCATTGATGTTTTATCCCTAGTGGCAACAAGCACATCCATAACCTTAGAACTTTTTGTCACTGTCCCAGATTCAATGGAGGCATGAACCCACTATCGAGCATAAATACTCCCTCTTGGAGTTACAAGTATCAACTTGGCCAGAGCCTCTACTAGCAACGGAGAGCATGCAAGATCATAAACAACACATATATGATAGATCAATAATCAACTTGGCATAGTATTCCATATTCATCGGATCCCAACAAACACAACATGTAGCATTACAAATACACGATCTTGATCATGATAGGCAGCTCACAAGATCTAAACATGATAGCACAAGAGGAGAAGACAACCATCTAGCTACTTCTATGGACCCATAGTCCAAGGATGAAGTACTCACGCATCAATCCGGAGGAGGGCATGGTGATGTAGAGCTCTCCGGTGATGATTCCCCTCTCCGGCAGGGTGCCGGAGGCGATCTCCTGAATCCCCCGAGATGGGATTGGCGGCGACGGCGTCACAGTAACTTTTCTCGTATCGTGGCTCTCGGTACTAGGTGTTCCGCGACAGAGAGAATAAATAGGCGAAGGGGCAGAGTCGAGGGGCGGCCGAGGGGCCCACCCCATAGGGCGGCGCGGCCAAGGGTGGGGCCGCGCCCCCCTAGGGTGTGGCCGCCTCGCGTCCCCTCTTTGTCTCCTCTTTGGACTTCTGGAAGGCTGCGTGGAAAATAAGACCGTGGGCTTTTGTTTCGTCCAATTCCGAGAATATTTCCTGTGTAAGATTTCTGAAACCAAAAACAGCAGAAAACAGGAACTGGCGCTTCGGCATCTCGTTAATAGGTTAGTGCCGAAAAATGCATCAAAATGATGTAAAGTGTATATAAAACATGTGAGTATTGTCATAAAACTAGCATGGAACATAAGAAAATATAGATACTTATGAGACGTATCAAGCATCCCCAAGCTTAGTTCCTACTCGCCCTCGAGTAGGTAAACGATAACAAGGATAATTTCTGAAGTGACATGCTACCATCATAATCTTGATCAATACTGTTGTAAAGCATATGAGATGAATGAAGTGATTCAAAGCAATGGTAAAGATAATGACTAAACAACTGAATCATATAGCAAAGACTTTTCATGAATAGTACTTTCAAGACAAGCATCAATAAGTCTTGCATAAGAGTTAACTCATAAAGCAATAGATTCTTAATAGAAGGTTTTGAAGCAACACAAAGGAAGATATAAGTTTCAGCAGTTGCTTTCAACTTCAACATGTATATCCCATCGAAAATTGTCAACACAAAGTAATATGATGAATGCAAATAAGCAAGTATGTAAGAATCAATGCACACAATTGACACAAGTGTTTGCTTCTAAGATAGAAAGAAGTAGGTAAACTGACTCAACATAAAGTAAAAGAAAGGCCCTTCGCAGAGGGAAGCAGGTATTACTCATGTACTAGAGCTTTTTATTTTGAAAACATGGAAACAATTTTGTCAACGGTAGTAATAATTCATATGTGTTATGCATAAAACATCCTATAAGTTGCAAGCCTCATGCATCGAATACCAATAGTGCTCGCACCTTGTCCTAATTAGCTCGGATTTCCATGGATTATCATTGCATTACATATGTTTCAACCAAGTGTCACAAAGGGGTACCTCTATGCCACCTGTACAAAGGTCCAAGGAGATAGATCGCATTTGATTTCTCGTTTTTGATAAATCTCAACTTGAGGACATCCATACCGGGACAACATAGACAAGGAATGGAGGGCAATCAAATAGTGTAAGAGATAAAGAGTTACTCTCATTAGAAGGTTGAAGTGGGTAGCTAATCCATTCTTCCTCCTTTTGTTTGTCGCTCTCCTCTTCTTTTTCATCCAATGAGCTTTCAGGTTCATCAATTCCTTCTTCCACAGGTTCCTGCCAAATTGTGAGTGCATTCTTGTGCATTAATGTGTCTCTCTTTATAATCAAGGATATAAGGATTCCTACTTGTAGCATTCTATGCAAGAATTAAGGATAGTAGAGACATAATCTTTAAGGCCCTTACAAACAACACAAGTTTCATAATTCTCAACCATGAAGGATTCTATCTCGGAGGCTCCCATAAATAAGAAAAATTGTTCTACCTCTTCGAACCCATAATGAATATAGCAATTCCGATTATAGTTCTTAATTAAAAATTCCTCACTAAAGCCACATTGAAATTTAAGATGTTTAGTATCCTGTTGAGAGCAACGAGTTTATATCATGGCGTTCAAGCAAGATTTTAGCAATTGTATTCAATTTTTCTATCATAGCACTCATTATTTTACCGAGTTCTTGATTCTCTATAACAATTATAACATTCTATAAGCTCCAAGTAGGTTGTTGGTTCTCCCATAACATCAGTTTTTAATTTTTTGGTTTTTCAAATTTTTATGGATTTTTGGGTATGTGAGGAAAGTAAAACAAAACTGAAATAAACTAGACAAAAGTAAACTAAGCAAACTAATACTAGACAGAAATAAACTAAGCACAAATAAACTAGACAAAAGTAAACTAAGCAAAACAAAATAAAGTAAAACAAAATAGCGAGAGAGGTAGAGTGTACTCCCCGGAGTGAACTTATGAGTAGAGCTATGCCTCCCGAGCAACGGCGCGAGAAAAGTGCTTGATGTCTACGGGAGCTTCTATTCTTGTAGACGGTGTTGGGCCTCCAAGAGCGAGAGGTTTGTAGAACAGCGGCAAGTTTCCCTTAAGTGGATTACCCAAGGTTTATCGAACTCGGGGAGGAAGAGGTCAAAGATATCCCTCTCATGCAACCACTGCAACCACAAAGCAAGAAGTCTCTTGTGCCCCCAACACACCTAATAGGTGCACTAGTTCGGCGAAGAGATAGTGAAATACAGGTGGTATGAATAAGCAGTAGCAACGGCAACGACACCAGGAAAAGTGCTTTGCCCGGGACGAGTAAACAAGCAGTAGTAATGTAGCAGTAGTAACGCGAGTAAAACGAGTAAACAAGCAGCGATAGCGATATTTAGGAACAAGGCCTAGGGAATAGACTTTCACTAGTGGACACTCTCAACATTGATCACATAACGAGAATAGATAAATGCATACTCTACACTTTTGTTGGATGATGAACACATTGCGTAGGATTACACGAACCCTCAATGCCTGGAGTTAACAAGCTCCACAATAATGCTCATATTTTAGTAACCTTTAGTGTAAGATAGATCAAAAGACTAAACCAAGTACTAGCATAGCATGCACACTGTCACCTTCATGCATATGTAGGAGGAATAGATCACATCGATATTATCATAGCAATAGTTAACTTCGCAATCTACAAGAGATCATGATCATAGCATAAACCAAGTACTAACACGGTGCACACCATTGTCACATTTGCACACGTGCGGGAGGAATAAAACTACTTTAATAACACATCACTAGAGTAGCACATAGATAAATTGTGATACAAACACATTGCAATCATAAAGAGATATAAATAAGCACCTCACTATGCCATTCAACGGTGAATAAGTATTCTGTGAAATATGGCCTAAGAGACCCACACGAGTGCACACACTTGTCACCTTTACACACGTGGGACAAGGAGTCTCCAGGAGATCACATAGGTAAAACTCACTTGACTAGCATAATGACATCTAGATTACAAGCATCATCATATGAATCTCAATCATGTAAGGCAGCTCATGAGATTATTGTATTGAAGCACATAGGAGAGAGATGAACCACATAGCTACCGGTACAGCCCCGAGCCTCGATGGAGAACTACTCCCTCCTCATGGGAGCGGCGAGCGGTGATGAAGATGGCGGTGGAGATGGCAGCGGTGTCGATGGAGAAGCCTTCCGGGGCACTTCCCCGCTCCGGCGGGGTGCGGGAACGAGACTCTGTCCCCCGGATCTTGGCTTCGCGATGGCGGCGGCTGCGGAAGGTTTACGTGGTTTTCGTCGAACGCCCCGAGGTTTTTAGGTCGGGGGCTTTATATAGGCGGAGAGGCGGCGCGGGGAGGGCTTCAGGGGCCCACACCCTAGGCCGGCGCGGCCTAGGCCCGGCCCGCGCCGCCATGTGGTGTGGTGGCCCCCGGCCCCTCTCCGACTCTTCTTCGGTGTTCGGAGCCTTCCGGAGAAAATAGGAGGTTTGGCGTTGATTTCGTCCAATTCCGAGAATATTGCCGGAACGACCTTTACGGAACCAAAAACGGCAGAAAACGAGGACGGCACCGTGGCATCTTGTTAATAGGTTAGTTCCGGAAAATGCATGAAAACATCATAAAGTGCAAGCAAAACATGTAAGTATTGTCATAAAACAAGCATGGAACGACGAAATTATGGATACGTCGGGGACGTATCAGCATCCCCAAGCTTAGTTCCTGCTCGTCCCGAGCGAGTAAACGATAAAAAGAATAATTTACGTAGTGACATGCTACTTACATAACCTTGATCATACTATTACAAAGCATATGAAATGAATGAAGTGACTCAAGGCAATGATCTATAGTTGCTAAAAAGTAGATAACATATAGCAAAACTTTTCATGAAGAGTACTTTCAAGACAAGCATCAAAATTCTTGCATAAGAGTTAACTCATAAAGCAATAGATTCAAAGTAAAGGCATCGAAGCAACACAAAGGAAGATATAAGTTTCAGCGGATGCTTTCAACTTTCAACATGTATATCTCATGGATATTGTCAACACAAAGTAATATGATGAATGCAAATATGCAAGTATGTAAGAATCAATGCACGATTAACACAAGTGTTTGCTTCTTAGGTGGGAGGAAGTAGGTAGCTGACTCAACATAAAAGTAAAAGAATGGTCCTTCAAAGAGGAAAGCATCGATTGCTATATTTGTGCTAGAGCTTTGGTTTTGAAAACATAAAGAGAGCATAAAAAGTAAAATTTTGAGAGGTGTTTGTTGTTGTCAACGAATGGTAATGGGTACACTAACCCCCTTGCCAAACAAACCTTCAAAGAGCGGCTCCCATGAATTATTTTTATTTTTGGGTGGCACTCCTTCCAACCTTTCTTTCACAAACCATGGCTAACCGAATCCTCGGGTGCACCGCCAACAATCTCATACCATGAAGGAGTGCCTTTTTATTTTAGTTTTATTATGATGACACTCCTCCCAACCTTTGCTTACACAAGCCATGGCTAACCGAATCCTTCGGGTGCCGTCCAACAATCACATACCATGGAGGAGTGTCTATTTTGGTTAATTAATTTGGGACTGGGAATCCCATTGCCGGCTCTTTTTGCAAAATTATTGGATAAGCGGATGAAGCCACTAGTCCGTTGGTGAAAGTTGCCCAACAAGAATGAAAGATAAACACCACATACTTCCTCATGAGCTATAAAACATTAACACAAATTGAGAAGCATTTTGAATTGTTTAAAGGTAGCACTCAAGCAATTTACTTTGGAATGGCGGGAAGTACCACATAGTAGGTAGGTATGGTGGACACAAATGGCATAGTGGTTGGCTCAAGGATTTTGGATGCATGAGAAGTAATCCCTCTCGATACAAGGCTTAGGCTAGCAAGGTTGTTTGAAGCAAACACAAGTATGAACCGGTACAGACAAACCTTACATAAGAACATATCGCGAGCATTATAATACTCTACATTGTCTTCCTTGTTGCTCAAACACTTTACCGGAAAATATCTAGACCTTAAGAGAGATCAATTATGCAAACCAATTTTAACAAGCTTTACGGTAGTTCTCCACTAATAGGTTTAAACTACATGCAAAAACTTATGATCTACTTGAGAGCTCAAAACAATTGCCAAGTGTCAAATTATCCACAACATATGAGGCATTTTCTTTTCCCAACCAAATAACCAATAAGTATTGTAGCTTCCAACTTTTATCATTGAACATTAAAAGTAAAACGAAGAACACATGTGTTCATATGAAAAAGCGGAGCGTGTCTCTCTCCCAAACAAGGATAGCTAGGATCCGATCTTATTCAAACAAAACAAAATGAAAATAAACACACAGACGCTCCAAGTAAAGCACATATGATGTGACCGAATAAAAATATAGTTTCAGGGGAGGAACCTGATAAGTTGATGAAGAAGGGGATGCCTTGGGCATCCCCAAGCTTAGATGCTTGAGTCTTCTTGAAATATGCAGGGATGAACCACGGGGGCATCCCCAAGCTTAGACTTTTCACTCTTCTTGATCATATATCATCCTCCTCTCTTGACCCTTGAAAACTTCCTTCACACCAAACTTCTCACAAACTTCATTAGAGGGGTTAGTACTTCAAAAAATTTGAATCCACCTTGGTCCTGTAGTGGCACATTGCAAGAACTCAATAAAACATTAGCTACAGCTCTCTACGTCTAGAAAACCTCGCTTAAAGTCCACAAGAGACAATGCAAAAAACGAGAGACAGAATGCTGCAAAAGCAGAACAGCCGGTAAAGACGAATTTTAATAAAATACTTCCGTTGCTCAAATCAGAAAACTCAAAACTAATGAAAGTTGCGTACATATCTGAGGAACACGCACGTAAATTGGCATATTTTTCTGAGTTACCTACAGAGAATTAGACCCAGATTCGTGACAGCAAAGAAATCTGTTTCTGCGCAGTAATCCAAATCTAGTATCAACCTTCGATTAGAGGCTCCACTTGGCACAACAAAACACAAAACTAAGATAAGGAGAGGTTGCTACAGTAGTAAACAACTTCCAAGACACAAATATAAAACAAAGTACTGTAGCAAAATAACACATGGGTTATCTCCCAAGAAGTTGCTTTCTTTATAGCCATTAAGATGGGCTCGGCAGTTTTAATGATGCACTCGCAAGAAATAGTATTTGAAGCAAAAGAGAGCATCAAGAGGCAAATTCAAAACACATTTAAGTCTCACATGCTTCCTATGCATAGGAATCTTGTAAATAAACAAGTTCATGAAAAGCAAAGTAACAAGCATAAGAAGATAAAACAAGAATAACTTCAAAAATTTCAGCATATAGAGAGGTGTATTAGTACCATGAAAATTTCTACAACCATATTTTCCTCTCTCATAATAATTTTCAGTAGCTTCATGAACAAACTCAACAATATAACTATCACATGCAGCATACTTTTCATGATTTCCAAACACATAATTTTTATCAAGTTCAAGAATAGTGGAATTAAAACTTTCAAACTTACTTTTATTATTAATAATATAACAAGGTAGTTGATCAATCTCAAGAGATATGGGACTCATAGAATAAGTCAAGAACTCTCCAATCCCATTTTCATTAGTAGTACAATTAATATTATCAAGTAACATAGGACCATCATCTAGAGCTTTATCATAGACATTTGCCAAACAAAATTCTTTAGTACCATGCATTTCGACATCGAGGCACAAACAAAGCATTATCATAAGATTTATCAAAGTAGCATGGATTATCATATATAACAGTAGCATAATAATTCTCACAAGTATTACTCATAGGTACTTTTTCAAGAGAATCCACAGGAACATAACATTCAACCTCTTCCGGTAAGCATGGAGGGCAATCAAATAGTGTAAGAGATAAAGAGTTACTCTCATTAGAAGGTTGAAGTGGGTAGCTAATCCATTCTTCCTCCTTTTGTTTGTCGCTCTCCTCTTCTTTTTCATCCAATGAGCTTTCAGGTTCATCAATTCCTTCTTCCACAGGTTCCTGCAAATTGTGAGTGCATTCTTGTGCATTAATGTGTCTCTCTTTATAATCAAGGATATAAGGATTCCTCTTTGTAGCATTCTATGCAAGAATTAAGGATAGTAGAGACATAATCTTTAAGGCCCTTACAAACAACACAAGTTTCATAATTCTCAACAATGAAGGATTCTATCTCGGAGGCTCCCATAAATAAGACAAATTGTTCTACCTCTTCGAACCCATAATGAATATAGCAATTCCGATTATAGTTCTTAATTAAAAATTCCTCACTAAAGCCACATTGAAATTTAAGATGTTTAGTATCTGTTGAGAGCAACGAGTTTATATCATGGCGTTCAAGCAAGATTTTAGCAATTGTATTCAATTTTTCTATCATAGCACTCATTATTTTACCAGTTCTTGATTCTCTATAACAATTATAACATTCTATAAGCTCCAAGTAGGTTGTTGGTTCTCCCATAACAGTGCAGTTTTTAATTTTTTGGTTTTTCAAATTTTTATGGATTTTTGGGTATATGAGGAAAGTAAAACAAAACTGAAATAAACTAGACAAAAGTAAACTAAGCAAACTAATACTAGACAGAAATAAACTAAGCACAAATAAACTAGACAAAAGTAAACTAAGCAAAACAAAATAAAGTAAAACAAAATAGCGAGAGAGGTAGAGTGTACTCCCCAGGTGAACTTATGAGTAGAGCTATGCCTCCCCGGCAACGGCGCCAGAAAAGTGCTTGATGTCTACGGGAGCTTCTATTCTTGTAGACAGTGTTGGGCCTCCAAGAGCAGAGGTTTGTAGAACAGCAGCAAGTTTCCCTTAAGTGGATTACCCAAGGTTTATCGAACTCGGGGAGGAAGAGGTCAAAGATATCCCTCTCATGCAACCCTGCAACCACAAAGCAAGAAGTCTCTTGTGTCCCCAACACACCTAATAGGTGCACTAGTTCGGCGAAGAGATAGTGAAATACGGGTGGTATGAATAAGCGATAGCAACGGCAACGACACCGAGAAAAGTGCTTTGCCCGGGACGATAAACAAGCAGTAGTAATGTAGCGGTAGTAACGCGATAAAACGAGTAAACAAGCAGCGATAGCGATATTTAGGAACAAGGCCTAGGGAATAGACTTTCACTAGTGGACACTCTCAACATTGATCACATAACAGAATAGATAAATGCATACTCTACACTTTTGTTGGATGATGAACACATTGCGTAGGATTACACGAACCCTCAATGCCGGAGTTAACAAGCTCCACAATAATGCTCATATTTTAGTAACCTTTAGTGTAAGATAGATCAAAAGACTAAACCAAGTACTAGCATAGCATGCACACTGTCACCTTCATGCATATGTAGGAGGAATAGATCACATCGATATTATCATAGCAATAGTTAACTTCGCAATCTACAAGAGATCATGATCATAGCATAAACCAAGTACTAACACGGTGCACACACTTGTCACCTTTGCACACGTGCGGGAGGAATAAAACTACTTTAATAACACATCACTAGAGTAGCACATAGATAAATTGTGATACAAACACATTGCAATCATAAAGAGATATAAATAAGCACCTCACTATGCCATTCAACGGTGAATAAGTATTCCGTGAAATATGGCCTAAGAGACCCACACGGTGCACACACTCGTCACCTTTACACACGTGGGACAAGGAGTCTCCGGAGATCACATAGGTAAAACTCACTTGACTAGCATAATGACATCTAGATTACAAGCATCATCATATGAATCTCAATCATGTAAGGCAGCTCATGAGATTATTGTATTGAAGCACATAGGAGAGAGATGAACCACATAGCTACCGGTACAACCCCGAGCCTCGATGGAGAACTACTCCCTCCTCATGGGAGCAGCAGCGGTGATGAAGATGGCGGTGGAGATGGCAGCGGTGTCGATGGAGAAGCCTTCCGGGGGCACTTCCCCGCTCCGGCAGGGTGCCGGAACAGAGACTCCTGTCCCCCAGATCTTGGCTTCGCGATGGCGGCGGCTCTGGAAGGTTTCTGTGGTTTTCGTCGAACGCCCCGAGGTTTTTAGGTCAGGGGCTTTATATAGGCGGAGAGGCGGCGCAGGAGGGCTTCCGGGGGGCCCACACCCTAGGCCGGCGCGGCCTAGGCCTGGCCCGCGCCGCCATGTGGTGTGGTGGCCCCCTGGCCCCTCTCCGACTCTTCTTCGGTGTTCTGGAGCCTTCCGGAGAAAATAGGAGGTTTGGCGTTGATTTCGTCCAATTCCGAGAATATTGCCAGAACAGCCTTTCGGAACCAAAAACAGCGAGAAAACGAGAGCTGCACTTGTGGCATCTTGTTAATAGGTTAGTTCCGGAAAATGCATGAAAACATCATAAAGTGCAAGCAAAACATGTAAGTATTGTCATAAAACAAGCATGGAACGACAGAAATTATGGATACGTCGGGGACGTATCAAGCATCCGCACCCCTTCCAGTATTAAGTTGCAAACAACAGACAATTGCATTAAGTACTGTGCGTAATGCAATCAACACAAATATCCTTAGACAAAGCATTGATGTTTTATCCCTAGTGGCAACAGCATATTGATACGTCTCAAACGTATCTATAATTTCTTATGTTCCATGCTACTTTTATGATGATACTCACATGTTTTATACACACTTTATGTCATTATTATGCATTTTCCGGCACTAACCTATTGACGAGATGCCGAAGAGCCGATTGTCTGTTTTCTGCTGTTTTGGTTTCAGAAATCCTACAAAGGAAATATTCTCGGAATCGGACGAAATCAACGCCCAGGGTCTTATTTTTCCACGAAGCTTCCAGAAGACCGAAGGGGATACGAAGTGGGGCCACGAGGGCCCGTACCCATAGGGCGGCGCGGCCAGCATTGGGCCTGCGCCGCCCTATGGTCTGGCCCCTCGTCGGCCCACCGATGCTGCCCTTCCGCCTACTCTATAGCCTTCGTCGCGAAAACCCCGATGACCGAGAGCCACGATACGGAAAACCTTCCAGAGACGCCGCCGCCAATCCCATCTCGGGGGATTCAGGAGATCGCCTCCGGCACCCTGCCGGAGAGGGGAATCATCTCCCGGAGGACTCTTCATCACCATGATCGCTTCCAGATTGATGTGTGAGTAGTTTACCCCTGGACTATGGGTCCATAGCAGTAGCTAGATGGTTGTCTTCTCCTCATTGTGCTATCATGTTAGATCTTGTGAGCTGCCTATCATGATCAAGATCATCTATTTGTAATGCTACATGTTGTGTTTGTTGGGATCCGATGAATATGGAATACTATGTCAAGTTGATTATCAATCTATCATATATGTGTTGTTTATGTTCTTGCATGCTCTCCGTTGCTAGTAGAGGCTCTGGCCAAGTTGATACTTGTAACTCCAAGAGGGAGTATTTATGCTCGATAGTGGGTTCATGCCTCCATTGAATCGCGGGACGATGATGAGAAAGTTCTAAGGTTGTGGATGTGCTTGTTGCCACTAGGGATAAAACATCAATGCTTTGTCTAAGGATATTTGTGTTGATTACATTACGCACCATACTTAATGCAATTGTCCGTTGTTTGCAACTTAATACTGGAAGGGGTTCGGATGATAACCCGAAGGTGGACTTTTTAGGCATAGATGCATGCTTGGATAGCGGTCTATGTACTTTGTCGTAATGCCCTGATTAAATCTCATAGTAGTCATCGTGATATGTATGTGCATTGTTATGCCCTCTCTATTTGTCAATTGCCCAACTGTAATATGTTCACCCAACATGCTATTTATCTTATGGGAGAGACGCCACTAGTGAACTGTGGACCCCGGTCCATTCTTTTACATCTGAAATACAATCTACTGCAATACTTGTTCTTTACTGTTCTTCACAAACATCATCTTCCACACTATACTTTAATCCTTTGTTTACAGCAAGCCGGTGAGATTGACAACCTCATTGTTACGTTGGGGCAAAGTACCACGTTGGCGCCGGAATCCCTGGTGTTGCGCCGCACTACAGTCCGTCACCAACAACCTTCACGTGTTCCTTGACTCCTACTGGTTCGATAACCTTGGTTTCTTGCGAGGGAAAACTTGCTGCTGTACGCATCACACCTTCCTCTTGGGGTTCCCAACGGACGTGTGTTTTACGCGCCATCAAGCATTTTTTCTGGCGCCGTTGCCGGGGAACTGAAGAAAATCTAGACCACAAAGATTTCTAACTCCCACGTCAACTACACGCCAGCATTTTTTCTGGCACCGTTGCCGGGGAGATCAAGACACGCTACAAGGGGAGTCTCCCACATCCAATCTCTTTACTTTGTTTTTGTCTTGCTTTACTTTATTTTATTTACTGCTTTGTTTGTTCTCTATATCAAAAATACAAAAAAAATAGTTGCTAGATTTACTTTATTCTTGTCTTGTTTCGTTCTCTATATTAAAAACACAAAAAAATTAGTTACTTGCATTTACTTTATTTAGTTTGTCTTATTTACTACTGCTAAAATGGGTACTCCTGAAAATACTAAGTTGTGTGACTTCACTAGCACAAATAATAATGATTTCCTATGCACACCTATTGCTCCACCTGCTACTACAGCAGAATTTTTTGAAATTAAACCTGCTTTACTAAATCTTGTTATGAGAGAGCAATTTTACGGTGTTAGTTACGATGATGCTTGCTTCCCATCTTAATAATTTTGTTGAACTTTGTGAAATGCAAAAGTATAAGGATGTAGATGGTGATATTATAAAATTAAAATTGTTTCCTTTCTCCTTAAGAGGAAGAGCTAAAGATTGGTTGCTATCTTTGCCTAAAAATAGTATTGATTCATGGACTAAATGTAAGGATGCTTTCATTGGTAGATATTATCCTCCCGCTAAAATTATATCTTTGAGAAGTAGCATAATGAATTTTAAGCAATTGGATAATGAACATGTTGCCCAAGCATGGGAAAGAATGAAATCTTTGGTAAAGAATTGCCCTACTCATGGACTAACTACTTGGATGATCATCCAAACCTTTTATGCAGGACTGAATTTTTCTTCGAGGAACCTATTGGATTCAGCTGCTGGAGGTACTTTTATGTCCATCACCTTAGGCGTGGCAACAAAGCTTCTTGATAATATGATGATCAATTACTCTGAATGGCACACGGAAAGAGATCCACAAGGTAAGAAGGTAAATTCTGTTGAAAAAACCTCCTCCTTGAGTGATAAGATTGATGCTATTATGTCTATGCTTGTAAATGGTAGATCTAATGTTGATCCTAATAATGTTCCTTTAGCTTCATTGGTTGCTCAAGAAGAACATGTTGATGTGAACTTCATTAAAAATAATAATTTCGGCATGGGGATGTCAAAAGGAAAGGGATGGAGTTTTTCTCGCTTTTGGCATAGCAGGCCTCCCTTTCTTTGGGAGGCCCGCGCGACGGGCTATTTCTCTCCGAGTTGGCTCGCCCATTAGCCTGGGACAATGCTTATACGAATAATTCTGGTAACAACTATAGGCCATATCCTTCTAATAATGGTAATGGTTATGGTAATTCTTACAACAATAATAGGAGTGTACCCCCTGGTCTTGAAGCCATGCTTAAAGAATTTATTAGTACACAAACTGCTTTTAACAAATCTGTTGAAAAAAAGCTTGATAAAATTGATGTTCTTGCTTCTAAGGTTGATAGTCTTGCCTCTGATGTTGATCTTTTAAAATTGAAAGTTATGCCTAATGAAGATAACGATATTAAGTCATTTTCTATAGCAAACTCCATCCAAGTTCGAATTAATTAAAATATTAGATTGATGGCTGAATTGCATGCTAGGTGGGAAAGAGAAGAAAACGAAAAACTTGCTAAAGAGAATAATGTAGCTAAAGTTTGGACTATTACCACCACTAGTAATGTTAATACTTCACATGTTGCTAAACCTCCTACTATCAATGGTAAAATAATTGGTGTTGGCAATGTTTCTACTCCTAGTGCAAAGCGTGCAAAACTGCCTGAAACTGCTGAAATTGCTAAAATTGCTGAAACTGTTTGTGATAAAACTGCTGAAATTTTTCAAAATATTGGGGACAATGATTCCATTGCTGTAGATCATAATGGTTTAGCTTTTGATGATTGTCACATCTCTGAAGTTATTAAGTTCTTACAAAAACTTGCTAGAAGTTCCAATGCTAGTGCTATAAATTTGGCCTTTACAAAACATATTACAAATGCTCTCATAAAAGCTAGAGAGGAGAAACTAAAACTTGAAACTTCTATTCCTAGGAAGTTAGAGGATGGTTGGGAGCCCATCATTAAGATGAGGGTCAATGATTTTGATTGCAATGCTTTATGTGATCTTGGTGCAAGTATTTCTGTTATGCCTAAGAAAATCTATGATATGCTTGACTAGCCACCATTGAAAAATTGTTATTTAGATGTTAATCTTGCTGATAATGCTATAAAGAAACCTTTGGGGAGGATTGATAATGTTTGCATTATGGTTAACAATAATTATGGAAGAATATCACGTTGCCTACACAACAATGCAAGTTTGGGTCGAATCGATGCTTCCAGAGAGTTTAACGACCTGCGGTACGGGAGAAGCCCGCTCATACCGTCCACCCGTACCATGTTGCATCGGCTCCGCAATGTCAAACGCAACAACTTTTGTGAATCGACCTATATATTTCGGACTCTACCCACCGCGTAGAGAGCCGCCATTCTCGGATTTAATCACAACACACCCAAAAATAGATCCACAACTTCATGATCGCCATTGTTTATCCTCTCCAAAGCCATAGCCATAGCTATCATCTTGTACTTGAGATCTCCTTGTGATTTGGCGACCATTGTAAGAATATTTGATTTCAATCTAAGTATTTTGCATAATGCTTTCTATTCTTGATCTTATTGTTATGAATGAGCAGTCCTCATAGCCTCGCGGGTTGAGTTGAAACCTCCCAGCGATTATGTGCATCTATTACATGGGAATATTGTGTGCTGATTCAATAGAAACTATATATTATTTCTTGTCTCAATCCATGGACTTGTAGGTACCCAAGATCCCAGGGACTGATAAAGGTGAGAGGTGAGATGAACTGGCGACCTCATGGGAAACCTAGTGACAACAACATGAGCACGGTCTTCATTCAAGGATCCACTTGGGAGTAATAGCGACATCACCATATTTAAGGCTTTGATCTGTACTTTACTTAATAATTTTATAACCCGGTACTTCGTGTTATAATAAATGGATCAAAATACTATTGATATGCATGTGACTCGCATGGGTTTTTTTTTTTTATGGATGTGCTGCCAACAATCATATCTATATTAGATTATATCCCACATGAATGTGCTTATTATTATATTTATACAATCGCACCAGTGCCTCCGGTGAAGGGGAAATCAACACCACCATCATCACCACTCTTCCTTGACGTAAGGGGATGCATTTCCATCAACATATCCACCAGCACCACCGTCTTTGAGATCAACTTCATCACCCTCATAGTTTTTGTTTCATTGATCCCCAGATATTGTTTGGTGGAGGGTTGGAAGGGACCGAATGACAGAAATTGTTTTCCAATACTTTGAATTAGAGGGTTTTATGTCGGGGACCCATGAACTAATTTAATTGATGGGGCATTTATGTCTTAATGATTCATATACTTGCTCATGAAAATGGCTCTAGGACCCATCATAAGGGGTGTATTTTCTCATATCTATGGCTACACCTAGTTTAGGCTCCGCCCTAAGCGAATGAAACTTGAAAATATATTTACCTAATTTAGAAGTCTAAATATAATGCTAGTAAATCCATGCCGCCCTCAGGACCACTTGTCACATATAAGTTCACACACACTAAGCTTGTCCTCTTTCTGCATAGAGGATTGGGCTTTCTCTCATTGAGATCATTTACTTATTGTCATTTACTTTCAGTACTTTATTTCATTGCAAACTATACACCTAAAACACCAAAACTATTGCATCCTTTTTAATGTTTGCTTGTCAAAATTGCTAACCAATACGTTCAACTCCTCGTGGGTGCAACAACCTTTTTTATTGAAAAGTACTACAATTGATATCTTGCACTTGGGAGTCATCAGGACACTTTTTCTCGGCGCCGTTGCCGGGAGTGTAGCGTTTTGTGTAAGTGGTATCGTAAGGAATTTTTTATTGTTTTTACTTTTTACTATTTTCCTCATCATGGATCTCTCATGACGTGAAGCTGCGCGCTTAACTCTATATGAATATGTTTGATCCGTCAAATATAAGGTTGAGAAACCCCCTGAACTGAAAGTGGTGTATCAAATTCCTATTGGTATTGCCAAAACAGCTATAAAACTAACCATTTCCGGGGATAAAAAGTCAAACTGTTATGGGACATCAAGAAACTTTACTGTCACAAGCGATTAATACTGAACCAGGTGTATGTGTTCAAGTCAGATGGCACACATTTGTTTCGCCAAACTTGATGCTTTTTTGCATACACCAGTGGCATTTTATCTATGAAATAACAAGTAATAACCCATATTTAGCCAGCAATCCGTAACTTAGCATTGCATGCAAATACATTTGTAAAACTCATTGCTATTTGACTGTACATTTCATACACCACGTGTATGTATTTTTATATAGATTCAGTTTTTAGATATACAAATGAGACCATGCCCCGCACTTTTTCTTCGGCACATGGATTTTGAGGCACACATCGTCTCATAGACATCCCCGCACGTGGTCTTCGAGGAGAGAATTAAAGGAGGTGTACACAACACGATGATTGTGGCCTACTCTTTGCGCCAATTTGTGATAGTACCTGCACCAATAATTGCTCCAACCATCATCCATTCTTGCTTTCAATGGAGCTCCTCCAAATAATAAAGATCCAACAAAAAATCCAAAGTCTTTCAGTCAGTGTCAATAGATGGGATGGAGTCGGACGACACTTCATGGGAGAGAGGGAAGGCCGAGGAGGTGTCGGGCGCATCGGGATCAAGCGGCGAGAGGAAGGGGCTCTTGTTTACCCGTGATCATCTAGGAGGCACTATTGCATGCACCCCTTCCACCTCTCGTTGGTGCTAGATAGGGAGTGCCGATGTGGTCGGCTTGCTCGAGTAAGGACACTCATCGGGGACCATGGAGTGGCGGCAGGGCACATCATTTGTAAATGTGGGTTTTTTGGGAATTGTCGCCGCCACTCGTTGTATTTATACATGTGCTGGGGAAGGCAAGAAAGTGGCAAAACAATAGGAACAACAGGCAGGAAGATGAAACCTTACTGAACCATGTTCATAGTTCACACTGAACACTGAACGCACACGTTTACTGAACCATGTTCATAATACATAGATCGTAATCCAACCGCGTCTATGAGTAATAATCCACCTTCAGGTTAGCATCCGCACCCCTTCTAGTATAAAGTTGCAAGCAACATACTATCGCATTAAGCAATGTGTGTAATGTAAACAATAGAGTTACCCTTGGATAAAACATTGTTGGGTTATCCCTAGTAGAAACAACACATCTACAACCTTAGAAGTTATAAAGTCACTCTCCTAGGAAACTAGAGGCATGCACCTACTATCGAGCATAAATACCCCTCTTGGAGTCACAAGTATCCACTTGGCCAGAGTTGCTACTAGCAATGGAGAGCATGCAAGAACAAAAATAACATATGAAATGAATATATAATCAATCTTAACATAGTACACAATATTCATCGGATCCTGCAAACCAAACATAGAGGATTACATAAAGATGATCTTGATCATGTAGGGCAGCTCACAAGATCGATACATGAAGCACAAGGTGTAGAAGACAACAATCTAGCTACTGCTATGGACCCATAGTCCAGGGATTAACTACTCACGCATCACTTCGAAGGCGGGCATGGCGATGTAGATGCCTCCGGCGATGATTTCCCCCTTCGGCAGGGTGCCCGGAAGAGCTTCAGAACCCCCCGAGATGGGTTCGACGATAGCGGCCGCGGCGGAACTTTTCCTGGAAGGAGGCTCAGGTATCCAAGGTTTTCCCGAGAAGATGTATAAATAGGCGGAGGATTCAGGTCGTTCGGGCACCTATGGGCCCCACACCTGCCCTAGGCGCGGGCCAGCCCTAGGTCGTGCCTAGGGGTGGTGTGGGCGCCCTGGTGCACCTCTTCGTCCCCCCTCCGAACTTCTTCTTGGTTTCGGTAAAATATTGACTTCGGCTTTTGTTTCGTCCAATTCCAAGAATATTTCTTGTACAAATTTTCTGAAATACAAAAACAGCAAAAAATAGGTAACTCATCATCGTGGCATCTTGTTAATAGGTTAGTGCCGGAAATCGTGTAAAAGTGCAACAAAGTGTAAACAAAACACATATGAACTCGGTGGAAAAAGCGTGGAGCATCAAAAATTATAGATACGTTTGAGACGTATCAGTGATTAACACCATGTTTAGCACTTGTGAGTAGTTCCCCATGTTCTTGAGGCAACGATTCTATATGATGTGCAACGAGTATTACGTCATGTTTTTATTTTTTATTTTGTCCTGTGATGGTTTTATACGAACGTCAACTGGATATTATTTCACATATATGGGCTCATAGGGATGCACTTTAATGCAATGATGAGGGTTGGAAGGGACGGAATGATAGAAATTGTTTTCCAATAATTTGAATTAGAGGGTTTTATGTCGGGGAACCATGAACTAATTGCTATGATGGGGCATTTATGTTTTCATGATTCATATACTTGCTCATGAAAATGGCTCTAGGACCCATCATAAGGGGCGTATTTTCTCATATCTATAGCTGCACCTAATTTAGGCTATGGCCCTAAGGGAATGAAACTTTAAAAGATATTTACCATGTTGTGTAGAAGTCTAAATGCTAGTAAATCATTGCCACCCTCAGGACCACTTGTCACATATTAGTTCACACACACTGAGCTTGCCCTCTTTCTGCATATAGGATTGGGCTTTCTTTCATTGAGATCATTTACTTATTTCTATTTACTTTCAGTACTTTATTTCATTGCAAACTAACCACATAAAACACCAAAACTATTGCATCCTTTTTAATGTTTACTTGTCAAAATTGCTAACCAATACCTTCAGCTCCTCGTGGGTTCGACAACTTTTTTTATTGAAAAGTACTAAAATTGATATCCCGCACTTGGGAGCCATCAAGACACTTTTCTAGCGTAGTTACCGGGGAGCGTAGCGCTATTGGTAAATGGTTTCGTAATGACGTTTTTATTGTTTTTTGCTTTTCACTATTTCGCTCGTCGTGGATCTCTCAAGACGTGAAGATACACGCTTAACTCTATATGAATATGTATGATTTGTTAAGGATAAGGTCGAGAAACCCCTGAACCGAAAGTGGTGTATCAAATTCCTATTGGTATTGCCAAAAGAGCTATGGAACTAACCATTTCAGGGGATAAAAGTCAAACTATTATGGGACATCAACAATTTTACTGTCACAAATGACTAAGATTGAACCAGGTGTATGTGTTCAACTCAGATGGCACACATTTTTTTTGCCAAATTTTATGCTTTTTTGCATACATCGGTGGCATTTTATCTATGCAATAACAAGTAACAACCCATATGTGCTAGCAACCCGCAACTTAACATTGCATGCAAATACATTTGTAAAACTCATTGCTATTTGATTGTACATTTCATACACCGCATGTATGTATTTTTATATAGAATCAATTTTAAGATATACAAATGAGACCATGCCCCGCACTTTTTCTTTGGCACATGGATTTTGAGGCAAACATCGTCGCATGTGGTCTTCGGGGAGAGAATTAAAGGAGGTGTACACAACACGATGATTGTGGCCTACTCTTCGCGGCATATTTGTGATTGAATCTGCACCAACAATGGCTCCAACCATCTTCCATTCTTGCTTCCGTTGGAGCTCCTCCCGATAGTAAAGATCCAACAAAAAATCGAAAGTCTTTCAGTAAGTGTCTATAGATGGGATGGAGTCATACGACACTTCATGGGAGAGAGGGAAGGCGAAGGAGGTGTTGGGCGCATCGGGACCAAGCGGCGAGAGGAAGGGGCTCTTGTTTACACATGATCATCTAGGCACTATTGCATGCACCCCTTCCACCTCTCGTTGGTGCTAGCTAGGGAGTGCCGATGTGGCCGGCTTGCTCGAGTAAGGACTCTCATCGGGGACCATGAAGTGGCGGCAGGGCACATCGTTTGTAAATATGGGTTTTTCGGAACTGTCGCCGCCACTCATAGTATTTATACATACGCTGGGGAAGGCAAGAAAGTTGCAAAACGATAAGAACAACAAGCATGAAGATGAAACATTACCGAACCATGTTCATAGTTCACATTGAACACACACATTTACTAAAACCTAAATGCGTGTAGTATATCTTACATGGTTGTATTATACAAATCGTGTGTGATTTCCTCGATTCCATGGATCACCTGCATCTGATTCTTTCCATGATCAAAAGTGGTCTTTTGCAAAGCACATGGATCAGCCCATCTGTGTGAGATTGGAGAGGGGGGCTGAAAAAGCCCGGTATGTACTAGTGTCTCAAACAATGAAGTATGGATTAACGACTGGATTGAAATTAAAATAGCTACATGCATGATTCCCATCCAATTGTATGTTTCATCTCTTATTTTCCTGGCAAATTAAGGCCTGTAACATGAACATCGAAATTAATCAAACACACAACAATGGAGACATGCTCATACATATACAACTTTAAAATTTTATTTTCTCCTTGTCTCCAAGCAAGCTAGATTGCCCTTAGATTATGGCGTTCTTCTTGTTCATCACCTCCTGAATCATAGTCCCGAGAGTCTCGATTTTCATTGGTTTGTCCACAAACACATCGGCACTCAAGACTCATGAATGCCTCCATGGCATTCTCATCAGCCGACACCCCAACAATCATCACATCGGTTTCTCCCAGAGCACGGATCTTCTTAACTGCCTATCAGGTACAAGATGTTTTTCTAAGGTGACCAGTAATATTCAGGCAAAAAGATACATATTATTCATACGTAAATAAATAAATGGGAAACTAGTTAAAATACCTCAGGTCCAGACATTATGGGCATGTTCTTATCACACAAAACAATGTCAAACTTCTTCCCTTCAAGGAAAAAATCCAGAGCTTCTTTCCCATTATTAGCCACAACAATCTCGCAGCTTAAACATGCGTAACATCGCGAGAGAACGAAGGCACAAACTCGAATGTCCTCAACAATCAATGCCTTCACGGGAGATCCCTGGGCGTTGGATACCATGTTCGCACCAACGAACTGCAAACAGAGCAAAGATATTAGCTATTTCGTATTTATGCCTAATGTTTGCAGACGATTGTTACCAGTATTTGAAAGAAGAATAAATAATTAAACCATAATATCAATTAATAAATCATAGATTATGAGAAATAATGATTACAAATAATCTGTTTCGTTAAAGTATGACAAATTTATTTTTGCAAAATCATGCACAATAAACTCAAATCATGAGATTTATATATTGAATGATGTACACATTGTTATTATTTAATCCGGATCTACTAATTTATCATAAGGTTCGTCACAACAAGAAAAAATTAAGCTTACATATACGGGGATAAAAGAGCATAAAAATAGATGGAAAACACACACAAACAATAATGTACTTGGGCTAACAATTATTGTAAAGATTGTGCTACACATGGATAATTCCCCATGTTATTTACTTCAACAAGTAGCACCCAAACAACATGAAGATAACCACAACATAAAAAAATAATAACATGAAAATGGCTGCCAAAAACAGCAAAAACTATGTGATGCAAAGATACAAATGCACTAGGTCCATCAAACACATGTATGGAAACTCAAAGCCTCGGAGGGACCGAAAATACTACATGATGATACAAAACAAGGCCTAAAAAGAAAGAATAGTGACCTTAAAACTAGCTAAATATCTTGGTCGAGAAGGATGTAGCTCTCTTGATGCTTGAAGCTTTGGGGTTGTGTCCCTTGAATTCACTCTATGCAAGGTATTTATAAGGAACCCGGGGGAGGCGTGTCCCCAAAGCTCCCGATCTCCACCATCCATTCATGAAACTATGGGTTCACAATTTCACATATGCAAATATCTCGCACCGCCGCACACCAACATACAAAATTGGGAGATCAATACGGATATATTGTTTGTAGTATTGTGATTAATGTTCCATATATATCCATCTTCTATAGATTGGAAGGAACCGATTTTTACAAGAGGATATGTGTGCCAAAAGATATATATGGCTTCAAGGATTGCCGATTATAGCCGCTAGTTCACAATATCTATCTATATCAATGGGGCGGCATATCTAGATACCACAACAGGGTCACAATTCATTTATTTATTTCCATTAACAACACCAGGTTCATCCGTATTAGGTGATATAGTGGCGATTATTTTAATTATGGCGGGAAAATCATATAATGAACTTGGCCAAGATAGACATCAGCGTTTAATGAAGATTATTTATATCCCAGTACATTACATGATCGATACATCTCAAACGTATCTATAATTTTTGATGCTCCATGCTTGTTTTACACCAATTCATATATGTTTTGCTCAAACTTCGTTGCACTTTTATACATTTTCCGGCACTAACCTATTAACAAGATGCCACAAGTGTCGGTCCTCGTTTTCTCGCTGTTTTTGTATTTCAGAAAAGTTGTACAGGAAATATTCTCGGAATTGGATGAAACAAAAGCCGAAGTCAATATTTTACCGTAACGAAGACATAGTTCAGAGGGGAGTCGAAGGGGGCAGCAGGGCGGCAACGCAAACCCTAGGCGTGGCCTAGCCCTGGCCCGCACCTAGGGGTGGTGTGGGCCACCCTGGCCTCTACCGACATCTCCTCTCCTCCTATTTATTCACGATCTCAGGAAAACCCTAGATACGCGAGCCTCCATCCACGAAAAGTTCCATCGTGGCCGCCATTGCATACCCTAGCTAGGGAGGGTTCTGAAGCTCTTCTCGTCACCCTGTTGCGTGGAAATCATCGCCGGAGGCATCTACATCGCCATGCCCGCCTCCGAAGTGATGCGTAAGTAGTTCATCCCCGGACTATGGGTCCATAGCGAGTAGCTGGATGGTTATCTTCTCCAATTTGTGCCTCATGTTTAGATCTTGTGAGCTGCCCTTTATGATCAAGATCATCTTTATGTAATTATACATGTTGTGTTTGCTCGGGATCCGATGAATATTGTATACTATGTTCAGGTCGATTATATATTCATGTCATATGTTATATGTGATCTTGCATGCTCTCCGTTGCTAGTAGATACTCTGGCCAAGTAGATGCTTGTGACTCCAAGAGGGAGCATTTATGTTGGATAGTAGGTTCATGCCTCTAGTTTTCTGGAAGAGTGACAATAACTTCTAAGATTGTAGATGTGTTGTTGCTACTAGGGAGAAAACGGCAATGTTTTATCCACGTTTAATTCTATTGTTTACTTTATACACATTGCTTAATGCGATAATCTATTGCTTGCAACTTAATACTGGAAGGGATTCGGACGATAACCGGAAGTTGGATTATTATTCATAGACGCGAGTTGGATTACGGTCTATGTGTTATGTTGGAATTCCCAAACGAATCTTATACTAATTATCTTGTCATGTATGGTCGATATTCTGTCAATTGACCTGCTGTAATTTTTTCACCCAGCATGTTATTTATCTTTATGGAGAGACACCTCTAGTGAACTGTGGATCCCAGTCCTTTCATTTACACTGATAAATTCATCAACCGCAATCCTGCTCTGTTTACTTACTATAAGCTCTATTCTCTTTAATTATTGCAAACATCTTTTTCCACTCGATACGTCTAATCCTTTGTGTTCAGCAAACCGGTGATTTTGACAACCTCGCTGTAAGTTGGGGCAAAGTATTGTGGTTGTGTTGTGTGGAGGTTCCACGTTGTTGCTGACGCCGGTAGTGCGCCCTACCACTAGTCAGATAGCAACACGTTCAGAAGTCACACCTCTCTCCTACTGGTCGATTAAACCTTAGTTTCTTATTGAGGGAAAACTTGTTGTTGTGCTCATCACACCTAACTCTTGGGGTTTCCCAACCTCTTCCACAAAAACCGCCACCATGATTGTCTGGTGCCATCACCGGAGCAACATCACGGATCCATCACAGATTTTCTTAATTTGACAACTACAATTGCATCCTAATATAATTGACTCTTTGAGTTGTCGGCTTAATGGAAACCTGAGAATTTACAAAAACTGAATAACTTTGTGAAGAGAAGTGTCATGGTGATTTAAGATCCAATAAACATGGTTGATTCACAAGTACACTACATGCCTTCACACACGGCTGAAATGTCCCGTCAAACACGGTTTACCCAACCATCACTCGGGTGAGGGCTATGAAAATATCCATAATTCTCCATGTTTAACTCACATTTTAAGTCAAGGAAATGACTAAAAATCTCACTATCCTTGCTGGTAATGACTAATTATTGGAAAGATATGCAATCTTTTGTCCTAATCTGTGTTGTGCAGAAAATTACAATTTTGATGTGAAATTAGGAGAAATTATGGAAGAATATCACGTTGCCTACACAACAATGCAAGTTTGGGTCGAATAGATGGTTCCAAAGAGTTTAATGACCTGCGGTACGGGAGAAGCCCGCTCGTACCGTCCACCCATATCATGTTGTATCGGCTCCGCAAGGTCAAACGCAACAACTTTTGTGAATCGACCTATATATTTCGGAGTCTACCCACCGCGTAGAGAGCCGCCATTCTCGGATTGCATCACAACACACCCAAACATAGAACCACAACTTCACCATCGCCATTATTCATCCTCTCCAAAGCCATAGCCATAGCCATCATCTTGTACTTGAGATCTCCTTGTGATTTGGCGACCATTGTAAGAATATTTGATTTAAATCTAAGTATTTTGCATAATGCTTTCTATTCTTGATCTTATTGTTATGAATGAGCAGTCCTCATAGCCTGCGGGTTGAGTTGAAACCTCCCAACGATTATGTGCATCTATTACATGGGAATATTGTGTGCTGATTCAATAGAAACTATATATTATTTCTTGTCTCAATCCATGGACCAGGTACCCAAGATCCCGTGGACCGATAAAGGTGAGAGGTGAGATGAACTGGCGACCTCATGGGAAACCTAGTGACAAAAACATGAGCACGGTCTTCATTCAAGGATCCACTTGGGAGTAATAGCGACATCACCATATTTAAGGATTTGATCTGTACTTTACTTAATAATTTTATAACCCGGTACTTCGTGGTATAATATTTGGATCAAAATACTATTGATATGCATGTGACTCACATGGGTTTTTGTGTTTATGGATGTGTTGCCTAAAATCATATCTATGTTAGATTATATCCCACATGAATGTGCTTATTATTATATTTATTCAATCGCACCGGTGCCTCCGGTGAAGGGGAAATCAACACCACCATCATCACCACTCTTCCTTGACGTAAGGGGAGGCATTTCCATCAACATATCCACCAGCACCACCGTCTTTGAGATCAACTTCATCACCCTCATAGTTTGTGTTTCATTGATCCCGAGATATTGCTTTAAAGGCTAGTTGCATGTTTGTGATTGGTACTTTGTCTTTATTTGGTGGAGAGACTATATTTTAAGATTGTGTTGTAATCCATTATGCCTTTGATCGACACCATGTTTAGCACTTGTGTGTAGTTCCCCATCTTCTTGAGGGAATAGGATTACCTGGCTATCATTCTATATGATGTGCAATGAGTATTACGTCAAGTTTTTATCTTTTATGTTGTCCTATGATGGTTTTATATGAACGTTGAATGGATATTATTTCACCTATATGGGCACATAGGATGCACTTTAATGCAACGATGATGGTTGGAAGAGACGGAATGACAGAAACCGTTTTCCAATACTTTGAATTAGAGGGTTTTATGTCGGGGACCCATGAACTAATTTAATTGATGGGGCATTTATGTCTTAATGATTCATATACTTTCTCATGAAAATGACTCTACTACCCATCATAAGGGGTGTATTTTCTCATATCTATGGCTGCACCTAATTTAGGCTCTGCCCCTAAGGGAATGAAACTTGAAAACATATTTACCTAATTTAGAAGTCTAAATATAATGCTAGTAAATCCATGCCGCCCTCAGGACCACTTGTCACATATAAGTTCACACACACTGAGCTTGTCCCCTTTCTGCATAGAGGATTGGGATTTCTATCATTGAGATCATTTACTTATTGTTATTTACTTTCAGTACTTTATTTCATTGCAAGCTATACACCTAAAACACCAAAACTATTGCATCCTTTTTAATGTTTACTTGTCAAAATTGCTAACCAATACCTTTAGCTCCTCGTGGGTTCAACAAACTTTTTTATTGAAAAGTACTACAATTGATATGTTGCACTTGGGAGCCATCAGAACACTTTACTGGCGCCGTTGCCGGGGACTGTAGCGCCATGTGTAAGTGGTACCGTAAGGAATTTTTTATTGTTTTTCCTTTTTACTATTTGCCTCATCATGGATCTCTCAAGACGTGAAGCTACGCGCTTAACTCTATATGAATATGTATGATCTGTCAAATATAAGGTTGAGAAACCCCCTGAACTGAAAGTGGTGTATAAAATTCCTATTGGTATTGCCAAAACATCTATAAAACTAACCATTTCCGGGGATAAAAAGTCAAACTGTTATGGGACATCAACAAATTTTACTGTCTCAAACGATTAATACTGAACTAGGTGTATGTGTTCAAGTCAGATGGCACACGTTTGTTTCGCCAAAATTGATGTTTTTTTTTTGCATACACTAGTGCCATTTTATGTATGAAATAACAAGTAATAACCCATATTTAGCCAGCAATCCGTAACTTAATATTGCATGCAAATACATTTGTAAAACTCATTGCTATTTGACTGTACATTTCATACACCACATGTATGTATTTTTATATAGATTCAATTTTTAGATATACAAATGAGACCATGCCCTGCACTTTTTCTTCGGCACATGGATTTTGAGGCAAACATCGTCTCATAGACATCCCCGCACGTGGTCTTCGAGGAGAGAATTAAAGGAGGTGTACACAACACGATGATTGTGGCCTACTCTTTGCGGCACATTTGTGATAGTAACTGCACCAATAATTGCTCCAATCATCATCCATTCTTGCTTTATATGGAGCTTGATGGCGCGTGATGCACACGTCCGTTGGGAACCCCAAGAGGAAGGTGTGATGCGCACAGCAGCAAGTTTTCCCTCAGAAAGAAACCAAGGTTATCGAACCAGTAGGAGATGAAGGCCACGTGAAGGTTGTTGGTGGAGGAGTGTAGTGCGGCGCAACACCAGGGATTCCGGCGCCAACGTGGAACCTGCACAACACAATCAAAATATTTTGTACCAACTTAACAGTGAGGTTGTCAATCTCATCGGCTTGCTGTAAACAAAGGATTAAACGTATGGTGTGGAGAATGATGTTTGCTTGCGAGGAACAACAGAGAACAGAGATTGCAGTAGATTGTATTTCAGATGTAAAAGAATGGACCGGGGTCCACAGTTCAGTAGTGGTGTCTCTCCAATAAGATAAATAGCATGTTGGGTGAACAAATTACAGTTGGGAAATTGACAAATAGAGAGAGCATAACAATGCACATACATATCATGATGACTAATATGAGATTTACTTAGGGCATTACGACAAATAACATAGACCGCTATCCAGCATGCATCTATGCCTAAAAGTCCACCTTCGGGTTAGCATCCGCACCCCTTCCGGTATTAAGTTGCAAACAACAGACAATTGCATTAAGTATTGTGCGTAATGTAATCAACACAAATATCCTTAGACAAAGCATTGATGTTTCATCCCTAGTGGCAACAGCACATCCATAACCTTAGAACTTTCTGTCACAGTCCCAGATTCAATGGAGGCATGAACCCACTATCGAGCATAAGTACTCCCTCTTGGAGTAACAAGTATCAACTTGGCCAGAGCCTCTACTAGCAACGGAGAGCATGCAAGATCATAAACAACACATATATGATAGATCAATAATCAACTTGACATAGTATTCCATATTCGTCGGATCCCAACAAACACAACATGTAGCATTACAAATAGACGATCTTGATAATGATAGGCAGCTCACAAGATCTAAACATGATAGCACAAGAGGAGAAGACAACCATCTTGATACTTCTATGGACCCATAGTCCAAGGATGAAGTACTCACGCATCAATCCGGAGGCGGGCATGGTGATGTAGAGCCCTCCGGTGATGATTCCCCTCTCCGGCAGGGTGCCGGAGGCGATCTCCTGAATCCCCCGAGATGGGATTGGCGGCGACGGCGTCACAGTAACTTTTCTCGTATCGTGGCTCTCGGTACTAGGGTTTCCGCGACAGAGAGAATAAATAGGCGAAGGGGCAGAATCGAGGGGCGGCCGAGGGGCCCACCCCATAGGGCGGCGCGGCAAGGGTGGGGCCGCGCCCCCCTAGGGTGTGGCCGCCTCGCGTCCCCTCTTTGTCTCCTCTTCGGACTTCTGGAAGGCTCCGTGGAAAATAAGACCGTGGGCTTTTGTTTCGTCCAATTCCGAGAATATTTCCTGTGTAAGATTTCTGAAACCAAAAACAGCAGAAAACATGAACTTGCGCTTCAGCATCTTGTTAATAGGTTAGTGCCGCAAAATGCATCAAAATGATGTAAAGTGTATATAAAACATGTGAGTATTGTCATAAAACTAGCATGGAACATAAGAAATTATAGATACTTATGAGACGTATCAAGCATCCCCAAGCTTAGTTCCTACTCGCCCTCGAGTAGGTAAACGATAACAAGGATAATTTCTGAAGTGACATGCTACCATCATAATCTTGATCAATACTATTGTAAAGCATATGAGATGAATGAAGTGATTCAAAGCAATGGTAAAGATAATGACTAAACAACTGAATCATATAGCAAAGACTTTTCATGAATAGTACTTTCAAGACAAGCATCAATAAGTCTTGCATAAGAGTTAACTCATAAAGCAATAGATTCTTAATAGAAGGTTTTGAAGCAACACAAAGAAAGATATAAGTTTCAGCAGTTGCTTTCAACTTCAACATGTATATCCCATCGAAAATTGTCAACACAAAGTAATATGATGAATGCAAATAAGCAAGTATGTAAGAATCAATGCACACAGTTGACACAAGTGTTTGCTTCTAAGATAGAAAGAAGTAGGTAAACTGACTCAACATAAAGTAAAAGAAAGGCCCTTCGCAGAGGGAAGCAGGGATTACTCATGTACTAGAGCTTTTTATTTTGAAAACATGGAAACAATTTTGTCAACGGTAGTAATAATTCATATGTGTTATGCATAAAACATCCTATAAGTTGTAAGCCTCATGCATCGAATACCAATAGTGCTCGCACCTTGTCCTAATTAGCTCGGATTTCCATGGATTATCATTGCATTACATATGTTTCAACCAAGTGTCACAAAGGGGTACCTCTATGCCACCTGTACAAAGGTCCAAGGAGATAGATCGCATTTGATTTCTCGTTTTTGATAAATCTCAACTTGAGGACATCCATACCGGGACAACATAGAAAACAGATAATGGACTCCTCTTTAATGCTTAAGCATTCAACAACAGATAATATTCTCATAAGAGATTGAGGATTAATGTCCAAACAGAAACTTCCACCATGATACATGGCTTTGGTTGGCGGCCCAATGTTCTTCTCTAACAATATGCATACTCAAACCATTTAATCATGACAAATCACCCTTACTTCAGTACAAGACGAACATGCATAGCAACTCACATGATATTCAACAAAGGTGTAACAGCTTGATGGCGTCCCCGTAAACATGGTTACCGCTCAACAAGCAACTTATAAGAAATAAGATACATAAGCGACATATTCGATACCACAATAGTTTTTAAGCTATTTTCCCATGAGCTATGTATTGCAAAGACAAGGAATGAAATTTTTAAAGGTAGCACGCAAGCAATTTACTTGGAATGGCAGAGAAATACCACATAGTAGGTAGTTATGGTGGACACAAATGGCATAAGTTTTGGCTCAAGGTTTTGGATGCACGAGAAGCATTCCCTCTCAGTACAAGGCTTTGGCTTAGCAAGGTTGTTTGAAGCAAACACAAGTATGAACCGGTACAACAAAACTTACATAAGAACATATTGCAAGCATTATAAGACTCTACACTGTCTCCTTGTTGTTCAAACACTTTTACCAGAAAATATCTAGACTTTAGAGAGACCAATCATGCAAACCAAATTTCAGCAAGCTCTATGGTAGTTCTTCATTAATAGGTTCAAACTACATGATGCAAGAGCTAAAACATGATCTATTTGAGAACTCAAAACAATTGCCAAGTATCAAATTATTCAAGACCATATACCAATTACCACATGAAGAATTTTCTGTTTCCAACCAAATAGCAATGAACGAAGCGGTTTTCAACCTTCGCCATGAACATTAAAAGTAAAGCTAAGAACACCAGTGTTCATATGAAACAGCGGAGCGTGTCTTTCTCCCACACAAGGAATGCTAGGATCCGAATTTATTCAAACAAAAACAAAAATAAAAGCATACAGACGCTCCAAGTAAAGCACATAAGATGTGAAGGAATAAAAATATAGTTTCACTAGAGGTGACCTGATAAGTTGTCGATGAAGAAGGGGATGCCTTGGGCATCCCCAAGCTTAGATGCTTGAGTCTTCTTGAAATATGCAGGGATGAACACGGGGGCATCCCCAAGCTTAGACTTTTCACTCTTCTTGATCATATTATATCATCCTCCTCTCTTGACCCTTGAAAACTTCCTCCACACCAAACTCAAAAAAAACTCATTAGAGGGTTAGTGCATAATAAAAAATTCACATGTTCAGAGAGGACACAATCATTCCTAACACTTCTGGACATTACCCAAAGCTACTGAAAGTTAATGGAGCAAAGAAATCCACTCAACAAAGTAAAAGAGGCAATGTGAAATAAAAGGCAGAATCTGTCAAAACAGAACAATCCGTAAAGACGAATTTTTTAGAGGCACTTAACATGCTCAGATGAAGAAGCTCAAATTGAATGAAAGTTGCGTACATATCTGAGGATTACTCATGAATTTTCGCAGATTTTTCTGAGTTTCCTACAGAGAGATCTACTCAAATTCGTGACAGCTAGAAATCTGTTTCTGCGCAGAAATCTAAATCTAGTATCAACCTTACTATCAAAGACTTTACTTGGCACAACAATGCAATAAAATAAAGATAAGGAGATGTTGCTACAGTAGTAACAACTTCCAAGACACAAATATAAAACAAATATTGCAGAAATAAAATAATGGGTTGTCTCCCATATGCGCTTTTCTTTAACGCCTTTCAGCTAGGCGCAGAAAGTGTAATTCAAGTATCATCTAGAGATGAAGCATCAACATCATGATTTTCCTTAAAAACATGGATAGCACAAGTTTCTAAGACAACAATTCTTTCATTAATTCCTCCTAGATATTTATCAAGTTTATTAGTGTTATCAAGTAATATTCCCAATTTAGTCTCAACACATGGAAAGCAAACAAAACAGAAAATAAAATAAAATAAAGTAAAGCAAGACAATAAACAAAGTAAAGAGATTGGATGTGAGAGACTCCCCTTGCAGCGTGTCTTGATCTCCCCGGCAACGGCGCCAGAAAACAGTCTTGATGGCACGTGATGCACACGTCCGTTGGGAACCCCAAGAGGAAGGTGTGATGCGCACAGCAGCAAGTTTTCCCTCAGAAAGAAACCAAGGTTATCGAACCAGTAGGGAGATGAAGGCCACGTGAAGGTTGTTGGTGGAGGAGTGTAATGCGGCGCAACACCAGGGATTCCGGCGCCAACGTGGAACCCGCACAACACAATCAAAATACTTTGCCCCAACTTAACAAGTGAGGTTGTCAATCTCACCGGCTTGCTGTAAACAAAGGATTAAACGTATGGTGTGGAGAATGATGTTTGCTTGTGAGGAACAATAGAGAACAGAGATTGCAGTAGATTGTATTTCAGATGTAAAAGAATGGACCGGGGTCCACAGTTCAGTAGTGGTGTCTCTCCAATAAGATAAATAGCATGTTGGGTGAACAAATTACAGTTGGGCAATTGACAAATAGAGAGAGCATAACAATGCACATACATATCATGATGACTAATATGAGATTTACTTAGGGCATTACGACAAATAACATAGACCGCTATCCAAGCATGCATCTATGCCTAAAAGTCCACCTTCGGGTTAGCATCCGCACCCCTTCCAGTATTAATTTGCAAACAACAGACAATTGCATTAAGTACTGTGCATAATGTAATCAACACAAATATCCTTAGACAAAGCATTGATGTTTTATCCCTAGTGGCAACAGCATATTGATACGTCTCAAACGTATCTATAATTTCTTATGTTCAATGCTAGTTTTATGATGATACTCACATGTTTTATACACACTTTATGTCATTATTATGCATTTTCCGGCACTAACCTATTGACGAGATGCCGAAGAGACAGTTGATGTTTTCTGCTGTTTTTGGTTTCAGAAATCCTACAAAGGAAATATTCTCGGAATTGGACGAAATCAACGCCCAGGGTCTTATTTTTCCACGAAGCTTCCAGAAGATCGAAGGGGATACGAAGTGGGGCCACGAGGGCCCGTACCCATAGGGCGGCGCGGCCAGCATGGGGCCTGCGCCGCCCTATGGTCCGGCCCCCTCGTCAGCCCACCGATGCTGCCCTTCCGCCTACTTATAGCCTTCATCGCGAAAACCCCAGTACCGAGAGCCACGATACGGAAAACCTTCCAGAGACGCCGCCGCCGCCAATCCCATCTCGGGGGGTTCAGGAGATCGCCTCCGGCACCCTGCCGGAGAGGGTAATCATCTCCCGGAGGACTCTTCATCACCATGATCGCCTCCGGATTGATGTGTGAGTAGTTCACCCCTGGACTATGGGTCCATAGCAGTAGCTAGATGGTTGTCTTCTCCTCATTGTGCTATCATGTTAGAGCTTGTGAGCTGCCTATCATGATCAAGATCATCTATTTGTAATGCTACATGTTGTGTTTGTTGGGATCCGATGAATATGGAATACTATGTCAAGTTGATTATCAATCTATCATATATGTGTTGTTTATGTTCTTGCATGCTCTCCGTTGCTAGTAGAGGCTCTGGCCAAGTTGATACTTGTAACTCCAAGAGGGAGTATTTATGCTCGATAGTGGGTTCATGCCTCCATTGAATCTGGGACAGAGACAGAAAGTTCTAAGGTTGTGGATGTGTTGTTGCCACTAGGGATAAAACATCAATGCTTTGTCTAAGGATATTTGTGTTGATTACATTACGCACCATACTTAATGCAATTGTCTATTGTTTGCAACTTAATACTGGATCGGATGATAACCTGAAGGTGGACTTTTTAGGCATAGATGCATGCTGGATAGCGGTCTATGTACTTTTTCGTAATGCCCTGATTAAATCTCATAGTAGTCATCGTGATATGTATGTGCATTGTTATGCCCTCTCTATTTGTCAATTGCCCAACTGTAATATGTTCACCCAACATGCTATTTATCTTATGGGAGAGACACCACTAGTGAACTGTGGACCCCGGTCCATTCTTTTACATCTGAAATACAATCTACTGCAATACTTGTTCTTTACTGTTCTTCGCAAACAAACATCATCTTCCACACTATACTTTAATCCTTTGTTTACAGCAAGCCGGTGAGATTGACAACCTCATTGTTACGTTGGGGCAAAGTACTTTGATTGTGTTGTGCAGGTTCCACGTTGGCGCCGGAATCCCTGGTGTTGCGCCGCACTACACTCCGTCACCAACAACCTTCACGTGTTCCTTGACTCCTACTGTTTCGATAACCTTGGTTTCTTACTAAGGGAAAACTTGCTGCTGTACGCATCACACCTTCCTCTTGGGGTTCCCAACGGACATGTGTTTTACACGCCATCAAGCATTTTTTCTGGCGCCGTTGTCGGGGAACTGAAGAAAAGATACACCACAAAGATTTCTAACTCCCACGTCAACTACACGCCAGCTTTTTTTCTGGCGCCGTTGCCGGGGAGATCAAGACACGCTGCAAGGGGAGTCTCTCACATCCATTCATTATATTTGAAACTAAGTCTGTCAAATGTCCATTCTAACTAGGGTCTCCTAAGGTCAAGCAATGGCTCTGATACCAACTTGTCAACACCCGGATTTTTAAGTCCAGTATGCCCATTATATCATACATCGCAATCCCGTGAAGATTGTTTTTGCGAGACATAATAGTAAGTAGTTCAGAGTCATTATTTATTACAACACATACTTGTCTTACAACCACGGATCACATGATCCAATATTACACAAATAGATTGTTCAACATCACAAATAAGTAGCGGAAGCGTAGTAGTAGTGGACTATCTATTCCACAGGCAACGCTTGACGTTAGAAGACGATCCTAGTTATCATAGACGTCCTGTTGTCCGTCATCCTGATACTGTTGCTCCTCTTCAAAGTCTGACATTTGAATAGCCAGGGCAAAGCCATGAGTACTTTAAAGTACTCGCAAACTAATACTAAGGTAAATACTTATTGAGTATAGTAAGGGGTGCTAAGCTCTAGGTTGATTTGCATAAAGCCAAGTTTAATTTATCAAACATTTAGTAAAGACCCATCATTTGCTAGACTAACTCAAGTGGGAACATTAGTGTCATTCCCACAAATCATTGGTGATCCAAGTCAAATCACCTTTCAATTCATCAATCCTTTTTAAAATCAAAAATTCTGATAGCGGAAATAGTATGGCCTTTCCAATCGTCCATAACCGCGGACACGGCTATTCGAATAGGTTTAACACTCTGCAGAGGTTGTACTCTTGTGCCACAACTTTTGATTACATCCGTCGAGGATAACCCCGAATCATCGTAACTCGATACGCGGATCATCAACCTTAACCGTTCACTTATATATACTAGTATAGGCACCTCTCCCCATGAGCTTGGCCTCCCGGTGAAAACCAACTGTTAACCCGGGAACTGCACCGGGCTTGGGTCGTACATTCACCTCATATTCACATCATTTCCCATATACGGAGGCAGCCTCGGCGTAACCCCTATGATGCTTGTTTAGAGGGAACCCATACTAAAATACACAAGTTTCTAGTTAAGCCCTACCCATAATCAGGTATGGTGGGGGTACTTGTATAATTGGAAGGGTATCGCATTCAAACCCATATCAGTTTTATATCAAAAATCACCATCTTCTCTTGGTCACATTCACCTTCAAAAATCATTCAATGGAATGACTCATCATTCCAAGGTTTCAAATTCATTTCAAAGTCACATGTTCCCATCTAGAGTAGTCAAATTTTATTTGATTAGCACTAGCAACTATTTCATGAGGGGTGCTATCTAGCTTTGAGTGTTTCTAAGCTAACCTTTAATCTTGTTCTACTCTATACTAAGTGAATCATAAATCAAAAAGTACTTTGAAGTAAATAAGCAAAAATAATTGCAAGGTAAAAACATGGGATAGGTAATACATAAAATTAAAAGGGTGATGGTGCCTTGCTCTTGTAGAGCTTTGCATCATGGTGGTTAGCAAGAGTATTAGCTTGCCTTGGTGGGGATAGGAGTCAAAGTTTTCCTCCTCCTCTTGAGAGTAGCTTCCCTCCTCCACGTATTCCTCGTTACTAGCGTCTATATACGAATACGAGTACACAATCACCACACAAATACTTGCATGCTAGACTAAAACACACAAGAGGGTTCACACACTTAATTCTAACATCACATCCATCATGGCATGGTGAATTACTTGGTTTGTTCTTATTTAAGAGAAAATAATTTCCTCCTATTAAGTATTTATTTGATTTGCTAATTTAAATCTTTAGAGAAAATAATTTCCTCTCATTAAATCCTATCAAGATTTAATCTCCACAAATAATAATAAGGTATGAAATATAAGTTGACCAAGGTCAACATTTCATATCTATTATGAGGGAGTAATAATTTAAATGAGGTGCTACACCTCATACAATTTAAAAGCTAACATTTAAATGGTTTAAAATCTCTAAGTAATAACAATCAGAGGTTTATTAGCCTAAGGTCATTTCCTCTCATTGTATTACTTAGGATCAATATTTAAATGAGAGAGTAGCTCTCATACCATTTATAAGATTTGAATTCCACAATTTGAAATGAAATAGAAATGGCTACTTAACCATTATTTTGATCCAGTACATGATCATGCAAACAACTTGGCTATATTATGTCATAAAAAATTAAAGACCATCAATTGTGATTTATGAGAGTCTGAATCAACTCAAAATCAAATTTGGTTGAATTTTAAATTAAGTTTCAAGTTGCAAAAGTCCCTGACTTGTTATTTTTAGCATTTTAATTCTACTACGAATTTGGAGATGAGACCAGTGTCATTGGATAGATAATTTCATTAGCTTTCCAACGGTATAAAGTTTGCTAGATTTGCATTTGTAGATTTCAAACTATTCAAATTCTACTACAGCATCTGCAGGGCATTTGAATAATTATTAAACCTAATATTGAATCTGTGGGCTAGGCGGGAAACGATACTGGGCCGAAATGGATTAAACCAACACTGCGCAGCCCAACAAGCGACGGGTGCACTTGGGCCGCCCTGACGAGGTGGGGACCACCCGTCAGCGGCTCTTAACAGCGCGAAGCGGTACGCTCGAGTTAGACCGTAGGATTAGAACACGATCCAACGGTCAGTGATCGTCGTCGTCTCCGACGAGCGACGGGCTCACTAGCGGCGAGCCTAGGGGGTCGGAGGACCTATCGGCGTTCCCGCGGGGTTCTGGTGAGTGCGAGGAGGCGTTGTCGACGGCGAGGAAGCGTCTGGTAGCAGTGGTGAGGCTTGGGGCGGCGTGGATCAACGGCGTCGATGTCCTGGCTCCGGCGGCTCCGATCTTGCAATTGAGGCGCCTCCGGCAGTAATTGGACGAGCTATGGTGGTGAGGAGGATCAGTGATGAGAGGGGAGTTGAGTGGTGTGAAGAGAGCGTGCTGGGAGTGGCTCTATTTATAGGGTCGAGGGGTGCCGCGGGGTTCTGTGAAGAGGCAAGCATGGCGCGGCGCCTCCGGCGATCGAAGGGGCAAGTGAAGGACGGCACTCGATGGGCGGTGGCATGGCGACGCTGAATCATCTTTCGGCGCTGCCAGAGCGGGACGGAATCGTTCAGAAGTGTTATTCGAGTGCCACGGTACGGCGGAGCTTTTCCGGCGAGGACGATGGCGACAAGGCTCCTGTGCGCGCTTGAGCATGTCTAGTGGCTAGAGGTCGTGGAGGCAATGCTTGACGCAGGCGTAGTCTTTGCAGGGGTGGAGTAGGGCGCTCAATCGCATGGCGTCCTGGCGCGTCCAGAGCGCGGTCACCGCGTGCACTGGCATGTACTGGCATGCTTTGGACGCGCGCGTTCCGGCCAATGCCGTGCGTTGGCGAGCTCAGGCTGGGTACTGGCATGATCCTCGTGATGAGTAGATGCTCTGGGACAAGGTTTTGGAGAGAGGGGAGGGCCAGAAAATAATTGGCCAAAGATGGCCGAGTGTGCACGGCATGGAGCTTTTGCTGCTCTCTTCTCACTTTAATCGGCCAAGCAAGTACTGGTGTTGATGCAGGGATCATAGGGGAGCACTTATCACCTCAGTAGCAAAGAGGTTTAGGCCAAGAACCAATGGGTAATAGAGGGTAACACATTTCTGAAACTATGCCTGCCAGGTGTTCGATCTTATGGCCGCATGAACATTTTGGTCGAATTTTGGATTTCTTTTTGGTACATCTCAATTATATAATTATTGTGTTAGATTGGTGGTGGTGGTGTTCATTTTGGAATTGATTTGCAACATTTCAAATTTGGGGTCATCTTCATTTGGATTCAAAGTCACCACTTGTCAATTCTCTACTGGTCAACCTGGTCAACTTTAGCCATGGTGGTCAACATGAAAGTTGTTGACTTTGACATGGTCTTGGATGAGGTGTCAATGGTTGACCAAGTTTAGATTAGGAAAGAATTAAACCAGAGGGGTAAAGAGGGGATCATGTTAAAAAGCACACAAATGACCATGATCATAGGTGAGATGGTTTTGAGTTAAATTTTGATTTGATTCTGGTTTCTTTGATGCATTTGGATTTGTTTGAGTTATATAAATATTTTAGAAACCAAAGATCAAGCCATGGTGGCCTTTGGTGAAGATTTGCATAATTGGCCTAAGTGTATGTGAGGGTATTAGACTCAAATTTGTATTTCTTTTATTTTTCTCCAAAAGAGGTGTGATGATCATGAGTTAGGGTTTAATAGCAAGTGATCAACATATCAACACTCATCATGGCAATTGCACAAAAGAAAAGCACATATATGCATGAAACTATATGTGACACTATATGCATATAAAAAGTTTTTGTTTGTTGCAAAATTTGAGTAATTGAAACTCTCTCTTGATTTTATTATAGTTGAAACTTGGGATGTTACAAACCCTTCCCCCTTACAAAATATCTCGTCCCGAGATCTTAAAGAAAACTAGGTACTAAAGAGATCTGGGTACTCCGTCCTCATGAAGTCTTCCCTCTCCCAAGTGGCTTCTTCGGTGTGATTACTCCATTGGATCTTCAGAAACTTGATACTTCTGGTGCGGGTGGTTCTGAAAGCTTCTTCCAAGATGCGAATAGGTACTTCGCGATAGGTCAAATCTGAGTTGATATCTACAGCTCGATGATCGATGTTCTTGAAAACCTCGGTCTTCTCAGGTACCTCTAAGCACTTCCGGAGTAACGATATGTGAAACACATTGTGCACCGCTGACATTTCTTCCGGTAACTCCAGTTGATAGGACACTTCTCCTCGGCGACTCAGGACTTTGAAGGGTCCGACATATCGGGGTGCAAGCTTTCCTCTAAGCTGGAATCTCTGCATTCCTTTAAGAGGGGACACTTTGAGATATACGAAATCTCCGATCTCGAAGGTCATCTCTCGGCGTCTCTTGTCGGCGTAGCTCTTCTGTCTTGATTGGGCTGTCTTGAGGTACTCGCGGATCTTGTGAACCTTTTCTTCAGCTTCGCGGAGAATATCTGGTCCAAAGACTTGACTCTCTCCGACTTCTGACCAGTTCAGAGGGGTACGGCATTTCCTTCCGTACAGTGCTTCAAAGGGGGCCATTTGCAAATTGGCTTGATAGCTGTTGTTGTACGAGAATTCTGCGTATGGCAGGCAGTCTTCCCACTTAGATCCATACTCTAACACACATGCTCTCAACATATCTTCCAGTATCTGGTTGACTCGTTCAGTCTGTCCATCTGTCTGCGGGTGATAGGCTGTGCTGAAATTCAGTCGGGTTCCGAGTCCTTCATGTACTTTCTGCCAGAATCTGGAGGTGAATTGGGACCCTCTATCGGATACTATTGACTTCGGTGTTCCGTGCAGGCTGACTATCCGTGAGATATATAACTCTGCAAGTCTGGGTCCTTGATAGGTGGTCTTGACGGGGATGAAGTGGGCGACTTTGGTCAATCTGTCGACCACGACCCAGATAGAATCATTTCCTTTACTAGATTTGGGCAGTCCGGTGATGAAGTCCATTCTGACAGAATCCCACTTCCATTCGGGAATCTGTAGGGGTTGCAACAATCCTGCGGGTCGTTGATGTTCGGCCTTGACTCTTTGACATATGTCGCACTTGGCGATGTAGCTCCCTATTTCTCTCTTCATTCCATGCCACCAAAATTGTTCCTTCAGATCTTGGTACATCTTGGTACCTCCGGGGTGAATGGAGTAAAGGGTGTCATGAGCTTCTTTCAGAATAACTTGCTTCAACTCCGAATCTGACGGCACACAAAGGCGTCCGTTGTACCATAGCACTCCTTCTTCATCAACAGTGAATCCCGGTGCCTTTCCTGCAGCTATTTGGCTCTTGATCCCGTCAATGCTTGCATTTCCCTTCTGGGCTTCCTTGATTTGACTAATCAGGGTGGGTTGGAGTTCAATGCTTGCAAGAAAACCTTCACTCACTAACTCCATTCTAAATTGTTCAAATTCTTGAAACAAGCTAGGTTGCTCTTCTGCGATCATGGAGTTCAAGTGACACGGCAGTCTACTCAAAGCATCCGCTACCACATTGGCCTTGCCGGGGTGATAGTGAATTTCCATATCGTAATCCTTGATTAGCTCTAACCATCTTCTCTGCCTCATGTTCAGCTCCTTCTGGGTGAAGATGTACTTCAAGCTCTTGTGATCTGAATAGATCTCACATCGATTACCCATGAGGTAATGACGCCACACCTTCAGTGCTAAAACCACGGCTGCTAGCTCTAAGTCATGGGTTGGATAGTTCTGCTCATGCTGCTTCAGTTGCCTTGACAGGTAAGACATCACTTTCCCTTCTTGCATCAACACACATCCAAGACCAATCTTGGAGGCATCACAATACACATCAAATGGCTTGGTGATGTCCGGCATGATCAGTATTGGGGCTGAAGTCAGTCTACTCTTGAGCTGTTGGAAACTCTCTTCACACTTGTCCGTCCATTCGAACTTCTTGTCCTTCTTCAACAATTGAGTCATCGGTCTTGCTATGCTTGAGAATCCTTCAACGAATCGGAGGTAATATCCCGCCAATCCGAGAAATGCACGGACCTCAGTCTGGGTGGTTGGGGCTTTCCATTCTTCAATGGTCTTGATTTTTGAGGGGTCAACGGCAATTCCTCCTGCGGACAAGATGTGTCCCAGGAATCCTACTTCCTTCAACCAGAACTCGCACTTGCTGAACTTGGCGTACAACTGATGCTCCCGAAGGGTATCTAAGACCACTTCCAAGTGTTGCTCATGATCTTCTTCGGATTTGGAGCAGATAAGGATGTCGTCGATGAAGAACACGACAAACTTATCCAGGAAGTTCATGAAGATCTTATTCATGAGATTCATGAAATAAGCGGGGGCGTTGGTCAATCCAAATGACATGACATTGTATTCATACAATCCATATCTGGTGGTGAAAGCAGTTTTGGGGATATCGGTGGCACGAATCTTCAGTTGGTGGTAACCAGTCCTCAGATCAATCTTCGAGAACACTCTGGCACCGGTCAGTTGGTCAAACAGATCTTCTATCTTCGGCAAAGGATACTTGTTCTTGATGGTGACATCGTTAAGCTTACGATAATCCGTACATAGACGAGTGGCACCATCCTTCTTGTCCACAAACAAAACCGGCGATCTCCAAGGCGACGCACTTGGTCTAATCAGACCCTTGAATAGCATATCATCCAGTTGCTTCTTCAGTTACACTAACTCTGCCGGGTTCATACTATAGGCTCTCTGGGCTATAGGTCCGGTTCCAGGGATTAACGCAATGATAAACTCGATATCCCGATCTGGGGGCATACCGGGTAGATCATCAGGAAACACATCGGGGTATCGACAAACGACCCTGATCTGATCCAAGGTGGGTTTGGCTAGACTCTGGTTGCAGGTAAACTTTCTGGGCAGTCTTTCAGATATGTGCTCAACTAATATTCCGGTGCTACTAGTCATGGTGATGGCCTTCTTGGCACAATCAATCAGTCCATGATGTTTCGACATCCAGTCCATACCCAGTACTACTTCCAAGCCTTTTGTTCCCGTAACAATCAAATTTGCATAAAATTCTATTTCATGAATTCTGATAGGAACATCTTTGCAAATTTTTCTAGCTTTAGTGGTTGATCCAGGTATTTGAACTATCATGACATGCTTCAAACTGATGGGTTGAATCTTACTAGTGCATGCAAAATCTTCGGTAACAAACGAATGCGATGCTCCGAATCAAACGAAGCACTCTTGCAGGTATTGAGTTAACAGAGAACATACCCAGCACGACATCTGGGGCTTCCTGAGCTTCTTCCGCACTCATGTGAAAGAGGCGGCCGCTACGGTTGTTCGGGTGGTTGGGGGTGAACTTCTTGCCGTTGGCGACATGGCGTTGCTGCTGAGCAGGGCCAGAGATGTTGGCGGCAGTCTTGGCGAGTCGCTTGGGGCACTCGTTGGAGTAATGCCCCACCACTCCGCACTCGTAACAAGTGATGGTGGACTTGTCCTTGGGGGTGATGGGAACAGCGTTGCTCCCAGTCCTCGGAGCAGTGTTGGAGGTGTTGTTGTTGTGGTTGGGGGCTCGGGGTGGAGCGCAGTTGAAGTTGTTGTTGTTGTAGTTGTTGTTGTTGTGGTGGCCTCCTGGCATGGGGTTTCCTCCACTCCGGTTCTGATAACCCGGACGTGAATTCTGCATCGGGGGCTTGTTGTTTCTTGGGGCAAACCCTCCACTTGAGCTGGGGCGATACTTGTGGGTGTTGCTGGGCCCACTCTGATTCATCATTCGGCGCTTGCGGTTTTCATTGGCCTGATGGATCTTTCCCTCCATCTGGATGGCGGAGTCAACGAGGGCTTCTAGATCAGCAAAGGGAATGTTGATTAGCACCGTCTGCATCTCATCATGCAGTCCATTCAGGAACCTCTCCTTCCTCTTCTCATTGGTGTCGGTCTCATCCGGGGCGTACCTTGACAGAGTGAGGAATCTGTCGCGGTATTCTACCACGGTTAGACGGCCTTGCTTCAGTTCGCGAAACTCGTCCCGCATCTTCTTGATGAGACCCGGTGGCACATGATACTTGCTAAACTTGAGCTTGAAATCTGCCCAAGTCATCATTTGCCCTGCATTCAATGCGCGAGCACTTGTCCACCAGGCACGTGCAGGTCCTGCCAGATAGTGGGTGGCAAACAGCACCTTGTCATTCTCTTCGACTCCGGCAACCTCAAGATTGTTCTCCATAGTCTGGAGCCAATCGTCAGCATCAAGGGGTTCCTCCGTCTTGCTAAACACCGGTGGATTGGTGTTCTGGAAGTTCTTCAGCTTCGACCCTGGGTGGTCATGGTTTCCGTGGCCCTGATTGTTCTGTGCAATCTGTTGAAGTGCAGCTAGGTTGGCTTGCCGTTCAGCTCTCTCAACTTCTCTATCAGCCAATATCTGTTGCAACATCTACATCATCGCCTCCTGAGTCATGTTGCGAGTTGGAGGTGCCATCTGAACAGGGGTATGGATAATGAGATGAGAGGGAAATTTCTATGGCTCATTTTGGGATAAAATCACACAATTTAAAACTTGATTCATATCATAATAATAATATTACACACACAAACATAGTCATGAAGGTAGCAAATATTACAAGCCAACAATCCGGAGGGTTTGAAGAACCCTTTCAACAAACTACGATACATGGGGGTGATACAAAGGACCGATACATCTCATACTACGCAAGTGCTCATAGAGGAGAACTACTCTCCATCGATGCGGATGGGGAAGGTGGTGTCCATCCCGGCAGTCATGTGCTGGTGGAAGTCCAGGTCTTCCTCTTCCTCCTCCTCCTCGTAGTCGTTGTCGTTGCTCACGTAGGAGTAGCCATCCCCTTGGATGTCCTCTCCCTCGCCCTCTCCTTCCAGTGCCTGGAGCTGCTCCGCCTGAGTGGCGACGGTCTCCTTCAGGGCGGCGAGCTTGGCCTTGAGGCGGTTGATGGTGTAGTCCTTCTTTGAGACCAGCTGGCGGAGAGTCCTACGCTCCTTGGCGATGACCTTGATGGTCTCCGCCTGCTGATTCAGCTGGAGGTAGATGTGGTTGGCGAATGAGTGGGAGTTGTCCAGCTCAGCACGAGTCTCGAACAACATGAAGTCGAGATGATCGACGTGGTGCCTCAGCACGGGGTGGAAGGGCAGGCTGATGGGCAGCCCAAGAGAGGTGTGCCTTGCAAAGTGTGCAAAGCGCTCCCCTTCAATAGCCACCGAGTTTTGCCCGCACAGACGAGCGAGAGCCTCCTGTAAGGCGCGGGCGAGTCCATCCAGCCAGCTGTTCTCTCGGAGAGAGAACTGGATCTGGCGGAACATGGGTGACTCCGGCCTTCCGGGGAGGTTGGCCATGATGACCCATTGGAGCTGGCCCCCGGGCTGGTCAGCGACCTGGCCCCCGTAGAACACGGGAGGCGAGCGTCCGAGGAACTCTGAGAGGGCAAATAGATCCCTCTCAAAGATCAGATCTCCACCGTTCGCCAGCTCGTACACTTGGGTTTGGATGAAGGGCTCCATCTGTAGAGGGATTTATGAGCAAGTTAGAGAAGTGCAAGTGTTCAAAATTTTAAGTAACTTATAAATGAGAACATGAATTTGCTGGTTGAAAAGATTTCAAAGGTAAGGGTATGATTGTATTTTTCATAACTATTCCATTCATTATATTTGAAACTAAGTTTGTCAAATGTCCATTCTAACTAGGGTCTCCTAAGGTCAAACAATGGCTCTGATACCAACTTGTCAACACCCGGATTTTTAAGTCCAGATGCCCATTATATCATACATCGCAATCCCAGGAAGATTGTTTTTGCGAGACATAATAGTAAGTAGTTCAGAGTCATTATTTATTACAACACATACTTGTCTTACAACCACGGATCACATGATCCAATATTACACAAATAGATTGTTCAACATCACAAATAAGTAGCGGAAGCGTAGTAGTAGTGGACTATCTATTCCACGAGGCAACGCTTGACGTTAGAAGACGATCCTAGTTATCATAGACGTCCTGTTGTCCGTCATCCTGATACTGTTGCTCCTCTTCAAAGTCTGGCATTTGAATAGCCAGGGCAAAGCCATGAGTACTTTAAAGTACTCGCAAACTAATACTAAGGTAAATACTTATTGAGTATAGTAAGGGGTGCTAAGCTCTAGGTTGATTTGCATAAAGCCAAGTTTAATTTATCAAACATTTAGTAAAGACCCATCATTTGCTAGACTAACTCAAGTGGGAACATTAGTGTCATTCCCACAAATCATTGGTGATCCAAGTCAAATCACCTTTCAATTCATCAATCCTTTTTAAGATCAAAAATTCTGATAGCGGAAATAGTATGGCCTTTCCAATCGTCCATAACCGCGGACACGGCTATTCGAATAGGTTTAACACTCTGTAGAGGTTGTACTCTTGTGCCACAACTTTTGATTACATCCGTCGAGGATAACCCCGAATCATCGTAACTCAGTACGCGGATCATCAACCTTAACCTTTCACTTATATATACTAGTATAGGCACCTCTCCCCATGAGCTTGGCCTCCTGGTGAAAACCAACTGTTAACCCGGGAACTGCACAGGGCTTGGGTCGTACATTCACCTCATATTCACATCATTTCCCATATACGGAGGCAGCCTCGGCGTAACCCCTATGATGCTTGTTTAGAGGGAACCTGTAACACCCCACTTTTTGCAACCTTGTTTATTTGTCCATAATGCAAAAATTAGGGGGAACAAAAACTTTTTCTTAAGACTATAGATAGATGACTTGCCTTGATCTGTTGGTTATGATGAATTGCCTTGATCTGTTGGTAGATGAATTGTCTTGATTTGCTTGTTGAGTTTTGTCTTGAGCTACCTCATAGAACAACACCCCTAGTGGTTAAACAAGCAACTCACCAAATAAAACACATGTGTGACTTAGGAAATGTTGTTTTCCTTCTTACTACATCAAACCTCTCTCCTGATGACAACATGAGTGTGTCATCTTGATTTTTCTCTTTGGGGTACAAGATAGCTCAATCATCCTTAATTCAAAACTTGGTACCATCTACCCCTTGCTACATCCCTCTCTTATACCCACTCATCCTTGTTGGTTTTGAGGCCATGTCGACCCTCTGTGTTGACAGGCTTAAAATATCCAGACTTTGGCATTTGATCTCTAAGCACCCACAACTGTTATTGTTGACTTCAATGCATGGAGCTCATCTATGCAACATCCTCTTCAACCTCCACGTCCTGCATGTCTCAGTCAGTCCTTGCAACTCATATATTCAACTTGATCTGGTAACCTATCCCTTGTTCCAGCACCAGATCACTTCTTCCTCTTTTACCTCTTGTGTTTGTTTTCATTCAAATTTAATCTTTACAAAACCAAGAGTGGGACTGATGGGTACATTATGTAGCCACCACCTACCCTTGAGAACACTCCTCTCTAAATGTGTTTCCTTTCTCAAAACCCCTTTGTTTTTCTTCTCTAGTTTTGGATCACAAAACTACTTCTAGTTTTACTAAATCTTTTCAAGATACTTCTTCAAAGAAAACAAAGAACTGAAATGGGTTTTGTTTCTCATCCCATTTCTACCAAGTACTGATTTCTAAAACATTATTTCTATTTTGCTTTGTTTTAACAAAAATCTTGTTTATGGTACCTATACCATTTCTTGTGTTCCTCTTGATTATTTTACATTTGAGAAAACTCTACTTTACTTGAGAAAGTAAGTAGAATATTTTGAACTCCTATGCTCCAACTAGTTTTCTCTCAACATCTTCAAATTTCCATTACACTTGAGTTCATTCCCAATTGTCTCTAGACAATTGAGGTGTGTCCCATACCTTTCAATTAAACTCTTTTTCAAATGGCAACTCTTGCACATCTTATGCACATCTCTGATCCACCACATTGTATCCCCTCCATCCTCCAATTTTTGATCAAATGGATGATCATTTGATACTTTCAAACCACTCCCAATTAACCTCTCATTTGTAGAGCAACTTATATTTCATCATACCCATCTCGATCTTCTATTCTTTTCCATCACTACCTTGACCTCATGAATTGAAGATTTATGTCACCTTAATACCCCTTTTTTTATCTATATGTATTTACTCCTAATCTTTTATGCATCAAAACCACTAATTGACATTACCTCCTCAACATCATGTCTTGATTTATTCACATGAATGTTGTGCATCTCTCTCACATTTCTCACTTGCTCATGACAAGAAAGGAGCCGGCCATGACTTGAAATTCGGCCAGCCCTTCATCTTCATTCCTTCCTCCACAAGCCTTGTCTCCCAACTACCTCAACAATTAAATGGGCAGCCACCCACCTTGGTCAATCAAAAAAAGGAGGCAGCCACCCCTCTCCCTCTATAAAAACCCCCTAGCCGGCCACCTCCTCCACCTTTGGCCCTCATTTCTCTTCTCTCCACTCCCTCACACTCTCCTCCTCTTCTCTCCCACGAGCTGCTGCTGCCCCTGGCTCCCATGGCCGGCCATGGCCATGGAAATCCACCAAGATGAAGCTTCCCTCCTCCCTCAAGCTCCCCCTCACCATGAGAGCATCTCTCTCACTCTCTTCTCCCCTCACCCTAGCTGAATTCCTCTCTATTTCTCCTTTCTCCTCTCACAAGATTGGATCTTGATGCAGGTGCATGTTGGTCCAAGCATGGAGAAGGTTGAGCAATCCTCAGATCTGAAGCTCTTGACCAAAGTTCGTCCAAAAACTTGCTGTAATTTCTGCTATCTTGCTGTTTCAGATTCTGGTACGATCTTGTAAAATCCGCCAAATCTCGTGTGCAGATCCAAATCGAGTGATTCAAAGTTCCACAGATAGGTATTAAAAAGATCTACAACTTGGCGTTCGTCTCATCCTCAAATTCGTTACGGATTTGCATTGGTAAATAAAGTTCTTTAAACATGCAGAATCACTGTTTGTTAGATTTCTTCCGTTTTACAAAACCTTTTTGAACAAACTCAACTGTAGGTGGAAGCCCTCTTCAATACCTTCATTTTGGCGGTGGTTTCACTTCGATTGACCTCATGAAACTGAAATGGTTCACAGATCAAGATCTGGTCAGATCTGACTTTGTCGAATTAAACCAGGAGCTTGGGAACGAATTTTTGAATGAAACCAGTTGGGTAAGAAACAGCTTTTCAATGCCTTTCAGATGCAACTGACCTCATATTTTTATGATTGATGTACGATTTGTGGTGAATTAAACTTGTTCTATGTGTTCTGCGAGACATGACTGTTAGCTTTTAAATCACCAAAAATCCATTTTTGAACTTAATTGAGTGATTCCAATTCTGTAGGATTACTGAATGTTTTCTTAATCATCTCTAACAAGTTTCAAACCTTTATCTGTTCTGTAACTCCAGAGAGAAAGCAAATGGTACAGACATGCAGTAAACTTGTAAATCCATTTGTGAGAGTTTCAAAAATAATTTGAACCCAAATCCAATTGTGTATGCATCTCTGTTTAAATATCTTTCAAATGTCAGTGGTCTCATATTTTTAGGATTTTTCTACGATTTATGGCTTGCAGATCTTGTTTTCTGTACAGTCAGATTCAAGGAAATTCCTAAAATAGTAGGATTAATATTTTTGGGTGATTCCAATTGTGTTAGTCTTGTATTAGTACTGGACATCTAGGAAAAATATTATTAGTCTCTGTTCATGCATATTTGTTACTATTAGTAATGTATATGGGTGACATGCATTGTTGGACCAAAACTTGTTGGTTTATTTAAAACCCTTGACCAACTCTTTCTATTAGAATTGGGCAACCTTTGTTTTATGCTTGCAAAACAAAACCTCTGCAACTTAACATTACCCCTGTTGTTTTGCTTAAGTTTTCAAATGATGTGGATTATGGTTTGCTTCCTATTTTGGATATTGTGTTATGTGAGCAAACTAAGTTAGGAAAACTGTTTTCTACTTTTTCAAAAATGTTTGAAAATGTTTTGTGAGTGTATTTGATGTCAAACTAATGCTCTTGTCCTCTTTATGATGTTATCTACTAGGGGATACTTAGCTTGTGCCATGGTGATACCAAGAGAGGCAATTGCTAAGTTGTGATACTCTCATACCTTTACTAGGTAAATAACATGGGTTCTATTTTAGTTGTTTTGTAGTATCTATAAGTCTTTAATATGTTAGCCGTAGAAGAGTGGTTAGCTGTTGATTGTTGATTGTTGCATACTTGTTATGATTGTTGCAATATGATTGATTGTGTTCCATTTATATTTTCCGGCGATAGATGCGAACAATTCCGGAGAAGAAGAAGAAGTGGAATCGGACGAGGATTTTATTTATGTTGTTGGGATTCTTATATTGATGGAGTTGAAGAAGTACAGGGACAAATAAGCCAAGGCAAGCCATCTTTTGATCTCTGATTTGGTGTCAAGTTGGATGTCATTTGTTGATGTCCAAAGCACCTTGAATTCTTTGTGTGTTAATCTCTCTATTTATGTCATCTATGTGTGTTTCCAAGTGGGGTACTCCCTAGTGGTGATACTCCACTATTGTCTTTGTGATCATGGGATGCATGATATTATGGCCGTGCTATTCCACTTGGTTATCTTGTATGCTCAACTTGAGCATGTTCCATCTCAAGATAGTAACTTACACCACATCCACCCCCTTTGTAGTATAGAGGTATCAATGTCATGATCTTGGTATATTCTCAACTTGAGAGGAGTATGCCGTGTACCCATTGGAGAGTATGTTGGATAGTGATACTCCACTATCTAAGTTGTATTTTTTAGCACCACAAATCTGAAAGTATAATCCTCCTTGTGTTGTCATAATACATGCTTACCTTAAAGCAAGTATGATCCACTTCACTACTCCTTTGATACCTTCTATGGCAAGATGACTCTCATCTCGGCCATAGTGCAATACTAGTTCAACTCATGAAACTATAGGTTGGAAACCCCTCAAGGCTTACCTTGTTGTAAATGTTTTTTGAAAACCTTGGGTAAGTTAACTCTACCCAAGTGTATGTTTTGGAAAGACAAGGTCTTTGGACAAGGACGTTGGAGGAATATGGTTGGTTGTTGGCAAGTAAAGAAAGTGTGGGAAAAATGTTTTTAAAGGAGCACTGCGTATAAGTGTTCGCCGTCCCAACTTTTTATCGCGCAACCACACTACCCTGGTGTGGGACGGGGCTTAGCCCGTAGTTTGTTGAAGCTGGCAGGAGCACCCTTCACAACTTTCTAGGGAGGGTCACGATGACCTCCGACGCCGGGTTGCGCTCTGGAGGAGGCAATACACTGTCTAGACCGATAGCCGGACGATTGCGAGGGTCTTCCGTCGTGGCGCCGGAGATACGCTCAAAAGGAGGTATGCTGCCGGGGTGCCGGGAAGGGGTAAGCCCGCGGGGAAGGACTCGTGCCAGTGGAGATGGGCGAAAGGTTATGTCCGGGTATCCGTCGTGGCATATGTTGTTATGCGGGGATGATGCCCACACGATAGGTATCCGGATAGTTGTGGGGAAAGTGTGCAAACTCTGCAGAGTCAAATCTATTCGAATAGCCGCGTCTGCGGTCAAGGACAAGTTGAAATGGCCATACTTAGCCGGGGCTTGAGTTTTGTTTTGTTAAATGCTTTACAAAGGAAATGTGTGTTGGATGTACCGGAAAGGTACGTGAAAGGCGTGTGTTGACCATATGGAGATGGTCGTGTGAAAATAAAACAAAGTGGGGGACTTCTCCTAGTGTTTCATGTAGAGGAACTCTTCTTTAACAAAGATATAGAGATGTCATAGGACTTCCCTAGTATCCCCATCATCTGAGATGGTGGTATGCTAACTCTTCTTCAATAAAGATATAGATATGCCATAGCTATCTTTTGAAGTATCTTCTTCAATAAAGATATAGAGGTGTCATAGTACCACTTTAGTGTCTCCATCAATTGCGATGTCGGGATGCTATATCCACAAGGAAACTGATTCTATTTCACATGCTATATCCACAAGAGAAACTGATTCTATTTCACATGCTATATCCACAAGAGAAACTATTCTTCCTCTCTTGTCTCTTTTAGTTAGCATTGTCAGCACCTTTCTTGATGGTTTGCGAGTACAATTCCAAATGTACTCACGGCTTTGTCCCTGTCTATTTACTTGGCCAGACTTGAAGGACACGACGGATGAAGAAGGAGTTGGCGACGTCTATGCGAGCTAGGAACGTCTTCCCAGTCAGTTGCCTGTAGGGTTATGGCAGATGACTTGGGTACTGCGCTGCTGAAGTGATGATGCTACTCTGATGTTTAGTTAGGCCCTCCGAGGCTATTATGTAAGGATGGTCAGGTGACCTCTTTGTAATTTTCTTATTCCGCTTTGTAATGGATGGTGTAATTTGATATCAGTTCGGTTATGTGTTCACGACACACTGATCATGGGATCGTGAGCTGTATACATAACAGGGTATTTCGGACAGTTAGTCCGGGGTCCCCACAGAGCTGGTATCAGAGCTATCCTGACTGTAGGAGACCTTAGTTAGCATGGACGTTAGTTAGGAAACAATTACTTGGGGAAAATATTTATGAAACAAATTGTTTCTTCAGTCGGAAGTATAGCTTCTACTCCTCTTATTTAATCAAAGCTTCTAAATTCTTATCTCTCTGCTTTATAAATGTTTGAAAATTCTTACTCTATTGTCTCATCCACTTCAAAACTACATATTGGACGATGTCCCCAACTCAGACCGGAGACTCTAACTCAAAGATGGATCAATCCCTCGGGAAGACTCGTGTATGTCCAACAGTAGTTGTTCAAGATTGGATGCCGACTTAGTCGTGCTCATGTAGGGATGATACCATCATGTCTCTGGTTTTCACCAAAGTATGTCAAAGATCTGACCTTGTTCCTCCATGGGCTTGCACTTTTTGCAGTCGTCAGGGGTCAAGTCCTCAGTTTCTTGACTAGTAATTTTTAGGCCAGCCACGAGAAGATCTCGACTTCGGGAGCACCTCAACAGTTACCTCTTCGAAGACCTCATGTTTCCGAGATGTCGAGACTAGAAGTTCTACACAGTTTTCTCCTCCGCCTCAACATCAACGACTCAACACCCGGCCCCTTCACCACCAACTATTACAAGGATCCCTATTGAAGTCAATGCCAGCAAGATGAAGACGTCGACATATGTGACCAGCCCCAAACCAATAGGATGGATAGGACAAACTCAATCGCTTTGATTGAGCTACCCCCCCCCGCGCATTAGGAATTTTTGTGTACTTAGAGTATCATGGTTGGTGTGATGATTGCTTGTTGTTTCCTAGTGTGCTGCCTTGAGTGTTTGTATCTGTTTGCTGTGTGCATGTATGTCTTGCTATTTCGACGTTCCCGCTTTTTTTTAATTGTTTGAAATTTGCGAAACAGAAATTAAAAATGGAAATCTGCCAGTGTACTGTTTTGCTAATAAAAATAGTTTGGTAGCTCCGATTGATGTGATTCCAATTGCACTAGAACCAGTATGAAATTATCTTTCAGACGCCGCTGACCTTGTATTTTTAGGATTTTTGTGCGATTTTTAATAAATAAAACTTGATCACTGTTTCTGGTTAGTATTTTGAGTCTCAAAAATTGAAAAATAAATATTTTTGAATGATTCCAATTGTGTTGATCTTGTTTTGTTTCTGTGCATCTAGGAAAAATACCAGTAGCCCCTGTTAGTGGTATTTTGTCTCTGGTTATGATTGTATGGGTGCCGCATGCCATGATAGGATTAAAGTTTGCCTCGCCGGTGTATTATTAACTGCTAGTTAGTTGGGTAGATTAACGAAAGACTCTAACTCTAAACCCGTTAGCAGTTGTTTTTCAACCATCAGGGAAACCAACTCAGACCCCTACGTACGCCGACTACTTTCAAGGTCATCTGAAGCATCTCCACTACGCCAAGAAAGCAGAAGCTCCTACCTTCAAGAGTGACTGCACCTCTGCGAGAAGCCTTACTAACTTGGTCTAACCTTGGAGTATAGTCGTGCTAACCTCTAGGATACCTTCTTCAAAATACCCCCCTAACACACCGTCTAACCCGTTGAGTGGACAATAGCGTCAAAGCCGAGCTACATCACATGGTTCATCTGGTCCTCATCAAATGAAGCTTCTGAAGGTACTCCAAGACTAAAGACTTTAGGCGTAGTTTACCCGCTAACTTCTTAGTTGTTACTGAAATCAACACTGACCCTCAAGCTGAAGATTGTCTTCGACGACCCCTGTTGCTGCTTCATATGGGTACCAACCAGGCGTTTCTTCAACTTTCTAACTCGTCGCGCGTCCTATGGTTTAGTTAACACCGGGAGTGCCTCTTGAAGTTGCCCGAAGATTCTTCAGCTGAACCAGGAAGACCGATGACTTCTTCAGAAGCCCAGACAGAACCACGAGGCAGAAGCTCCGAGTTTTTCCGAAACCCGATGAAAAATCTTAAGGGTGGAAGACTTAGTCTTCCACTAAAAGTTGGAGCTAACCCTAACAGTTTAAACCTTTCTAACACACCGTTGGAAACATGGGATGCACTACCCCCTCTTGAAGCCGTGGACTACATAACACCCTCTCAAGGTGTTGACTCAAGACGAGAGATCAATGACTTCTCCAAAAAGCGCCCGACAAGACCCGTGGTTGAGGCTCTATGATTTCAGGAACCCCGCTGAACAATCTTAAGGGTGGAAGACTTCGTCTTCCACTAAAATCAAGCTAACTCTAAAAAGTTTTCAGCCCTGCTCAAGCACAGTTGGGTGCACTAACCCTCCCACAGCCTTGAACCCCCTCTAGGATCGGGAAGAAACTACAGATCCAACACCTGCATGGAGTAGTCAACCTCTTCACGAAGCTTGCCCTCGGAAGAAATCCATCATGTCTCCCAGAAGATGAAGCAACGACCTTCTCTACAGCGGTACGTCTACAGAAGAATGGAGTCTGACTTTAGTTAAACCTTATAACCCCTCTAGTTCTACACTCAGTAATCTCGGGACGAGATTAGTTTAAGGGTGGAAGATCTGTAACACCCCACTTTTTGCAACCTTGTTTATTTGTCCATAATGCAAAAATTAGGGGGAACAAAAACTTTTTCTTAAGACTATAGATAGATGAATTGCCTTGATCTGTTGGTTATGATGAATTGCCTTGATCTGTTGGTAGATGAATTGTCTTGATTTGCTTGTTGAGTTTTGTCTTGAGCTACCTCATAGAACAACACCCCTAGTGGTTAAACAAGCAACTCACCAAATAAAACACATGTGTGACTTAGGAAATGTTGTTTTCCTTCTTACTACATCAAACCTCTCTCCTGATGACAACATGAGTGTGCCATCTTGATTTTTCTCTTTGGGGTACAAGATAGCTCAATCATCCTTAATTCAAAACTTGGTACCATCTACCCCTTGCTACATCCCTCTCTTATACCCACTCATCCTTGTTGGTTTTGAGGCCATGTCGACCCTCTCGTGTTGACGAAGCTTAAAATATCCAGACTTTGGCATTTGATCTCTAAGCACCCACAACTGTTATTGTTGACTTCAATGCATGGAGCTCATCTATGCAACATCCTCTTCAACCTCCACGTCCTGCATGTCTCAGTCAGTCCTTGCAACTCATATATTCAACTTGATCTGGTAACCTATCCCTTGTTCCAAGCACCAGATCACTTCTTCCTCTTTTACCTCTTGTGTTTGTTTTCATTCAAATTTAATCTTTACAAAACCAAGAGTGGGACTGATGGGTACATTATGTAGCCACCACCTACCCTTGAGAACACTCCTCTCTAAATGTGTTTCCTTTCTCAAAACCCCTTTGTTTTTCTTCTCTAGTTTTGGATCACAAAACTACTTCTAGTTTTACTAAATCTTTTCAAGATACTTCTTCAAAGAAAACAAAGAACTGAAATGGGTTTTGTTTCTCATCCCATTTCTACCAAGTACTCGATTTCTAAAACATTATTTCTATTTTGCTTTGTTTTAACAAAAATCTTGTTTATGGTACCTATACCATTTCTTGTGTTCCTCTTGATTATTTTACATTTGAGAAAACTCTACTTTACTTGAGAAAGTAAGTAGAATATTTTGAACTCCTATGCTCCAACTAGTTTTCTCTCAACATCTTCAAATTTCCATTACACTTGAGTTCATTCCCAATTGTCTCTAGACAATTGAGGTGTGTCCCATACCTTTCAATTAAACTCTTTTTCAAATGGCAACTCTTGCACATCTTATGCACATCTCTGATCCACCACATTGTATCCCCTCCATCCTCCAATTTTTGATCAAATGGATGATCATTTGATACTTTCAAACCACTCCCAATTAACCTCTCATTTGTAGAGCAACTTATATTTCATCATACCCATCTCGATCTTCTATTCTTTTCCATCACTACCTTGACCTCATGAATTGAAGATTTATGTCACCTTCATACCCTTTTTTTTATGTATATGTATTTACTCCTAATCTTTTATGCATCAAAACCACTAATTGACATTACCTCCTCAACATCATGTCTTGATTTATTCACATGAATGTTGTGCATCTCTCTCACATTTCTCACTTGCTCATGACAAGAAAGGAGCCGGCCATGACTTGAAATTCGGCCAGCCCTTCATCTTCATTCCTTCCTCCACAAGCCTTGTCTCCCAACTACCTCAACAATTAAATGGGCAGCCACCCACCTTGGCCAGTCAAAAAAAGGAGGCAGCCACCCCTCTCCCTCTATAAAAACCCCCTAGCTGGCCACCTCCTCCACCTTTGGCCCTCATTTCTCTTCTCTCCACTCCCTCACACTCTCCTCCTCTTCTCTCCCACGAGCTGCTGCTGCCCCTGGCTCCCATGGCCGGCCATGGCCATGGAAATCCACCAAGATGAAGCTTCCCTCCTCCCTCAAGCTCCCCCTCACCATGAGAGCATCTCTCTCACTCTCTTCTCCCCTCACCCTAGCTGAATCCCTCTCTATTTCTCCTTTCTCCTCTCACAAGATTGGATCTTGATGCAGGTGCATGTTGGTCCAAGCATGGAGAAGGTTGAGCAATCCTCAGATCTGAAGCTCTTGACCAAAGTTCGTCCAAAAACTTGCTGTAATTTCTGCTATCTTGCTGTTTCAGATTCTGGTACGATCTTGTAAAATCCGCCAAATCTCGTGTGCAGATCCAAATCGAGTGATTCAAAGTTCCGCAGATAGGTATTGAAAAGATCTACAACTTGGCGTTGGTCTCATCCTCAAATTCGTTACGGATTTTCATTGGTAAATAAAGTTCTGTAAACATGCAGAATCACTGTTTGTTAGATTTCTTCCGTTTTACAAAACCTTTTTGAACAAACTCAACTGTAGGTGGAATCCCTCTTCAATACCTTCATTTTGGCGGTGGTTTCACTTCGATTGACCTCCTGAAACTGAAATGGTTCACAGATCAAGATCTGGTCAGATCTGACTTTGTCGAATTAAACCAGGAGCTTGGGAACGAATTTTTGAATGAAACCAGTTGGGTAAGAAACAGCTTTTCAATGCCTTTCAGATGCAACTGACCTCATATTTTTATGATTGATGTACGATTTGTGGTGAATTAAACTTGTTCTATGTGTTCTGCAGACATGACTGTTAGCTTTTAAATCACCAAAAATCCATTTTTGAACTTAATTGAGTGATTCCAATTCTGTAGGATTACTGAATGTTTTCTTAATCATCTCTAACAAGTTTCAAACCTTTATCTGTTCTGTAACTCCAGAGAGAAAGCAAATGGTACAGACATGCAGTAAACTTGTAAATCCATTTGTGAGAGTTTCAAAAATAATTTGAACCCAAATCCAATTGTGTATGCATCTCTGTTTAAATATATTTCAAATGCCAGTGGTCTCATATTTTTAGGATTTTTCTACGATTTATGGCTTGCAGATCTTGTTTTCTGTACAGTCAGATTCAAGGAAATTCCTAAAATAGTAGGATTAATATTTTTGGGTGATTCCAATTAGGTTAGTCTTGTATTAGTACTGGACATCTAGGAAAAATATTATTAGTCTCTGTTCATGCATATTTGTTACTGTTAGTAATGTATATGGGTGACATGCATTGTTGGACCAAAACTTGTTGGTTTATTTAAAACCCTTGACCAACTCTTTCTATTAGAATTGGGCAACCTTTGTTTTATGCTTGCAAAACAAAACCTCTGCAACTTAACATTAGCCCTGTTGTTTTGCTTAAGTTTTCAAATGATGTGGATTATGGTTTGCTTCCTATTTTGGATGTTGTGTTATGTGAGCAAACTAAGTTAGGAAAACTGTTTTCTACTTTTTCAAAAATGTTTGAAAATGTTTTGTGAGTGTATTTGATGTCAAACTAATGCTCTTGTCCTCTTTATGATGTTATCTACCAGGGGATACTTAGCTTGTGCCATGGTGATACCAAGAGAGGCAATTGCTAAGTTGTGATACTCTCATACCTTTACTAGGTAAATAACATGGGTTCTATTTTAGTTGTTTTGTAGTATCTATAAGTCTTTAATACGTTAGCCGTAGAAGAGTGGTTAGCTTTTGATTGTTGATTGTTGCATACTTGTTATGATTGTTGCAATATGATTGATTGTGTTCCATTTATATTTTCCGGCGATAGATGCGAACAATTCCGGAGAAGAAGAAGAAGTGGAATCGGACGAGGATTTTATTTATGTTGTTGGGATTCTTATATTGATGGAGTTGAAGAAGTACAGGGACAAATAAGCCAAGGTAAGCCATCTTTTGATCTCTGATTTGGTGTCAAGTTGGATGTCATTTGTTGATGTCCAAAGCACCTTGAATTCTTTGTGTGTTAATCTCTCTATTTATGTCATCTATGTGTGTTTCCAAGTGGGGTACTCCCTAGTGGTGATACTCCACTATTGTCTTTGTGATCATGGGATGCATGATATTATGGCCGTGCTATTCCACTTGGTTATCTTGTATGCTCAACTTGAGCATGTTCCATCTCAAGATAGTAACTTACACCACATCCACCCCCTTTGTAGTATAGAGGTATCAATGTCATGATCTTGGTATATTCTCAACTTGAGAGGAGTATGCCGTGTACCCATTGGAGAGTATGTTGGATAGTGATACTCCACTATCTAAGTTGTATTTTTTAGCACCACAAATATGAAAGTATAATCCTCCTTGTGTTGTCATAATACATGCTTACCTTAAAGCAAGTATGATCCACTTCACTACTCCTTTGATACCTTCTATGGCAAGATGACTCTCATCTCGGCCATAGTGCAATACTAGTTCAACTCATGAAACTATAGGTTGGGAACCCCTCAAGGCTTACCTTGTTGTAAATGTTTTTTGAAAACCTTGGGTAAGTTAACTCTACCCAAGTGTATGTTTTGGAAAGACAAGGTCTTTGGACAAGGACGTTGGAGGAATATGGTTGGTTGTTGGCAAGTAAAGAAAGTGTGGGAAAAATGTTTTTAAAGGAGCACCTGCGTATAAGTGTTCGCCGTCCCAACTTTTTATCGCGCAACCACACTACCCTGGTGTGGGACGGGGCTTAGCCCGTAGTTTGTTGAAGCTGGCAGGAGCACCCTTCACAACTTTCTAGGGAGGGTCACGATGACCTCCGACGCCGGGTTGCGCTCTGGAGGAGGCAATACACTGTCTAGACCGATAGCCGGACGATTCTGAGGGTCTTCCGTCGTGGCGCCGGAGATACGCTCAAAAGGAGGTATGCCGCCGGGGTGCCGGGAAGGGGTAAGCCCGCAGGGAAGGACTCGTGCCGATGGAGATGGGCGAAAGGTTATGTCCGGGTATCCGTCGTGGCATATGTTGTTATGCGGGGATGATGCCCACACGATAGGTATCCGGATAGTTGTGGGGAAAGTGTGCAAACTCTGCAGAGTCAAATCTATTCGAATAGCCGCGTCCGCGGTCAAGGACAAGTTGAAATGGCCATACTTAACCGGGGCTTGAGTTTTGTTTTGTTAAATGCTTTACAAAGGAAATGTGTGTTGGATGTACCGGAAAGGTACGGGAAAGGCGTGTGTTGACCATATGGAGATGGTCGTGTGAAAATAAAACAAAGTGGGGGACTTCTCCTAGTGTTTCATGTAGAGGAACTCTTCTTTAACAAAGATATAGAGATGTCATAGGACTTCCCTAGTATCCCCATCATCTGAGATGGTGGTATGCTAACTCTTCTTCAATAAAGATATAGATATGCCATAGCTATCTTTTGAAGTATCTTCTTCAATAAAGATATAGAGGTGGCATAGTACCACTTTTGTGTCTCCATCAATTGCGATGTCGGGATGCTATATCCACAAGAGAAACTGATTATATTTCACATGATATATCCACAAGAGAAACTGATTCTATTTCACATGCTATATCCACAAGAGAAACTATTCTTCCTCTCTTGTCTCTTTTAGTTAGCATTGTCAGCACCTTTCTTGATGGTTTGCGAGTACAATTCCAAATGTACTCACGGCTTTGTCCCTGGCTATTTACTTGGCCAGACTTGAAGGACACGACGGATGAAGAAGGAGTTGGCGACGTCTATGCGAGCTAGGAACGTCTTCCCAGTCGCTTGCCTGTAGGGTTATGGCAGATGACTTGGGTACTGCGCTGCTGAAGTGATGATGCTACTCTGATGTTTAGTTAGGCCCTCCGAGGCTATTATGTAAGGATGGTCAGGTGACCTCTTTGTAATTTTCTTATTCCGCTTTGTAATGGATGGTGTAATTTGATATCAGTTCGGTTATGTGTTCACGACACACTGATCATGGGATCGTGAGCTGTATACATAACAGGGTATTTCGGACAGTTAGTCCAGGGTCCCCACAGAACCCATACTAAAATACACAAGTTTATAGTTAAGCCCTACCCATAATCAGGTATGGTGGGGGTACTTGTATAATTGGAAGGGTATCGCATTCAAACCCATATCAGTTTTATATCAAAAATCACCATCTTCTCTTGGTCACATTCACCTTCAAAAATCATTCAATGGAATGACTCATCATTCCAAGGTTTCAAATTCATTTCAAAGTCACATGTTCCCATCTAGAGTAGTCAAATTTTATTTGATTAGCACTAACAACTATTTCATGAGGGTTGCTATCTAGCTTTGAGTGTTTCTAAGCTAACCTTTAATCTTGTTCTACTCTATACTAAGTGAATCATAAATCAAAAAGTACTTTGAAGTAAATAAGCAAAAATAATTGCAAGGTAAAAACATGGGATAGGTAATACATAAAATTAAAAGGGTGATGGTGCCTTGCTCTTGTAGAGCTTTGCATCATGGTGGTTAGCAAGAGTATTAGCTTGCCTTGGTGGGGATAGGAGTCAAAGTTTTCCTCCTCCTCTTGAGAGTAGCTTCCCTCCTCCACGTATTCCTCGTTACTAGCGTCTATATACGAATACGAGTACACAATCACCACACAAATACTTGCATGCTAGACTAAAACACACAAGAGGGTTCACACACTTAATTCTAACATCACATCCATCATGGCATGGTGAATTACTTGGTTTGTTCTTATTTAAGAGAAAATAATTTCCTCCCATTAAGTATTTATTGGATTTGCTAATTTAAATCTTTAGAGAAAATAATTTCCTCTCATTAAATCCTATCAAGATTTAATCTCCACAAATAATAATAATGTATGAAATATAAGTTGACCAAGGTCAACATTCTATTATGAGGGAGTAATAATTTAAATGAGGTGCTACACCTCATACAATTTAAAAGCTAACATTTAAATGGTTTAAAATCTCTAAGTAATAACAATCAGAGGTTTATTAGCCTAAGGTCATTTCCTCTCATTGTATTACTTAGGATCAAGATTTAAATGAGAGAGTAGCTCTCATACCATTTATAAGATTTGAATTCCACAATTTGAAATGCACTAGAAATGGCTACTTAACCATTATTTTGATCCAGTACATGATCATGCAAACAACTTGGCTATATTATGGCATAAACAATTAAAGAACATCAATTGTGATTTATGAGAGTTGGAATCAACTCAAAATCAAATTTGGTTGAATTTTAAATTAAGTTTCAAGTTGCAAAAGTCCCTGACTTGTTATTTTTAGCTTTTTAATTCTACTACGAATTTGGAGATGAGACCAGTGGCATTCCATAGATAATTTCATTAGCTTTCCAACGGTATAAAGTTTGCTAGATTTGCATTTGTAGATTTCAAACTATTCAAATTCTACTACAGCATCTGCAGGGCATTTGAATAATTATTAAACCTAATTTTGAATCTGTGGGCTAGGCGGGAAACGATACTGGGCCGAAATGGATTAAACCAACACTGCGCAGCCCAACAAGCGACGGGTGCACTTGGGCCGCCCTGACGAGGTGGGGACCACCCATCAGCGGCTCTTAACAGCGCGAAGTGGTACGCTCGAGTTAGACCGTAGGATTAGAACACGATCCAACGGTCAGTGATCGTCGTCGTCTCCGACGAGCGACGGGCTCACTGGCGGCGAGCCTAGGGGGTCGGAGGACCTACCGGCGTTCCCGCGGGGTTCTGGTGAGTGCGAGGAGGCGTTGTCGACGGCGAGGAAGCGTCTGGTAGCAGTGGCGAGGCTTGGGGCGGCGTGGATCAACGGCGTCGATGTCCTGGCTCCGGCGACTCCGATCTTGCAATTGAGGCGCCTCTGGCAGTAATTGGAGGAGCTATGGTGGTGAGGAGGATCAGTGATGAGAGGGGAGTTGAGTGGTGTGAAGAGAGCGTGCTGGGAGTGGCTCTATTTATAGGGTCGAGGGGTGCCGCGGGGTTCTGTGAAGAGGCAAGCATGGCGCGGCGCCTCCGGCGATCGAAGGGGCAAGTGAAGGACGACACTCGATGGGCGGTGGCATGGCGACGCTGAATCATCTTTCGGAGCTGCCAGAGCGGGACGGAATCGTTCAGAAGTGTGATTCGAGTGCCACGGTACGGCGGAGCTTTCCCGGCGAGGACGATGGCGACAAGGCTCCTGCGCGCGCTTGAGCATGTCTAGTGGCTAGAGGTCGTGGAGGCAATGCTTAACGCAGGCGTAGTCTTTGTAGGGGTGGAGTAGGGCGCTCGATCGCATGGCGTCCTGGCGCGTCCAGAGCGCGGTCACCGCGTGCACTGGCATGTACTGGCATGCTTTGGACGCGCGCGTTCTGGCCAATGCCATGCGTTGGCGAGTGATTGCGTGTACAGCACACGTCCGTTGGGAACCCCAAGAGGAAGGTATGATGCGCACAGTAGCAAGTTTTCCCTCAGAAAGAAACGAAGGTTTATCGAACCAGGAGGAGCCAAGAAGCACGTTGAAGGTTGATGGCGGCGGGATGTAGTGCGGCGCAACACCAGGGATTCCGGCGCCAACGTGGAACTCGCACAACACAACCAAAGTACTTTGCCCCAACGAAACGAGTGAGGTTGTCAATCTCACCGGCTTGCTGTAACAAAGGATTAGATGTATAGTGTGGATGATGATTGTTTGCAAAGAACGAGTAAAGAACAATAGCAAGCAGATTTGTATTTCAGATGTAAAGAATGGACCGGGGTCCACAGTTCACTAGAGGTGTCTCTCCCATAAGATAGCATGTTGGGTGAACAAATTACAGTCGGGCAATTGAAAAATAGAGAGGGCATAACAATGCACATACATGACATGATGAATATTGTGAGATTTAATTGGGTATTACGACAAAGTACATAGACCGCTATCCAACATGCATCTATGCCTAAAAAGTCCACCTTCGGAGTTATCATCCGAACCCCTTCCAGTATTAAGTTGCATAACAACAGACAATTGCATTAAGTATGGTGCGTAATGTAATCAATAACTACATCCTCGGACATAGCATAAATGTTTTATCCCTAGTGGCAACATCACATCCACAACCTTAGAACTTTCTCGTCACTGTCCCGCATTTAATGGAGGCATGAACTCACTATCGAGCATAAATACTCCCTCTTGGAGTTAAGAGTAAAAACTTGGCCGAGCCTCTACTAATAACGGAGAGCATGCAAGATCATAAACAACACATAGGTAATAGATTGATAATCAACATAACATAGTATTCTCTATCCATCGGATCCCGACAAACACAACATATAGAATTACGGATAGATGATCTTGATCATGTTAGGCAGCTCACAAGATCCGACAATGAAGCACATGAGGAGAAGACAACCATCTAGCTACTGCTATGGACCCATAGTCCAGGGGTGAACTACTCACTCATCACTCCGGAGGCGACCATGGCGGTGAAGAGTCCTCCGGGAGATGAATCCCCTCTCCGGCAGGGTGCCGGAGGTGATCTCCAAAATCCCCCGAGATGGGATTGGCGGCGGCGGCGTCTCAGTAAGGTTTTCCGTATCGTGGCTCTCGGTACTGGGGGTTTCGCGATGAAGGCTTTAAGTAGGCGGAAGGGCAACGCGGGGGGCCACACGAGGGCCCCACACGCCAGGGCCGCGCGGCCAGGGCATGGGCCGCCTGTTGTGGCGGCGCCTCGTGGCCCCACTCCCTTTCCCCCTCGGTCTTCTGGAAGCTTCGTGCAAAAATAGGACCCTGGGTGTTGATTTCGTCCAATTCCGAGAATATTTCCTTTGTAGGATTTCTGAAACCAAAAACAGCAGAAAACAACAACTGGCTCTTCGGCATCTCGTTAATAGGTTAGTGCCGGAAAATGCATAAATACGACATATAATGTGTATAAAACATGTAGATATCATCAATAATGTGGCATGGAACATAAGAAATTATCGATACGTCGGAGACGTATCAGCATCCCCAAGCTTAGTTCCTGCTCGTCCCGAGCAGGTAAACGATAACAAAGATAATTTCCGGAGTGACATGCCATCATAACCTTGATCATACTATTGTAAACATATGTAATGAATGCAGCGATCGAAACAATGGTAATGACATGAGTAAACAAATGAATCATAAAGCAAAGACTTTTCATGAATAGCACTTCAAGACAAGCATCAATGAGTCTTGCGGTTGCTTTCAACTTGTAACATAAAGCAATAAATCAAAGTAAAGGTATTGAAGCAACACAAAGAAAGATTAAGTTTCAGCGGTTGCTTTCAACTTGTAACATGTATATCTCATGGATAATTGTCAACATAGAGTAATATAACAAGTGCAATATGCAAGTATGTAGGAATCAATGCACAGTTCACACAAGTGTTTGCTTCTTGAGGTGGAGAGAAATAGGTGAACTGACTCAACATAAAAGTAAAAGAAAGGTCCTTCAAAGAGGAAAGCATCGATTGCTATATTTGTGCTAGAGCTTTTATTTTGAAAACAAGAAACAATTTTGTCAACGGTAGTAGTAAAGCATATGTATTATGTAAATTATATCTTACAAGTTGCAAGCCTCATGCATAGTATACTAATAGTGCCCGCACCTTGTCCTAATTAGCTTGGACTACCGGGATCATCGCAATACACATGTTTTAACCAAGTGTCACAAAGGGTACCTCCATGCCGCCTGTACAAAGGTCTAAGGAGAAAGCTCGCATTTTCGATTTCTCGCTTTTGATTATTCTCAACTTAGACATCCATACCGGGACAACATGGACAACAGATAATGGACTCCTCTTTAATGCATAAGCATGTAGCAACAATTAGTGTTCTCATAAGAGATTGAGGATATATGTCCAAAACTGAAACTTCCACCATGATTCATGGCTTTAGTTAGCGGCCCAATGTTCTTCTCTAACAATATGCATGCTCTAACCATTAAAGTGGTAGATCTCCCTTACTTCGGACAAGACGGACATGCATAGCAACTCACATGATATTCAGCAAAGAGTAGTTGATGGCGTCCCCGAAACATGGTTATCGCACAACAAGCAACTTAATAAGAGATAAAGTGCATAAGTACATATTCAATACCACAATAGTTTTTAAGCTATTTGTCCCATGAGCTATATATTGTAAAGGTGAAGAATGGAAATTTTAAAGGTAGCACTCAACAATTTACTTTGGAATGGCGGAGAAATACCATGTAGTAGGTAGATATGGTGGACACAAATGGCATAGTGGTTGGCTCAAGGATTTGGATGCATGAGAAGTATTCCCTCTCGATACAAGGTTTAGGCTAGCAAGGTTATTTGAAACAAACACAAGGATGAACCGGTGCATCAAAAATCACATAAAAGACATATTGAAAACATTATAAGACTCTACACCGTCTTCCTTGTTGTTCAAAACTCAATACTAGAAATTATCTAGAGTTTAGAGAGACCAAATATGCAAACCAAATTTTAGCAAGCTCTATGTATTTCTTCATTAATGGGTGCAAAGTATATGATGCAAGAGCTTAAACATGAGCACACCAATTGCCAAGTATCAAATTATTCAAGACATTTTAGAATTACTACATGTAGCATTTCCCGATTCCAACCATATAACAATTTAACGAAGAAGATTCAACCTTCGCCATGAATACTATGAGTAAAGCCTAAGGACATATTTGTCCATATGCAACAACGGAGCGTGTCTCTCTCCCACACAATGAATGCTAGGATCCATTTTATTCAAACAAAACAAAAACAAAAACAAACCGACGCTCCAAGCAAAGTACATAAGATGTGATGGAATAAAAATATAGTTTCAGGGGAGGAACCTGATAATGTTTTCGATGTAGAAGGGGATGCCTTGGGCATCCCCAAGCTTAGACGCTTGAGTCTTCCTAGAATATGCAGGGGTGAACCACCGGGGCATCCCCAAGCTTAGAGCTTTCACTCACCTTGATCATATTGTATCATCCTCCTCTCTTGATCCTTGAAAACTTCCTCCACACCAAACTCGAAACAACTCATTAGAGGGTTAGTGTACAATAAAAATTAACATGTTCAGAGGTGACATAATCATTCTTAACACTTCGGACATTGCATAAAGCTACTGGACATTAATGGAACAAAGAAATTCATCCATCATAGCAAAAGAGGCAATGCGAAATAAAAGGCAGAATCTGTCAAAACAGAATAGTCCGTAAAGATGTATTTTATTGAGGCACCAGACTTGCTCAAATGAAAATGACCAAATTGAATGAAAGTTGCGTAAATATCTGAGGATCACGCACGTAAATTGGCATATTTTTCTGAGCTACCTACAGAGAGGCAGGTCGAAATTCGTGACAGAAAAGAAATCTGCTATCACGCAAGCAATCCAAATCTAGTATGAACTTTACTATCAAAGACTTTACTTGGCACAACAATGCACAAAACTAAGATAAGAAGAGGTTGCTAAAGTAGTAAACAACTTCCAAGACTCAAATATAAAACAAAAATACTGAAAAACATGGGTTGTCTCCCATAAGCGCTTTTTTTTAACGCCTTTCAGCTAGGCGCAGAAAGTGTATATCAAGTATTATCAAGAGACGAAGCATAAACATCATAACTTGTTCTAATAATAGAATCAAAAGGTAGCTTCATTCTCGTTCTAGGGAAGTGTTCCATACCTTTCTTGAGAGGAAATTGATATTTGATATTACCTTCGTTCATATCAATGACGGCTCCAACAGTTCGAAGAAAAGGTCTTCCCAATATAATGGGACAAGATGCATTGCATTCAATATCCAAGACAACAAAATCAATGGGGACAAGGTTATTGTTAACGGTAATGCGTACATTATCAACTCTCCCCAAAGGTTTCTTTATAGCATTATCAACAAGACTAACATCCAAATAACAATTTTTCAATGGTGGCAAGTCAAGCATATTATAAATTTCCTTAGGCATAACAGAAATACTTGCACCAAGATCACATAAAGCATTACAATCAAAGTTATTGCTCTTCATCTTAATGATGGGCTCCCAACCATCCTCTAGCTTTCTAGGAATAGAAGTTTCAAGTTTTAGTTTCTCTTCTCTAGCTTTTATGAGAGCATTTGTAATATGTTTTGTGAAGGCTAAATTTATAGCACTAGCATTAGGACTCTTAGCAAGTTTTTGTAAGAACTTTATAACTTCAGAGATGTGGCAATCATCAAAATCCAAACCATTACAATCTAAAGCAATGGGATCATCATCCCCAATGTTGGAAAAAATTTCAGCAGCTTTATCACAGAGCAGCTTCAATAGCTTTAGCAGCTTTCAGGCAATTTTGCAGGCTTTGCACTAGGAGTAGTAACATTGCCAACACCAATTATTTTACCATTAATAGTAGGAGGTGCAGCAACATGTGTATCATTAATATTACTAGTGGTGGTAATAGTCCAAACTTTAGCTACATTATTCTCTTTAGCTAGTTTTTCATTTTCTTCTCTTTCCCACCTAGCATGCAATTCGGCCATCAATCTTATATTCTCATTAATCCTAACTTGGATGGCATTTGCTGTAGTAACAATTTTATTTTCAATATCCTTATTAGGCATAACTTTCGATTTCAAAAGATCAACATCAGAGGCAAGACTATCAACCTTAGAAGCGAGAATATCGATTTTATTGAGCTTTTCCTCAACAGATTTGTTAAAAGCAGTTTGTGTACTAATAAATTCTTTAAGCATAGCTTCAAGTCCAGGGGGTGTGTTCCTATTATTGTTTTAAGAATTCCCATAAGTATTAGCATAATCATTACCATTATTATAAGGATATGGCCTATAGTTATTACTAGAATTGTTCCGATAAGCATTGTTGTTGAAATTATTATTTTTAATGAAGTTTACATCAACATGTTCTTCTTGGGCAACCAATGAAGCTAACGGAACATTATTAGGATCAACATTAGTCCTATCATTTACAAGCATAGACATAATAGCATCAATCTTATCACTCAAGGAAGAGGTTTCTTCGACAGAATTTACCTTCTTACCTTGTGGAGCTCTTTCCGTGTGCCATTCAGAGTAATTAATCATCATATTATCAAGGAGCTTTGTTGCTTCACCAAGAGTGATGGACATAAAGGTACCTCCAGCAGCTGAATCCAATAGGTTCCGCGAAGAAAAGTTCAGTCCTGCATAAAAGGTTTGGATGATCATCCAAGTAGTCAGTCCATGGGTTGGGCAATTTTTAACCAAAGATTTCATTCTTTCCCAAGCTTGTGCAACATGCTCATTATACAATTGTTTAAAATTCATTATGCTACTCCTCAAAGATATAATTTTAGCAGGGGATAATATCTACCAATAAAAGCATCCTTGCATTTAGTCCAGGAATCAATACTATTCTTAGGCAGAGATAGCAACCAATCTTTAGCTCTTCCTCTTAATGAGAAAGGAAACAATTTTAATTTTATAATGTCACCATCTACATCTTTATACTTTTGCATTTCACACAATTCAACAAAATTATTGAGATGGGCAGCAGCATCATCAGAACTAACACCGGAAAATTGCTCTCTCATAACAAGATTCAGTAAAGCAGGTTAATTTCAAAGAATTCTGCTGTAGTAGCAGGTGTGGAGCAATAGGTGTGCATAAGAAATCATTATTATTTGTGGTTGTGAAGTCACACAACTTAGTATTTTCAGGAGTGGCCATTTTAGCAGTAGTAAATAAAGCAAACTAGATAAAATAAATGCAAGTAACTAATTTTTTGTGTTTTTGATATAGAGTGCAAGACAGTAAATAAAGTAAAGCTAGCAACTAATTTTTTTTGTGTTTTGATATAATGCAGCAAACAAAGTAGTAAATAAAATAAAGCAATACAAAAACAAAGTAAAGAGATTGGATTGTGGAGACTCCCTTGCAGCGTGTCTTGATCTCCCCGGCAACGGCGCCAGAAAATATGCTTGATGGCGTGTACGGCACACGTCCGTTGGGAACCCCAAGAGGAAGGTATGATGCGCACGATAGCAAGTTTTCCCTCGAAAGAAACGAAGGTTTATCGAACCGGGAGGAGCCAAGAAGCACGTTGAAGGTTGATGGCGGCGGGATGTAGTGCGGCGCAACACCGGGGATTCCGGCGCCAACGTGGAACCTGCACAACACAACCAAAGTACTTTGCCCCAACGAAACAGGTGAGGTTGTCAATCTCACCGGCTTGCTCGTAACAAAGGATTAGATGTATAGTGTGGATGATGATTGTTTGCAAAGAACAAGTAAAGAACAATAGCAACAGATTTGTATTTCGGATGTAAAGAATGGACCGGGGTCCACAGCTCACTAGAGGTGTCTCTCCCATAAGATAGCATGTTGGGTGAACAAATTACAGTCGGGCAATTGACAAATAGAGAGGGCATAACAATGCACATACATGACATGATGAATATTGTGAGATTTAATTGGGCATTACGACAAAGTACATAGACCGCTATCCAGACATGCATCTATGCCTAAAAAGTCCACCTTCAGAGTTATCATCCGAACCCCTTCCGATATTAAGTTGCATAACAACAGAGAATTGCATTAAGTATGGTGCGTAATGTAATCAATAACTACATCCTCGGACATAGCATCAATGTTTTATCCCTAGTGGCAACAAGCACATCCACAACCTTAGAACTTTCTCGTCATCGTCCTGCATTTAATGGAGGCATGAACCCACTATCGAGCATAAATACTCCCTCTTGGAGTTAAGAGTAAAAACTTGGCCGAGCCTCTACTAATAACGGAGAGCATGCAAGATCATAAACAACACATAGGTAATAGATTGATAATCAACATAACATAATATTCTCTATCCATCGGATCCCGACAAACACAACATATAGAATTACAGATAGATGATCTTGATCATGTTAGGCAGCTCACAAGATCCGACAATGAAGCACATGAGGAGAAGACAACCATCTAGCTACTGCTATGGACCCATAGTCCAGGGGTGAACTACTCACTCATCACTCCGGAGGCGACCATGGCGGTGAAGAGTCCTCCGGGAGATGAATCCCCTCTCCCGGCAGGGTGCCGGAGGTGATCTCCGAATCCCCCGAGATGGGATTGGCGGCGGCGGCGTCTCATTAAGGTTTCCGTATCGTGGCTCTCGGTACTGGGGGTTTCGCGACGAAGGCTTTAAGTAGGCGGAAGGGCAACGCGGGGGGCCACACGAGGGCCCCACATGCCAGGGCCGCGCGGCCAGGGCATGGGCCGCGCCGCCCTATTGTGGCGGCGCCTCGTGGCCCCACTTCCTTTCCCCCTCGGTCTTCTGGAAGCTTCGTGCAAAAATAGGACCCTGCGCGTTGATTTCGTCCAATTCCGAGAATATTTCCTTTGTAGGATTTCTGAAACCAAAAATAGCAGAAAACAGCAACTGGCTCTTCGGCATCTCGTTAATAGGTTAGTGCCGGAAAATGCATAAATACGACATATAATGTGTATAAAACATGTAGATATCATCAATAATGTGGCATGGAACATAAGAAATTATCGATACATCGGAGACGTATCAGCGAGCTCAGGCTGCGTACTGGCATGATCCTCGTGATGAGTAGATGCTCTGGGACAAGGTTTTGGAGAGAGGGGAGGGCCAGAAAAGAATTGGCCAAAGATGGCCGAGTGTGCACGGCATGGAGCTTTTGCTGCTCTCTTCTCACTTTAATCGGCCAAGCAAGTACTGGTGTTGATGCGGGGATCATAGGGGAGCACTTATCACCTCGAGTAGCAAAGAGGTTTAGGCCAAGAACCAATGGGTAATAGAGGGTAACACATTTCTGAAACTATGCCTGCCAGGTGTTCGATCTTATGGCCGCATGAACATTTTGGTCGAATTTTGGATTTCTTTTTGGTACATCTCAATTATATAATTATTGTGTTAGATTGGTGGTGGCGGTGTTCATTTTGGAATTGATTTGCAACATTTCAAATTTGGGGTCATCTTCATTTGGATTCAAAGTCACCACTTGTCAATTCTCTACTGGTCAACCTGGTCAACTTTAGCCATGGTGGTCAACATGAAAGTTGTTGACTTTGACATGGTCTTGGATGATGTGTCAATGGTTGACCAATTTTAGATTAGGAAAGAATTAAACCAGAGGGGTAAAGAGGGGATCATGTTAAAAAGCACACAAATGACCATGATCATAGGTGAGATGGTTTTGAGTTAAATTTTGATTTGATTCTGGTTTCTTTGATGCATTTGGGTTTGTTTGAGTTATATAAATATTTTAGAAACCAAAGATCAAGACATGGTAGCCTTTGGTGAAGATTTGCATAATTGGCCTAAGTGTATGTGAGGGTATTAGACTCAAATTTGTATTTCTTTTATTTTTCTCCAAAAGAGGTGTGATGATCATGAGTTAGGGTTTAATAGCAAGTGATCAACATATAAACACTCATCATGGCAATTGCACAAAATAAAAGCACATATATGCATGAAACTATATGTGACACTATATGCATATAAACAGTTTTTGTTTGTTGCAAAATTTGAGTAATTGAAACTCTCTCTTGATTTTATTATAGTTGAAACTTGGGATGTTACAGATGCTTTCATTGGTAGATATTATCCTCCCGCTAAAATTATATCTTTGAGAAGTAGCATAATGAATTTTAAGCAATTGGATAATGAACATGTTGCCCAAGCATGGGAAAGAATGAAATCTTTGGTAAAGAATTGCCCTACTCATGGACTAACTACTTGGATGATCATCCAAACCTTTTATGCAGGACTGAATTTTTCTTCGAGGAACCTATTGGATTCAGCTGCTCGAGGTACTTTTATGTGAACTTCATTAAAAATAATAATTTCAACAACAATGCTTATAGGAATAATTCTGGTAACAACTATAGGCCATATCCTTCTAATAATGGTAATGGTTATGGTAATTCTTATGGTAATTATTACAACAATAATAGGAGTGTAACCCCTGGTCTTGAAGCCATGCTTAAAGAATTTATTAGTACACAAACTGCTTTTAACAAATCTGTTGAAGAAAAGCTTGATAAAATTGATGTTCTTGCTTCTATGGTTGATAGTCTTGCCTCTGATGTTGATCTTTTAAAATTGAAAGTTATGCCTAATGAAGATAAAGATATTAAGTCATTTGCTACAGCAAACGCCATCCAAGTTCGAATTAATTAAAATATTAGATTGATGGCTGAATTGCATGCTAGGTGGGAAAGAGAAGAAAACGAAAAACTTGCTAAAGAGAATAATGTAGCTAAAGTTTGGACTATTACCACCACTAGTAATGTTAATGCTTCACATGTTGCTAAACCTCCTACTATCAATGATAAAATAATTGGTGTTGGCAATGTTTCTACTCCTAGTGCAAAGCGTGCAAAACTGCCTGAAACTGCTGAAATTGCTAAAACTGCTGAAACTGTTTGTGATAAAACTGCTGAAATTTTTTAAAATATTGGGGACAATGATTCCATTGCTGTAGATCATAGTGGTTTACATTTTTATGATTGTCATATCTCTGAAGTTATTAAGTTCTTACAAAAACTTGCTAGAAGTTCAAATGCTAGTGCTATAAATTTGGCCTTTACAAAACATATTACAAATGCTCTCATAAAAGCTAGAGAGGAGAAACTAAAACTTGAAACTTCTATTCCTAGGAAGTTAGAGGATGGTTGGGAGCCCATCATTAAGATGAGGGTCAATGATTTTGATTGCAATGCTTTATGTGATCTTGGTGCAAGTATTTCTGTTATGCCTAAGAAAATCTATGATATGCTTGACTTGCCACCATTCAAAAATTGTTATTTGGATGTTAATCTTGCTGATAATGCTATAAATAAACCTTTGGGGAGGATTGATAATGTTCGCATTATGGTTAACAATAACCTTGTCCCCGTTGATTTTGTTGTCTTGGATATTGAATGCAATGCATCTTGTTCCATTATATTGGGAAGACCTTTTCTTCGAACTGTTGGTGCTATTATTGATATGAAGGAAGGTAATATTAAATATCAATTTCCTCTCAAGAAATGTATGGAACACTTCCCTAGAAAGAGAATGAAGTTACCTTATGATTCTATTATTAGAACAAATTATGATGTTGATGCTTTGTCTCTTGATAATACTTGATTCACACATTCTGCGCCTAGCTGAAAGGCGTTAAAGAAAAGCGCTTATGGGAGACAACCCATTATTTTACTTCTGCACTTTTGTTTTATATTTGAGTCTTGGAAGTTGTTACTACTGTAGCAACCTCTCCTTATCTTTATTTTATTGCATTTTTGTGTCAAGTAAAGTCTTTGATAGTAGGGTTGATACTAGATTTGGATTACTGCGTAGAAACAGATTTCTTACTGTCACGAAATTGAGCAGCCCCTTCTGTAGGTAATTTATAAAAATCTGCCAATTTACGTGCGTGATCCTCAGATATGTACGCAACTTTCATTCAATTTGAGCATTTTCATCTGAGCAAGTTAAGTGCTCCAGAAAAAATCGTCTTTACGGACTGTTCTGTTTTGACAGATTCTGCCTTTTATTTCGTATTGCCTGTTTTGCTATGTTTGATGGATTTCTTTGTTCCATTAACTTTCAGTAGCTTTGTGCAATGTCCAGAAGTGTTAAGAATGATTATGTCACCTCTGAATATGTGAATTTTCGATTATGCACTAACCCTCTAATGAGTTTGTTTTGAGTTTGGTGTGGAGGAAGTTTTCAAGGGTCAAGAGAGGAGGATGATACAATATGATCAAGAAGAGTGAAAAGTATAAGCTTGGGGATGCCCCCGTGGTTCATCCCTGCATATTTTAAGAAGACTCAAGCATCTAAGCTTGGGGGTGCCCAAGGCATCCCTTCTTCATCGACAACTTATCAGGTCACCTCTAGTGAAACTATATTTTTATTCCGTCACATCTTATGTGCTTTACTTGGAGCGTCTGTTTTTTTTTGTTTTTTTTTTGTTTGAATAAAATAGGATCCTATCATTCCTTGTGTGGGAGAGAGACACGCTCCGCTGTTGCTTATGAACACATGTGTTCTTAGCTTTACTTTTAATGTTCATGGCGAAGGTTTAAACTGCTTCGTTCATTGTTATATGGTTGGAAACAGAAAATGCTTCATGTCGTAATTGGTATAATGTCTTGAATAATTTGATACTTGGCAATTGTTGTGCTCACATAGATCACGTTTAAGCTCTTGCATCATGTACTTTGCACCTATTAATGAAGAACTACATAGAGCTTGTTAAAATTTGGTTTGCATGATTGGTCTCTCTAGAGTCTAGATATTTTCTGGTTAAGGTGTTTGAACAACAAGGAGACAGCGTAGAGTCTTATAATGCTTGCAATATGTTCTTATGTAAGTTTTGCTGTACCGGTTTATACTTGAGTTTTCTTCAAACAACCTTGCTAGCCTAAACCTTGTATTGAGAGGAATTCTTCTCGTGCATCCAAATCCTTGAGCCAAAAACTATGCCATTTGTGTCCACCATACCTACCTACTACATGGTATTTCTCTGTCAATCCAAAGTAAATTACTTGAGTGCTACCTTTAAAATTCTATTCTTTGTCTTTACAATATATAGCTCATGGGAAAATAGCCTTAAAAACTACCGTGGTGAAGAATATGTAGCTTATGTATCTTATTTCTTATAAGTTGCTTGTTGAGCGGTAACCATGTTTCTGGGGACGCCACCAACTATTACACCATTGTTGAATATCATGTGAGTTGCTATGCATGTTCGTCTTGTCTGAAGTAAGGGTGATTTATCATGATCAAATGGTTTGAGTATGCATATTGTTAGAGAAGAACATTGGGCCGCTAACTAAAGCCATGAATCATGGTGGAAGTTTCGAGTTTGGACAATTAATCCTCAATCTCTTATGAGAATATTATCTCGTTGTTGAATGCTTATGCATTAAAGAGGAGTCCATTATCTGTTGTCTATGTTGTCCCGGTATGGATGTCTAAGTTGAGAATAATCAAAAACGAGAAATCAAATGAGATCTTTCTCCTTAGACCTTTGTACGAGCGGCATAGAGGTACCCCTTTGTGACACTTGGTTGAAACATATGTTATGCAATGATAATCCATGTAAATCCAAGCTAATTAGGACAAGGTGCGAGCACTATTGGTAATCTATGCATGAGGCTTGCAACTTATAGGATGTCTTATACATAACACATATGATTTATTACTACCGTTGACAAAATTGTTTCTATGTTTTCAAAATTAAAAGCTCTAGCACAAAAATAGTAATCCATGCTTCCCTCTACGAAGGGCCTTTTCTTTTACTTTATGTTGAGTCAGTTTACCTACTTCTTTCTATCTTAGAAGCAAACACTTGTATCAACTGTGTGCATTGATTCCTACATATTTGCTTATTTGCATTCATCATATTACTTTGTGTTGACAATTATCCATGAGATAAACATGTTGAAGTTGAAAGCAACTGCTGAAACTTATATCTTCCTTTGTGCTGATAGCGTACAAGACACACGTCCGTTGGGAACCCCAAGAGGAAGGTGTGATGCGTACAGCAGCAAGTTTTCCCTCAGTAAGAAACCAAGGTTATCGAACCAGTAGGAGTCAAGGAACACGTGAAGGTTGTTGGTGGCGGAGTGTAGCGCGGTACAACACCAGGGATTCCGGCGCCAACGTGGAACCTGCACAACACAATCAAAGTACTTTGCCCCAACGTAACAGTGAGGTTGTCTATCTCACCGGCTTGCTGTAAACAAAGGATTAGATGTATAGTGTGGAAGATGATGTTTGTTTGCGAAGAACAAGTAAAGAACAAGTATTGCAGTAGATTGTATTTCAGATGTAAAGAATGGACCGGGATCCACAGTTCACTAGTGGTGTCTCTCCCATAAGATAAATAGCATGTTGGGTGAACAAATTACAGTTGGGCAATCGACAAATAAAGAAGGCATAACAATGCACGTACATATATCATGATGAGTACTATGAGATTTAATCAGGGCATTACGACAAAGTACATAGACCGCTATCCGACATGCATCTATGCCTAAAAAGTCCACCTTCAGGTTATCATCCGAACCACTTCCAGTATTAAGTTGCAAACAACAGACAATTGCATTAAGTATGGTACGTAATGTAATCAACACAAATATCCTTAGACAAAGCATCGACTTTTTATCCCTAGTGGCAACAACACATCCACAACCTTAGAACTTTACGTCACTGTCCCAGCATTCAATGGAGGCATGAACCCACTATCGAGCATAAATACTCTCTCTTGGAGTCACAAGTATCAACTTGGCCGAGCCTCTACTAGCAACGGAGAGCATGCAAGAACATAAACAACATATATGATAGATTGATAATCAACTTGACATAGTATTCAATATTCATCGGATCCCAACAAACACAACATGTAGCATTACAAATAGATGATCTTGATCATGATAGGTAGCTCACAAGATCTAACATGATAGCACAATGAGGAGAAGACAACCATCTAGCTACTGCTATGGACCCATAGTCCAGGGGTGAACTACTCACACATCGATCCGGAGGCGATCATGGTGATGAAGAGTCCTCCGGGAGATGATTCCCCTCTCTGGCAGGGTGCGTCTCTGGAAGGTTTTCCGTATCGTGGCTCTCGGTACTGGGGTTTTCGCGACGAAGGCTTTAAGTAGACGGAAGGGCGGAGTCGGAGGCGTCACGAGGGGCCCACACACTAGGGCGGCGCGGGCCCCTCCTTGGCCGCGTCGCCTTAGTGTGTCGCCACCTCGTGGCCCCACTTCGTATCCTATTCGGTCTTCTGGAAGCTTCGTGGAAAAATAATACCCTGAAGGGGATACGAAATCCCATCTCGGGGGATTCAGGAGATCGCCTCCCGCACCCTGCCAGAGAGGGGAATCATCTCCCGGAGGACTCTTCATCACCATGATCGCCTCCGGATCGATGTGTGAGTAGTTCACCCCTGGACTATGGGTCCATAGCAGTAGCTAGATGGTTGTCTTCTCCTCATTGTGCTATCATGTTAGATCTTGTGAGCTGCCTATCATGATCAAGATCATCTATTTGTAATGCTACATGTTGTGTTTGTTGGGATCCGATGAATATGGAATACTATGTCAAGTTGATTATCAATCTATCATATATGTGTTGCTTATGTTCTTGCATGCTCTCCGTTGCTAGTAGAGGCTCTGGCCAAGTTGATACTTGTAACTCCAAGAGGGAGTATTTATGCTCGATAGTGGGTTCATGCCTCCATTGAATCTGGGACAGTGACAGAAAGTTCTAAGGTTGTGAATGTGCTGTTTCCACTAGGGATAAAACATCAATGCTTTGTCTAAGGGTGGGGCCGCGCCCCCCTAGGGTGTGGCCGCCTCGCGTCCCCTCTTCGTCTCCTCTTCGGACTTCTGGAAGGCTCCGTGGAAAATAAGACCGTGGGCTTTTGTTTCGTCCAATTCCGAGAATATTTCCTGTGTAAGATTTCTGAAACCAAAAACAGCAGAAAACAGGAACTGGCGCTTCGGCATCTTGTTAATAGGTTAGTGACGAAAAATGCATCAAAATGATGTAAAGTGTATATAAAACATGCGAGTATTGTCATAAAACTAGCATGGAACATAAGAAATTATAGATACGTTTGAGACGTATCAGAGCTCCTCCCAATAATAAAGATCCAACAAAAAATCCAAAGTCTTTCAGTCAGTGTCAATAGATGGGATGGAGTCGGACGACACTTCATGGGAGAGAGGGAAGGCCGAGGAGGTGTCGGGCGCATCAGGACCAAGCGGCGAGAGGAAGGGGCTCTTGTTTACCCGTGATCATCTAGGAGGCACTATTGCATGCACCCCTTCCACCTCTGTTGGTGCTAGCTAGGGAGTGTTGATGTGGTCAGTTTGCTCGACTAAGGACACTCATTGGGGACCATGGAGTGGCGGCAGGGCACATCATTTGTAAATGTGGGTTTTTTGGGATTGTTGCGGCCACTCGTTGTATTTATACATGCGCTGGGGAAGGCAAGAAAGTGGCAAAACGATAGGAACAACAGGCAGGAAGATGAAACCTTACTGAACCATGTTCATAGTTCACACTGAACACTGAACGCACACGTTTATTGAACCATGTTCATAATACATAGACCTTAATCCAATTGCGTCTATGAGTAATAATCCAACTTCAGGTTAGCATCCGCACCCCTTCTAGTATAAAGTTGCAAGCAACATACTATCGCATTAAGCAATGTGTATAATGTAAACAATAGAGTTACCCTTGGATAAAACATTGTTGGGTTATCCCTAGTAGCAACAGCACATCTACAACCTTAGAAGTTATAAAGTCACTCTCCTAGGAAACTAAAGGCATGAACCTACTATCGAGCATAAATATCCCCTCTTGGAGTCACAAGTATCCACTTGGCTAGAGTTGCTACTAGCAATGGAGAGCATCCAAGATCAAAAATAACATATGACATGAATATATAATCAATCTTAACATAGTACACAATATTCATCGGATCCTGCAAAACAAACATAGAGGATTACATAAAGATGATCTTGATCATGTAGGGCAGCTCACAAGATCGATACATGAAGCACAAGGTGGAGAAGACAACAATCTAGCTACTGCTATGGACCCATAGTCCAGGGATGAACTACTCATGCATCACTTCAAAGGCGGGCATGGCGATGTAGATGCCTCCGGCGATGATTTCCCCCTCCGGCAGGGTGCCGGGAAAAGATTCAGAACCCCCCGAGATGGGTTCGGCGATAGCGGCCGCGGCGGAACTTTTCGTGGAAGGAGGCTCATGTATCCAAGGTTTTCCCGAGAAGATGTATATATAAATAGGCGGAGGATTCAGGTCGTTGGGGCACCTATGGGCCCCACACCTGCCCTAGGCGCGGGCCAGCCCTAGGTCGTGCCTAGGGGTGGTGTGGGCGCCTGGTGCACCTCTTCGCCCCCCCCCCCTCCGAACTTCGTCTTGGTTTCGGTAAAATATTGACTTCGGCTTTTGTTTCGTCCAATTCCGAGAATATTTCCTGTACAACTTTTCTGAAATACAAAAACAGCAGAAAATAGGTAACTGGCACTGTGGCATCTTGTTAATAGGTCAGTGACGGAAATCGTGTAAAAGTACAACCAAGTGTAAACAAAACGCATATGAATTGGTGGAAAAAAGCGTGGAGCATCAAAAATTATAGATACGTTTGAGACGTATCAGTGATTAACACCATGTTTAGCACTTGTGAGTAGTTCCCCATGTTCTTGAGGAAACGATTATATATGATGTGCAACAAGTATTACGTCAAGTTTTTATTTTTTATCTTGTCCTGTGATGGTTTTATACGAACGTCAACTGGATATTATTTCACCTATATGGGCTTATAGGGATGCACTTACATGCAATGATGAGGGTTGGAAGGAACGGAATGATAGAAATTGTTTTTCAATAATTTGAATTAGAGGTTTTATATCGGGGACCCATGAACTAATTGCTATGATGGGGCATTTATGTGTTAATGATTCATATACTTGCTCATGAAAATGGCTCTAGGACCCATCATAAGGGGAATATTTCCTCATATCTATGGTTGCACCTAATTTAGGCTATGGCCCTAAGGGAATGAAACTTTAAAAGATATTTACCATGTTGTGTAGAAGTCTAAATGCTAGTAAATCATTGCCGCCCTCAGGACCACTTGTTACATATTAGTTCACACACACAGAGCTTGCCCTCTTTCGGCATATAGGATTGGGCTTTCTCTCATTGAGATCATTTACGTATTCCTATTTACTTTCAGTAGTTTATTTCATTACAAACTAACCACATAAAAACACCAAAACTATTGCATCATTTTTAATGTTTACTTGTCAAAATTTCTAACCAATACCTTCAGCTCCTCGTGCGTTCGACAACTTTTTTTTATTGAAAAGTACTAAAATTGATATCCTGCACTTGGGAGCCATCAAGACACTTTTCTAGCGTAGTTGCCGGGGAGCGTAGCGCTATTGGTAAATGGTTTCATAAGGAAGTTTTTTGTTTTTAATTTTTACTATTTATCTCGTCGTGGATCTCTCAAGACGTGAAGCTACGCGCTTAACTCTATATGAATATGTATGATTTGTTAAAGATAAGGTCGAGAAACCCCCTGAACCGAAAGTGGTGTATCAAATTCCTATTGGTATTGCCAAAAGAGCTATGAAACTAACCATTTCAGGGGATAAAAGTCAAACTGTTATGGGACATCAACAATTTCTTGTCACAAATGACTAAGATTGAACCAGGTGTATGTGTTCAACTCAGATGGCACACGTTTTTTTTACCAAATTTTATGCTTTTTTTGCATACATCGGTGGCATTTTATCTATGCAATAACAAGTAATAATCCAGATGTAGCCAGCAACCCGCAACTTAACATTGCATGCAAATACATTTGTAAAACTCATTGCTATTTGATTGTACATTTCATACACCACATGTATGTATTTTTATATAGAATCAACTTTCAGATATACAAATGAGACCATGCCGTGCACTTTTTCTTTGGCACATGTATTTTTATATAGAATCAGCTTTTAGATATACAAATGAGACCATGCCGTGCACTTTTTATTTGGCACATGGATTTTGAGGCAAACATCGTCTCATAGACATCCCCGCATGTGGTCTTCGGGGAGAGAATTAAAGGAGGTGTACACAACACGATGATTGTGGCCTACTCTTCGCGCCACATTTGTGATAGAATCTGCACCAACAATGGCTCCAACCATCTTCCATTCTTGCTTCCGTTGGAGCTCCTCCCGATAATAAAGATCCAACAAAAAATCAAAAGTCTTTCAGTCAGTGTCTATAGATGGGATGGAGTCATACGACACTTCATGGGAGAGGGAAGGCGAAGGAGGTGTTGGGCGCATTGGGACCAAGCGGCGAGAGGAAGGGGCTCTTGTTTACACATGATCATCTAGGCACTATTGCATGCACCCCTTCCAGCTCTTTTGGTGCTAACTAGGGAGTGCCGATGTGGTCAGTTTGCTTGAGTAAGGACTCTCATCGGGGACCAAGAAGTGGCGGCAGGGCACATCATTTGTAAATATGGTTTTTTTCGGAACTGTCACCACCACTCATAGTATTTATACATGCGCTGGGGAAGGCAAGAAAGTTGCAAAACGATAAGAACAACAAGCAGGAAGATGAAACCTTACTGAACCATGTTCATAGTTCACACTGAACACACATATTTACTAAAACCTAAATGCGTGTAGTACATCTTACATGGTCATATTATACGAATCGTGTGTGATTTCCTTGATTCCATGGATCACCTGCATCTGATTATTTCCATTATCAAAAGTGGTCTTTTGCAAAGCACATGTATCAGCACATCTGTGTGAGATTGGGGAGGGGGGCTGAAAAAGCCCGGTATGTACTAGTGTCTCACACAATGAAGTATGGATTAACGACTAGATTGAAATTAAAATAGCTACATGCATGATTCCCATCCAATTGTATATTGCATGTCTTATTTTCCTGGCTAATTAAGGCCTGTAACATGAACCTCGAAATTAATCAAACACACAACAATGGAGACATGCTCATACATATACAACTTTAAAATTTTATTTTTTTCCTTGTCTCCAGCAAGCTAGGTTGCCCTTAGATCATGGCGTTCGTCTTGTTCATCACCTCCTGAATCATAGTCCCGAGAGTCTCGAGTTTCATTGGTTTGTCCACAAACACATCGGCACCAGCACTCATGAACGCCTCCATGGCATTCTCATCAGCTGACACCCCAACAATCATCACATCAGTTTCTCCCAGAGCACGGATCTTCTTAACTGCCTATCAGGTAGAAGATGTTTTTTTAAGGTGACCAGTAATATTCAGGCAAAAAGATACATATTATTCATACGTAAATAAATAAATGGGAAAATAGTTAAAATACCTCAGGTCCAGACATTATGGGCATGTTCTTATCACACAAAACAATGTCAAACTTCTTCCCTTCAAGGAAAAAATATAGAGCTTCTTTCCCATTATTAGCCACAACAATCTCGCAGTTAAACATGCGTAACATCGCAGAGAGAACGAAGGTACAAACTCGAATGTCCTCAACAATCAATGCCTTCACGGGAGATCCCTAGGCGTTGGATACCATGTTCGCACAAACGAACTGCAAACAGAGCAAAGAGATTAGCTATTTCGTATTTATGCCTAATGTTTGAAGACGATTGTTACCAGTATTTGAAAGAAGAATAAATAATTAAACCATAATATCAATTAATAAATCATATATTATGATAAATAATGATTACAAATAATTTGTTTTGCTAAAGTATGACAAATTTATTTTTGCAAAATCATGCACAATAAACTCAAATCATGAGATGTATATATTGAATGATGTACACATTGTTATTATTTAATCCGTATCTACTAATTTATCATAAGGTTCGTCACAACAAGAAAAATTTAAGCTTACATATACGGGGATAAAAGAGCATAAAAAATAGATGGAAAACACACACAAACAATAATGTACTTGGGCTAACAATTATTGTAAAGATTGTGCTACACATGGATAATTCCCCATGTTATTTACTTCAACAAGTAGCACCCAAACAACATGAAGATAACCACAACATAAAAAAAAATAACATGAAAATGGCAACACATACGCAAATATGGCTGCCAAAAACAGCAAAAACTATGTGATGCAAAGATACGAATGCACTAGGTCCATCAAACACATGTATGGAAACTCAAAGCCTGGAGGGACAGAAAATACTACATGATGATACAAAACAAGGCCTAAAAATAAAGAATAGTGACCTTAAAACTAGCTAAAGATCTTGGTCGAGAAGGATGTAGCTCTCTTGCTGCTTGAAGCTTTGGGGTCGTGTCCCTTGAATTCACTCTATGCAAGGTATTTATAAGGAACCCAAGGGAGGCGTGTCCCCAAAGCTCCAGATCTCCACCATCCATTCATAAAACTATGGGTTCACAATTTCACATATGCAAATATCTGCTCCGCCGCACACCAACATACAAAATTGGGAGATCAATACTGATATATTGTTTGTAGTATTGTGATTAATGTTCCATATATATCCATCTTCTAGAGATTGTAAGGAACCGATTTTTACATGAGGATATGTGTGCCAAAAGATATATATGGCTTCAAGGATTGCCTATTATAGCAGCAAGTTCACAATATCTATCTATATCAATGTGGCGGCATATCTAGATACCACAATAGGGTCACAATTCATTTATTTATTTCCATTAACAACACCAGGTGGCAGTTCATCTGTATTAGGTGATATAGTGGTGATTATTTTAATTATGGCGGGAAAATCATATAATGAACTTGGCCAAGATAGACATCAGCGTTTAATGAAGGTTATTTTGCATCCAGTACATTACAGACCGATACATCTCAAACGTATCTATAATTTTTGATGATCCATGCTTGTTTTACACCAATTCATATATGTTTGGGATATCTATTTTCGTGCCCTCGTTTCCTTAGTTGTGCTCAGTTTTCCCCAGCTCCTTAATATTTCCTCAGTTTTCCCCAAGTTCTTGTTTGAAACCCGCAGAAGCAGCTCAGACGGCAGGATTCCAGTTAAGTTGACCGTTCCGTGCTGACGTGTGGGGCCGCGTCGTGTGGGCTCGCGTCGCGTGGGGTTGGTAGAAAGGGACTGCGTGGGACAGGACGAGATAGCGTTTGGTTGCACGTGAGCAGGAGCTGGGTTTTGTCTCTCTCGGCCCAAATTGGCATTTTTAAGAGCACATTTTTCTCTCTTTCTCTCTCTGTCTTTTTCACCAAATTAGTATCAAATCTAGAGAAGCTTCTATTTCTGTCTTTCTTCAATTATTTATGCCTTTTGGCCCTCATTTTTTGCCCAATATGGCAGCAAATCTAGTAGCAAATCTAGAAGCTAGTATATGATAAATTCACAGCAGCATAATCAGAAAACTAAGTATAATACATAAACTACGTACAGCAGCCAAAAGCAGCCAATAACGTTGTTAATGTTCACGACAAACTAAGCTGAAAAAAATAGAAGACGCACACAATGTATGGACAACAAGAAGATTAGGATACCCCAGGATGAATGAATTTGTTCTTCATTCCTCATATATTTCTTCGTCGCTCCATTCGTGCATTACCCCAAGGAAATATTCATTGAACTCCTTCCGTCTGCAATGTGCAGCCAATACATCCTCCAAACGGTATGGCCTGTGTTCATTTGTCATATTGTAGTTTCCTATTCTATCCACACGTAGTGGCCACTCATCCAAGGCCTTTGTATCATGAGAGTACTCTCTGATATAACCCAAATCCGTGTAGTAGATGCAGCCAGGTCGAAGTGTCGGGTGCACTCTGGTGTCGACGGAGATACACCGGATATAATTCACAAAAAAGGCATTACTGCCAATGTTACTGACCGGATGGAGAGAGTGGCTCTGAGTGTCCACACGGTACACCAATGGTTTGCCCGCCAAAGCCAGGCTGACCAACAACACAAGCAGCAGATCACTATCCGACTTCACAAGGTAGAACTTCTCATTTCCAAGTTCTGGAAATAAAATTAGTGTCTCCATCTTGACAGTGCTCGCGCGCTGCTGCAACTGTACATTGGTGCACACTATTCTTCCGGACTCAAAATTGTCCGCAGCTACTGCATACAGTTCACCATTGAACGGGGTAATGCAACGCAGACAATGGTTCTCGATCGAAAATCTTTCTTCTCCCCAATATTCATATATAACCTTAGTTGGAGTGCTCTCATAGACCGAACCAATTTCCGGCGGGTAATGTGCGGCAACGAAGACCATAGTCGGGGATTTGATTACAGCGACTGAATCCAGAAAAACAGATGGCATCTTCGCCTCAAACATAGTGTTCGATTTCTTTGTGAGTGGGTTCAGAAGCCGTATCTTGTGCGGCGGGTTCTTCTGGGCAAGCACGATGACGCCACGGCAAAAGCCGACGAAGTAGTATCTAAAATATATTGAAGAAGATAACATTCAGCACTAAGATGTTTAAGATTGAAAATAAAAAGGTAGATTAACCCTATAGATATGGAGGAATTTGAACCTTGCATGAACTTCCGATAGATCTATGGTGACGTAGCGTGATGTGCCGAGTTGGAGGAAGGTGAACTCAGCGACGCGTGGAAGGGCGTGGTCTAGCATGATCCATTCGTGCAGGTGCACGTCGGGCTCAGGTAAACCTGAGTGTCAATTTCTACAGACTTGACTCATAGCAGAGTAGGTGTCCGCGTACTCCTCGTTCGCCAGTAAGCATTCGCCGATCTTGTGAAGTGGTCCATCGGCCGAGAGAGAGGCCCAGTTCACGGAGGCGCCGCGCTTGGATGCGCCGCCCTCGGAGGCGACGGGCTCGGCGGCGACTGGCTCGGCGGCGACGGGCTTGGATGCGACGGGCTCGGAGGCGACGGTCTCGGAGGCGACGGCCGCTGGCGCATTCTTCTTCTCCATCGCCGGTAGGGTAGCACGCGTACGGCGGTTGGGGTTTTTTCGATTTGGAGAAGTTGATGGGACGTGAGAGGCGTGGTTTCGTGCGTGAGCGAGAATGAGACGTACTGTGTGAAGAGTGAGGGAGAGAGGGGCTTACGCGTCCTAAATGCGACCGGCGTCCTACGCGTCCACTAGTGCACGTTTACACCGTGACACGCGTCAACATTGGCACGTCTTCCACTTCTGCACCGCAACACGCGTCCTCGAGTCTAACCCTGGAAATTTAGATATACTCAGGTATACCCTCGAGTCATATACTAGCATTTTTTGTGTGCTTAGTTTTCTCCTTGAGTGCTAATACTAGCTAGTGCAATATACTCAGTTTTACCCTCAAGTGGCTGGTCAACAGAAAGTCAACAAATGGGATTAACCAGTTAAATGAGTTATTTAATGTGCAAAAAATTCCGAAAAAGAGTGGCACTTACTCATGGAGTCTTTACCACAAATTGCCACTTCTCAAATCATAGATAAATCAAGTTTTACCACAAATTGTCACTTCTCAAATCACCTAGTAGCTATGAAGGTGCATGGTTTTCCACAATAAGACCTACCCAAAACAGTTTTCCCCAAAACATACTTTGTCTGAATGAGGCCATAATTTTCACACTCATGTATATTTGTATTGCAAATAGTTTGAGGTAGGGCAAGATGGGTTTCATTGTACAAAACATGCATTTTTCATTTTTTAAATCTCATATTTGAATCCCTTAGTCTGTTTACTACTCACTTGCCCTTGGTTTCTTGATACTACTCAGTTTTGCCCTCTTCCTTCACAAATTCTCACAGACGCCCAACATTGCCCTGATTGGTCTAGCCCATGTCACGCGGATCGTGCCCGCCGACCATTGATCGTATGATTTAACGGGCAGGATAACCCCTATCTCTCTCTGGTCGGGGCCACCACCCTCTCTCTCTCTCTCTCTCTCTCTCTGTCGGCGGTTAGCTTCCACCCTCTATGTATGCTAAAGGACGGTTACCCAGTACGCTAAAGTTTGGTTTTCTACATTATTTTTCACGAGCTAAATTATAAACTCTTTTAGGCATTATTTTTCACGCAAAAAATGATAAACCATCACCGATTTGTACTTTTCACGCAAAAAATGATACACCATCACCCATTTGTTGTAGCCATTACTTTTCACGCAAAAAATGATACACCATCACCAATTTGTTCTAGCCATTACTTTCCACGCAAAAAATGATACACCATCACCCATTTCTTGTAGCCATTACTTTCCACGCAAAAAATGATGAACAATCACCGGTTTCTTGTAGCCATTACGGTAAAATGATAAACTATCATGAATTACCATTTCTTTTAGGCATTACTTTTCACGGTAAAATGATAAACTATATCACGAAGTTCCATTTCCGTCAAGATAGTCCACATTACTTTTTTGTTGAGATATACTCCCTCCGTCCACAAATAAGTGTACTTTTAGCTTTTGTACTAAGTCAAATATTTTAAGTTTTGACCAACCGTAAATAAAAAAGTAGCAACATATATGATGAGATTTTGGTATAATTTGAAACTACATTTCAAAATGAATCTCGGGATGACTACCCCCACAACGGTCATGTCCTCCTTAATTTATTGTGTAAACCCCCACAACGGTCACCTCCTCCTTAATTTATTGTGTAAACCCCTACAACGGTCATCTCTCCCTTATAAACACCCACAACGTCCATCCCTTGTGTCAATAGGTTCCGCCTCTCTCTTCTTCGTTCACATACACTTGATCCATTGCCATGGCTTCCACGTCTCGGACGCGGACCGGAAGGGGAAGGGGAAGGGGCGGTCGGGGTGGTGGATCATCATCGTTGCCACCACCACCGTCAACACTGCCATTGATCATAGAGGAGTTCTTCATCGTCGTCTATGAAGACCCTTTGGTCAAGAAGGTACGTAAGCGTTCCCACATATATGATGCATGTGATTAATTATGGGCATGTTCTAAAAAAACCTTTAATTTGAAACGATCGGCACTCGATCTCTTTGCAGGCACTCCCAAAAAAATTTGCGGACTATCTTGACGGCCAGGAGCCAGCTAAGGTGTATCTGCGAGCAGCTGACTGTGGTCCTCGTCTCTGGACCGTGGAGGTCCTATTTGACGGTCAAGGCCGGATGTACCTCGACAAGGGCTGGGAGAATTTCGCCATCGCGCACGGTGTGGATTTCGGCTGCTTCGTACACTTCAAATATGAAGGCGATGATGTGCTCACGGTGAAGGTGTTCGACGGAACAATGTGCGGGAAGTACTACTACTCGGACGACGAAGATACTGACGATGAAAGCGACGACGATGTGAAGCCATGCATCCATCCCCTTTAGATAAGGGGATTATGACCAAGAATATATATGTAGCTTCATATGCATCGATTTAGAGATCTAGCTATTTTCCTATATATTATTCATTTAAAAAATTATATCGCAATTTCCACCATGATTCGAGCACCACAACCTCCAAACGATGCCGATATCGGCATGGTCAGAACGGCTGTGCTCGCCGCCACTGCTAGGTCACCGTCGGGAAGCACCATGTTTAGCATAAGATTCACTTTAGATTAAGCTGCGAAAATAGTCACCTGCCATTGGCTAAGGCGGCCCCACAGAGCGGCTCTATATGATATTCTCTAAATAAATAGACGACTCCAGCGGTCATTGGCTGCGGAGGCCCCGCAGAGCGGGAATATATGATTTTCTCTAAATAAATAGAAGACCCCACTGGTCATTGGCTGCGGCAGCCCCACAGAGCGGCAATATATGTCTTTTCCTGAAAAATAGACGACCCCACTGGTCATTGGCTGCGGCAGCCCCACAGAGCGGTTATATATGTCTTTTCCTGAAAAATAGACGACCCCACTGGTCATTGGCTGCGGCAGCCCTATAGAGCGGCCCCATTTGTCAAGGTAGCACCGCGTATACAATCAGGAAATAAAATGGCCCACGCGTCAGCGACAGATGGATGGCTACCCGTCAGCACGAGACGGTCAGAAAGGAACTGCCCTCTGTGCATCCCCACCCGTCAGATTAACGGTAACGGTAAGGCCTCTGACCTGACGGCAACCCTCCCGTCCGAGCGTCTACGAGGGAGGGAGGAGAAAACTGAGGAAAAGTTAATAGGCTGGGGAAAACTGAGCACAACTGACGAACCAGGGGCACGAAAATAGAAATCCCTATATGTTTTGCTCAAACTTTGTTGCACTTTTATACATTTTCCGGCACTAACCTATTAACAAGATGCCACAGTGCCAGTCCCTGTTTTCTGCTGTTTTTGTATTTCAGAAAAGTTGTACAGTAAATATTCTCGGAATTGGATGAAACAAAAGCCGAAGTCAATATTTTACCGTAAGGAAGACAGAGTTCAGAGGGGAGTCGAAGGGGGGCAGCAGGGCGACAAGGCCAGCCCTAGGCGTGGCCTAGCCCTGGATCGCACCTAGGGGTGGCGTGGGCCACCCTGGCCTCTACCCACATCGCCTCTCCTCCTATTTATTCACGGTCTCGGGAAAACCCTGGATACCCGAGCCTCCATCCACGAAAAGTTCCATCGCGGCCGCCATTGCATACCCTAGCTAGGGAGGGTTCTGGAGCTCTTCTCGTTACCCTGTTGCAGGGGAAATCATCGCCGGAGGCATCTACATCGCCATGCCCGCCTCCGAAGTGTTGCGTAAGTAGTTCATCCCTGGACTATGGGTCCATAGCAGTAGCTAGATGGTTATGTTCTCGAATTTGTGCCTCATGTTTAGATCTTGTGAGCTGCCCTTTATGATCAAGATCATCTTTATGTAATTATACATGTTGTGTTTGCTGGGATCCGATGAATATTGTATACTATGTTGAGGTCGATTATATATTCATGTCATATGTTATATGTGATCTTGCATGCTCTCTGTTGCTAGTAGATACTCTGGCCAAGTAGATGCTTGTGACTCCAAGAGGGGGCATTTATGCTGGATAGTAGGTTCATGCCTCTAGTTTTCTGGAAGAGTGACAATAACTTCTAAGATTGTAGATGTGTTGTTGCTACTAGGGAGAAAACGGCAATGTTTTATCCACGTTTAATTCTATTGTTTACTTTATACACATTGCTTAATGCGATAATCTATTGCTTGCAACTTAATACTGGAAGGGATTCGGACGATAACCGGAAGTTGGATTATTATTCATAGACGCAGTTGGATTACGGTCTATGTGTTATGTTGGAATTCCCAAACGAATATCATACTAATTATCTTGTCATGTATGGTCGATATTCTGTCAATTGACCAGCTGTAATTTTTACACCTAACATGTGATTTATCTTTATGAAGAGACACCTCTAGTGAATTGTGGATCCCAGGCACCACCACTCGCTTTCTCTTTTACAAGTACAATTCCAGTAGATTAGTAGTTACTCTCAATGCATAGGAGCGGGAGGATTAGTAGTAGTAATTACATGGTAAAGAAGGTTTCGAGGCTTCCTGCAATTAGATGGCAAAAGAGATCAGTAGTACTCAGCCTTTCAAGTATTCTCAAGGCAAAACGTGTTGGTACTGTTCGTACCTAGGATGTCCGTCAGCTTTCACAGTATTTTGCTTTTTTTACTGTAAAATGAAATACTGCTGATTCTGAGTATGTTGTCATTTTCATGCTGTGTACATACGAAAATGTTGGTTCAAGTCCTCTTGAACAATGCTAGTGCTCTGTCATGCTTAATCATTTATTCAGTTATTGGTTCAAGTCTGCATGCACAATGCTACTACTTTGCTTATATTGCTAATCTGTGTAATGCTGGTTTCTGTGTCCTAGATTTGGTCCAGATCAAACCAACCATCTACTTCTAGCTGTTACTTTTAGTCTTTTTGAAATATCAGTGTTTGCTTTCATGACCTGATGATGCTCTGTTCTTGTTCGAGGATAACGAGGACTGAACAACGACAGTTGTGGCCTTCAACTCCATGTGTATAGCGAAGCCTCTGGTTCCTCATTGTTGTGATTCTGAGTCTCATGTACATAATTGATCATCTAGTGCCTCCGCGATTAGCCCACGACGCCGCCGCCGCCGGCGCCGGGTACGGCAACATCACTCGCGCGCACCACGGCAGAGAGCTGCTCCTCCGGCATGTACACCAACTGCTGCTGCCTAACGGGGTAGCGGCTGCTGTCGGCGTCCACACGATGTACAAGTCGTATTTTCCCCCGAGCTGCAGCTGCCTGCCACCAGATCGATTTGCCACTGCAGCTGCCGGCCAACACTAGGTCAGCAACACAACTCGCTCTCTCTTTTACATGTACAATTCCAGTAGATTAGTAGTTACTCTCCATGCTTAGGAGCAGGGGGATTAGTAGTAGTAATTACATGGCAAAGAAGGATTCGAAGCTTCCTGTAATTACATGCCAAAAGCGATCAGTAGTACTCAGTCTTTCAAGTAAATTCATGGCAAAATGTGTTGGTACTGTTCGTACTAGGATGTGCATCAGCTTTTACATTCTTTTGCTTTTTTGAAAAAAATTGAAATACTGCTGGTTATGAGTGTTGTCATTTTCATGCTGTGTACATACGAAAATGTTGGTTCAAGTCCTCTTGAACAATGCCAGTATTCTGTCATGCTTGAGCATTTATTCAGTTATTGGTTCAAGGCTGCTTGCACAATGCTAGTACTTTGCTTATATTGCTCAGCTCTGCAATGCTGGTTTCTATGTCCTGGATTTGGTCCAGATTGAAACAACCATCTACTTGTAGCTGTTACTTTTAGTCTTTTTGAAATATTAGTGTTTGCTTTCATGACCTGATGATGCTCTGTTCTTGTTCGAGGATAACAAGGACTGAACAACGACAGCGGTGACATTCAACTCCATGTGTATAGGGAAGTTTCTGGTTCCTTATTGTTGTGATTCCGTAGTCTTGTGTACAGAGTTGATCATGTAGTGTCTCTACATGCCCATTGCTGGCCTAGAGTAGTAACCAGTGTTGGTTCTACATTTTTTTATGACCTAGAGTATCACGTTGCTGTGGTGTATTCAAGTCAAATGAGTTACTCCTCCTGCCTGGAGATGATGCTGTCGGTGCTGTCCCCGACCTTGAGAGAGGGAGCTATTATGGTATCTGGATACCGGGTGGCTGAACATGCTCCTTTTCATTTTCGTTCTTCAGCTCGGTGCTATAGTGGTTTGCTGTTTTGTTTCCTGGTTTGGTACGAGTGTCGATAATGTCTTTACCTCTTAGTGTCATCGTAGAAGTTATAGGTTGCTGGTCATGCAGCGAGCGGTGGACATGCAGCTAGCTGCTAGTTTGTGTTTTTCACGTCGGTAGTGTATATCTCCAAATGAAAGACGTTTGATTTTGATTCAGCTGCAGCTAGGTGATTTTTCCAGCCATTTGATTTACTTTGGCATTAATGCTACAAACTATGTGGCAATACTCAAGTTTGGCCATGATCCTCGCGAAACACACACAAATAACCGAAAAGCCTATCAACTATGTCTAGCTATGATTTTGATCTTCCGATCTTGATTGGTCACGAGAATACCTTGTACCTGCATATATTTCAACAACTATGCACACAATAAATTTATATTCTAGTGTTGTTATCAAACACACAAAACCACTAGGGAAGACTTTGCTCTTTCAGGAACCCAAGGGAGGTGCGTCCACAAGGCTTCCGATCTCCACCATCCATTCATAAAACATGTGGGTTAACAATTTCACACATGCATATACTTGCACCGCCTCACACGAACATACAAAATTGGGAGATCAATACTGATATATTGTTTGAAGTATTGTGATTAATGATCCATATATATCCATGTGCTAGAGATTGACGGTCATCGCTTTTTTACATGCGGATCTGTGTGCCAAAAGATATATATAGCTTCAAAGATTGATTATTATAGCAACAAGATCACCATCCCTATCTATATCAATGTGGCGGCATAGCTAGATACCACAACAAGGTAACAATTTATTTATTTATTCCTGTCGACAACAAACATCTTGTAGTTCATCGCTATTAGGTGATATAGTGGTGATTATTTTAATTATGGCAGGACAATCATATAATGAACTTGGCCAAGATAGACGTCAGCGTTTAATCAAGATTATTTTGCATCCGGTATATTTCATACCCATCATAAATTTTCTTAATTTGACATCTACAATTGCATCCCAATATAATCGACTCATTTAGTTGTAGGCTTAATGGAAACCTGAGAATTTACAAAAACTGAATAACTTTGTGAAACGAAGTTTTATTGTGATTTTATCTATATGAGTGCCCTCCGATTAAGATCCAACGAACATGGTTAATTCACAAGTACAGAACATGCCTTGCAGATCCAAAATTAGGTTGGTGATCTTATCCCCACGCTGTGTATATTTGTGAGGTTGAATGGGAATGAGATTTCGGACCGTTTGCTGCATAAATGTTTTTGGAGTGAGGAAAGAAGCACAACACATGCACTCAGAGACTTACAGTTTTTCTTCCTTGTTCTATGTTTGTACAAGAATCAAAGATTTTATCTGTGATGAGAATTGTTTTTTTGGTGCCAGTTTGAAACGAGTTTCTTTTCTTTCTCAAAAGAACTGACCGCATTTAAAATGTTCTATATACAAAAGGGCAATCTTCCTTGAAGATTGAACTTTATGGATGAAAGCCCGTCGTCATCTACTTGGTTACAAAGTAAGATCATCACGTTGTTGTTTGCCCTTTCTACCCACTGTTGATTCTCTCTGAACCACCGGAGAAGGCACCAGAGAGGTATCAGCAAAGATGATAGAAGGCGAAGCATTATCAGGGAGGCTCGCAGCGCCAAGGAGAACACCACGGCGCATGTCAACGCGGAGCTGGTACAGGGGCTTGCCGGCAGTGGTGGCAAACGCGCTGCACCTTCACTTGGACTTTGACCTGGAGTGCCGGGTCGTACGTACCCAGCATGAAGTAGATGACATCGCCTTCGTTTGGGTTCAGGCCAGGGTACATGGGCACCATGTCGGTCGGCAGACCGGCCTTCCTGAACTCATCCTACTCGATGAGGTTTCCCAGGCAAAGAGAACGCTCAGTCCATTTGGTGATGCTGTCTTCCGGCGAGAGGATCCAGACCTTGAGCGTGCAGTCGACGAAGTCCAGGAGTTGCACGAACCAATCGATGGTGACGAACTTGACGGACGACTCTCCAACACGGGCCATGGTCCGGAACATGCCCGAACACATCTCCATTGAGCACATGTGGTCGATGGAGATCTCGCGCGGGAGCTCTTCTGGCAGGCGGATGAAGCCGAACTCCAACTCGTTCAAGGCGGAGAGCAGGGCGTCAAGGCTGCAGTACATGACACCGCGCAGGAGGTTCGCCCAGAAAGCGCGTCCGCCGCAGGAGAAGGCCAGGACGGCCAGGTAGCTGTGGCGATGTTGTCTCCCTTGAACTCGGGCGGGAACCTGGTTGTTATCGGATCCCACCGGCGGGAGGATGACCACGACCGCCAGATGTACAGAACGTCGTTCTTGGCGATGGAGCTGTGGTTGCGGCCGTAGTTGATCGTGGTCTCCGCCATGTTTACGAGAGCGTAGCTACGGCCGTCGTCGCCACCGCGGGGGCGCGCGATGAGAACTCTTGTCACAGGCGCTGTTTTGCGCATCACCCCGGGCTGTTCCGGAGTCGTGAGCCATGGATGAGAGGGTATCCTTTTTCCTCCGAGGGTGAGCATATAGCTTATCCCTTTTCCTCCGAGGGTGAGGCGGGACAGAGCTGGGGCATCTGCAAGATGCGTCTCGAAGCACAGGTTGTTCAGCGCGTTGCCGGCGTCCTTGGAGCGGCCAACCGCGATCGACCGCCTACTTACACAGCTCAGGGGGCGCGACGCCGCATGCTCGGGCTTGGGTGCGTCTGAGCCGAGGGATACGTCCCTGTCGGCGCGCACGTACCGGCTCAGCACGAGCGGCGGGGGGCGAGACATGGCGGACGCGCTTGTGTTGGCGGCGCCGCGGGGAGGGAGACAGACGGAGATGGAAGACGTACGGAACCTGAACCTCTTTGGGCCCAGTTCTTTTGGCGGCTTCTCCGAGAAGCTGCCCTCCCCCAGCTTTCTAGGGAAGCCGATGACAAAATTTTGTGAGGCTTCTAAATTAGTTTAGCTTTAGCTATTCTAGAAGCCTTGGAAAGTTTTGGAACCGGCTTCCCTAGAAAGCTGGGGGAAGACAGCTTCTCCGAGAAGCCGCCAAAAGAACTGGGCCTTGGTCTGTGATACTCCACCCCATGCAGGCCCACGAACCTGGGCCCGGCCTGTGTTTCCACGTATGTTTTCTCTTTTATTATATCGCCACAACAGGTTTACATTTTCAGTATCGTAAAAATGCTTCCGAGTTTATCTCCGGCATATCGTCAAGCATTTCATAAATGGGAAGTTAGTATGAACTTATCTGAAACTCCAGAACGCAAACATAAATATTTCGGCATCCCTCAGAAATTTCTAGTATAGTAGTATGTTGAAATTCGAATTCTTCTCAAGCATATATGTAACGTGCTTGTTCTTTCATAAATCTCTTTTCAGAGTGAGAATATACAATCGACTCAACTCCAAAAGAATTAGTAGCCTTTTATCTGCACGGCCACAGGCAAAATTGGCCTTGTATATGAACACATTTGGCTCTTTCCTTTCCCCCTCTCCCTTTACCTTCAGTTATGCAAAAACAAGTGACCACCACTTTCTGATCACGATGCATCCTTCTCATCTTCCTTGCTGTTGTGCAAGCATTTTTTGTTGTTGTTGTTTTGTTTTTCTTCAGACTTTCAGAGTTAATTAGCACGAGCGAGAGAAAAGTATTCACTCATGCACATGTGGACGACGACACCACCTGCCTGCTCTTCCACACGATCGGAGAGATTATCATCCATACTGCAAGCACGAGCAAGAATTTAAATTTCTTCGTCAGTGGATAACACCAACGAGTTAACGCTTTCCTTCGTATGCAGCAGAAAATTTAGGATCAGCAATGGTGTTCGCACTTACTGTATGCGATGGCCGCTAGCCACTCGTTGCCAATGCGCACCCACGCGCTCGCCCAGCCGACATCGATCGTCCACCTGAATCATATAATTTTATTGAATTAGGAACAACATTCGATGATCAACGCAGCATGGTAATTTTATCGTCTGAACTTTCTGATTGCAGTCTGTCCGTTAGTCAGTGTTGTTTCATTTTGGCTGAAACTTACTTCTCCATCTTCTGATGCGCGTTCCAGCCGAGGAAGAGCATGGCGAAGTACATGGCACCCATGGCGAACACGAAGTGGAAGAAGCCGAACCCGTAGGGGATGTCGTCGTCCTCGGACTCGGTCTCGGTCCTCTTGAACTGCACATACTTGAGCAGTTTCAGCTTTCAGTTGTAGCAGAGCAGTACAAGTACTACACCTCGTGTAGCCATGTCGCTACTACTGTTTAACTGCTGATATCTAAATGAACTACATACCTGAAGGCACTTGGAATCTATTCCGGTGGAGAAGGTCGCCGCGACAACGACGATCACCGCGATCACAAAACTCTGCACAAGTTCAGATTAACTTTTCTTTAGATACTTGTAGTAGTAACAAATTTCAGTAGATGTCAATTTCTTCTCTTAGTAAATTTATACTAAACTAGTATCGCAGAAGATAAAAGGAACAATTACTGAAAGCGAGGATGTGTTTTTACCGCGATGTTGAGCCAGTCTGCGCTTGTCGCGACGGATGCTTTCCTGTTGCAAATCTCGGTGTGCGGCTCACTATTGGTGGTGGAATTGCAACGACAAAGAAATTGTAAGCAACCAGTTTGATATCCAAGGTCATAGTTCAGGAAATTTAGGCCTGAATTAATGTTTCTCACCTTCTGATGGCCGACCAGCAGAGGAAGACGACGTAGATCCCCATGAGCCCCGGTGCCAGATACCCTGCCTTCACCTGATTATTCCAACAGATCAGAATGCGATTCCTTTCACCATGGAATTGAGACACCATTCGATTTCTCAGAGAGTCAGAGAGCTTCATTATTTTTGTAACTAATTACCTTGGAGTTGACTGAGATGAATGTCATGAGCTGCACGAGCACGAGAGTGACGGTGATGAAGAGGATATTGAGCTTGCAGGAGGTAGTGGGCGCGTACCAGACGTACATCAGCACGATCCCCAGGAGGGCGCCCACGTATGCCACGATCGACACCACTTGAACCTGCATGTGGCTGCAACATCCACAGTTCGATTTCCAGTGTCAGATGATGGTGATCACACCAACAACTTGTTTGATCAGAGGAGGGAAAAGTACCCACCATCTCTTGAGGTTCGTTTCTGAGCGGCAGCAGTCGTTGATCCACGTGATGAACCTCGTGACGCTGATGAGCTGGATCACGAGAAACGCCCTGCAAGTTCAAGTAACCCATAGACAAGTTGATCAGAGACATTTTCCATGGATGCAAATCTGTAACTGAGGAACGGTGCTTTGTCTGCAGAAAGGCAGAGAGACAAAGATGGGGATGTAAGTGTAGCGTACCCTGCTCCGAAATGCGCCACCTTCCCGTAGAGCTGGATGAGCGGCGACGGCGCGAAGAAGGGGACGGCGGTGAGGGCCATCCAGAGGGCGATCTTGGCCGGCCACCACTCGGAGTGCCACGAGTTGCGGCAGTCGTGCGTCTTCCTGGTCCGGGCCGTGGAGAGGAACATGACGAAGAAGAAGAGGAAGCATCCCAGGCTGATCCGCAGCACGCCCTCGGCGCCCAGGCAGTCGCGAGCGCCCTGGCATCCCCTGAGCCGCCGGAGCTCGCCCAGCGCCGAGTGGCCGTAGTCGCGGACCGTCCAGGCCAGCAGGTTGGTGACGAGGAAGATGAGCGCGTAGACGTACCGCGCCATCATCGGGTTCGGCCCCATGCACACGTACCGCACGCAGCACGTGTCCTCCTCCATCACCTCGATGCACCGGTCGCCGCCGCACCGGTCGCCGCAGCTGGCGTCCCTCTCCGCCGACGACGGTGCCACGCTCGCGCCGATTCCGCCGTCCCTCTCCATCGCCTCCGGCGTCGTGCCGGCGCCGCGTCCGCCGTCCGTCCCCGTTGTCGCCGGCGCGCTCATAGGGATGGCGCTGGGTTCACACGCCGTCGATCGATCCGCGCCGCTAGAGCTGCTGGGTTTCCTGCAGACAAGAAGGGGCAGAGTTGGTTCACATTGCATTCACGCGCGAACTGCGGGGCACGAGATTGTTCGTGGCGTACGCTTGCATCTATCGACCGATCAGCTCGTGAGCGAAAACGATGTGTTCCCTTTGCGCAGAAGCCATCCCAACGGAGTGCCGTTCGTTCTGGGATTGCTGCTTTATGGCCAACTTATAAGCCTATTTTCAGCTTACTTCCGTTGTTTTTGTTTTGCATGGCTTGGACAAACAATACGACAGTTCGGCCAACCGCTACTGCTTAAGTTGTTTGACTCGAGTTGACCGCCAACTAAATAACTAACAGCTAGTACTAACCATGACAGTTCTGCTAATTGACCGTCAGGCCTAATCAAGCTTTCTAGAAAACAGGAAAGTTACTGCAATTTTTTACTTTTCCCCGGCTAAGTTTGAGTCATGGTGACCAGCGAATTTTTTACTCCAAGCATGAATATAATAACGAACTAACAGCTACGAGCCGTCACAGTTCTAATCAAGTTTGTCATAAAACAAAACGGCCTGCTAATTTGACTTTTAACATTTCCCTTTAAACGGCTAGGATTGTGTGTCGAATTTTCACCAAAAGCTGCTCTGGGGTATCCAATTTGGCCTTGAGGATTAGAAAAGGGAAAGCAAAGGTGTGATGACGAGTGACCAGGGAAACATGTATGGGTTTATGTGTGTAGCAGCAATTAATTGGGAGTGGTGTTTTGGAACATGGGAGCATATGCTCCCTCTATTTTGAAATTCATCTTAGATATTTTTTGAATTTCAAAAAAATCGAAACGAAAAATTTGCACGTACATATTCACGTGCTACACGCTCACAAAGTTGTTTCATAAAAAATGGACTTCTCATGTGACGTGTGTAAAAAAGATAAAACTCAGTGTTAAAAATAATGCTTTTTACAAGATAAATTTTCACTTTTTTGCATAGGCCACAAAAAATATTATTTTTTTGTGAAACTTGACAAATGCACATATATTATGTAGATTTACATGTAGAATTTTTTCTCAAATTTTTTTGACAACTCGAAATATAATTTTTTGGTATAGGGAGCATACGCACCCGGGAGCCGAATTGAATTTCCGCAATTAAAGCGCATTGTTGGCTTTAAAGAGAGGAAGATTAGGGTTAACAGATGGAGGCACAGAAAGAAAGAAAGCTCCATCCACGACTCACTGGGAGGGGATAGATGCGCCGTCGAACATGGCATCCTTTCTGTGGCCGTCATGTGTAGCTTTGGATGTTCGTTGAAAAACAAAAGAGCAAAGCCGCAAAAGAAAAGCGTGCAAAACGATTGCGGCGACGGAAAAGGAGAGAAAGGGGAGTGAAATTGCTTCAGATATACCATTACGTCAGATTGAGTAACTAATCGTGCTTTACAGGAAAGATTATGCTGAAATCTGTAGTTTAGGGTCAGATTCAGAAGGGTGCTTGGCGCTTACTAGCTTTGCTCCTTTGCTTAACCCGGTCTGTCTACCCGTCTCTCGTTGGGAGATATGTCGTTGATTCAGATTAATTAAGCAGGCGACTAATCGTGCTTTAGAGCAATGATTATGTTGAAATCTGTAGTTTACGGTTCAGATTCGGAGGGCGTTTGCTACCTTTGCTCCTTTGCTTAACCTGGTCTGTCTACTCCTCTATCTGTCGTGCGCACGCCCAGGTTGTTGAGAGTAAACAAGTGCTGCTCTGAATCGTTCCTGGTCTAGCTAGTAAGCAACCACAATATAATTTTATTGTTTGTAATTCAAACTAGATACTCTGTGAGCTACGTGTCTAAAGAGAGGAGGATCTTCTTTGCGGGCAAAATCATCCCATCCTATCCTTTTTATGCACATATTCTCTGAATGATACTAGATAGGGCGAAACGTTTTCACTCGCATATTCTGTGAATGATACTTTATAAAAAAAAAATTATGTGAATGTTAGGGCCATAGGGGTGAACCTTTCGGAACATTTCCTGGGCCCACAGCTAGATATTCGGCTCAACTACAATAAGTCAAGAACACACATTTTTTCCATGGGTGTGACTATTTTTCAGTCGACTGAGAACTAACTTGGTTCTTGGTCAGATGATGTCATCAAATGTTAGTTGTAACTCATAACTAGCACAAATCACGACATAAATTAAATGATCTACGACTTAACTGAGCACGAAGTTAGTTCTCAGCTAGCTGAGAACTAGCAAATTCCATTTTCCATATGTTGGAAGCACTAATATATGGTCGTGAAGAAGTAGGTGGAAATGACGATCGTAATTAGCATATTTGCAAGTTGTAGAGTGAAGAGTAAGCATGGTTCGCGCACCTTAATTACGAGTATGTAGCAGCGCAGAAATGCAGAATCCGATCCTCGTAACCTGGCTGTCGGCTAACACAAGGTCGTAGGAAGAAGGAATCGGAGACAGGGAAGGCACGGAACGCATCTGTGTGTACTAGGAGGGAGGTAGCTTGCGCTCCCGACCACGGAAGGCAGAACCGAATAGGCGCTATAATATTGTCTAGTAGCCTAGTAGCGCTAGTATTATATTCCGGTCGGCTGCGTTCGCGGCGGATCGATCTCTTTCCCGGCGACAGGAGAGAAGAGAACCGGACTGGATGCGAGGAAGAAGAAGAAGGGCAATGGAGCTCTCATATATGCGACGGCGGCGGTTGTTACGGTTTATCTAGCTAGGAGGCTATGATCGGTCATGGGAGCAAGCGAGTAAAGATGAGGAAGAGGAGGAGGAGGATGACTCACATGCAGGCAGGCCTGTGCCGGACGGAGGTTGAAGAAGAAGCAGTCCTGGCCGGTAATGCGTTGCTGCAGGTACGCGTGCAAGCTGCCTGATCGTCTTGCCTGCCTGTGCCTGGGGTGTACGCCGGCCGCGCGCGAGCTTTACTGTGGCCGCCAAATGGCGTCAATGCCTTCGCGTTTTGAGAGGAGGAAGATTGGAGGTGGCGGCGTTGCTGGGTTGATCTCTTCCGTTTTATTCCCGCCGCGAGACGCCAGGCGCCGCAGCTATTTTATTACCACCGCGAGCGCTGGGTGGGTCCTCTTGGCTTTCTGCCGCTCAGTGGATTCGCAACAGAAAAAAAAAATGGCGTGGTAGAGGTATATACACGCGTACGCAGGCACTCCCTCCCCACACAAGCTCACGCTTGGCCCTCGTCCTCGTATTGCAGCGCCTCTTCTCAGCTGCACATATATAAATTCGTGTTTCAAATTCAAATTGTCGCTGTTGCCATACACCCATCGCGTCCAAGCGCTGTGCCGGTATGTTTGAGCGAGGTCGCACGCGGGTATCCTTCACAAAAAAGATGTGTGGACCGAGTCGACCCCACCGCAAGCATACGCAATGGTCCAAATCTTGGCTGTGATCTCTCGGCCGCTCGCCACGCCTAGCCTAGGCTTGGATCTTGCGACAGGAGGAGGAAAATGTGACGACCCATTCCGGCGTGGTCCGAGCGCCACAATTGCACCGATCCGGCAAAGACGAGCAACAGCAAGGAAATAGGATTATAGGAGGCCTCCCTATCAGCCACAACTGGGCATGGATATTTTCCTTGAACGAACCGAGGGCATCTTCATAGGCTCGATCCAAACAAATCAAGGTTGGCTATTTTGATCTGTCCGGATAGGTTGACACAAAAAAACAAACATATTAGTCCCTCCATTTTTTATAAAAGGAGTAGATACTAAAATAGGTCATACATTTAAATTTTGACAAAGTTATGACAAACTTTTATAAACGGAGGGAGTACTTTTTAAGGCAAGTAGACCGTGTCCAGCCAACAACATTTCCACTTCCTTCCTTCCAATCTTGCCCTCGGGATGCCTCCTCAACACGTGGAGTGTGACGTGTCGCAGGTGCCACGGGAGGGGGGCAGAAGGCGCGAGGACTCGACAACGTCAGTGGTACTGCCGCCTGAACTGGGGGAAAACATCGCCTACTCCCTCGACTCGTCGGCATGGCACAACTTCGTGTAGTGGGAATGAAACTACGGCGAGACGCCCTTGAAGGAGGAGGAGGATCTTGTGGGAAGCGACGACATCCTGGGCGAGGAGTTGCAGGATAACACCCTCTACAACATCGGCCCTCCTTGCGTGGGAGCATGAGCAGCTAGATGCATGAAGAAGGGGGCGAGCTCTCCCCTGCCAGCCAAACAAGCTAGGCGATGACGAAGCCCTCGGGATGGGAATCACCAACGGGGGAGTTGGAGTCCCTGGCTGAGTTGGAAGCTAGGCCCGGCCGTCGAGAAGACCTACGTCGACACCGAAGACTCCACCGGGCCAGCCTGCACCGACATCGCCATGGACCGAAAAGTAGCCCATAACGTCATCCTGGCCACCGACGGCCCCAACACCAATGCCTCACATACGCCAAGGCCGCCAGCTCGATCGTCCGTAGCTCCGTCGACACTAGTGCCCTAGCCCAACCCATGGGCTCCGCCAGAGTTCATCGACGTGGCCACAGACAATGAGTCAATGACAACGAGTAGGTGATGCGGACGACGCAAACTTAAATAAGGTTTTACCTCTTTTTATTTTTTAATGTATTTTTATATTAGTTGCCCTGTGAGAAGACGAACTAGATTTTATGTATATTGTATATTCAACATAAAGGATTACAAGAGTTTATATAAGAGAGAAGGGATAGGTAAAAACCCTAACCGAACCGAGTCCATATAGAATTACAATTCAACACCCCCGCCACTACAACACAGCCCCCATATAGCTACACATATCTTGCAACGGACTAGCGATGCGCTTCTAGCAAATAAACTGCCCCACTCCTGTGCGAGGGATAGATAAGACAAGTCACGATCTGTAACTTCCTTTATGCCCCGTCCTTGTTATTTCCCCTTGATCCCCACCATCTCCTCGTGCTAGTAATACGCTTCTACTAGATCAGATCCTCTCCCCCGGATAGATCCTAACCTGCCCGCAAAAGAAAAGGATAGATCCTAATCTGCCGCTATTCCCCGGCCGCGGTTGATACGCGCCTTCACAACCCTGCAGGCGCATCTCTATATCATTCATCGCGTTATGGGTTCAGAGGTTTAGCGTTCGTCAATTATGTGCAGCGACGAGCTGCCGAGCCAAACGCTGCTCTACAACCGACCATCCACGGGCTGCAGAGACGCCGCTGCATGTCCTATTTCTCTAGAGATATTTAAGTTTGTCTCTCACATTGCCCAATGTTTGTACTCGTTGGTTGGCTTGATCCGTTAAAAATTTTCAGGTGATATGCTTGTTGGATCAGGGCAGCCTCGCTCCCAGATACATCCAAATTTAGACAAAGTTAAGACATGTTTCACGAGATGTTGGGAGTATTACATACCAGCTTAAGTATGCTGTCATACACGTGCAAGTAAAACATTCATTTACTCATAATATTCATCTTGCATTCAGTGATTGTATATGGTTTGTACTGTATGCTTCTTTTAGTCAAGGGCGTAACCAGTTGCTTGTGAAAATAAGGGAAACTGCTTTGACTTCTTAATTTCTTTTATAGAATCCCCTATACTAAAGAAGGGGGACAACTAAGATATAAATTCTTTTACTTAGTTCTGTTTGTTAAGGTAATCCTTATATGGAGATATACGCACGGGATCGGAAATTTCTGTTAATTTCTTGACAACATGCATATGCAGTTATGCTTATGCAGTTTTAGACGAGAGGTAATAAAGTTCTGTATTTGTGTGATGTAACTAGAAACATAAAGCCGTGGTTGTGCAGAATTAGGGGCCATAAAGTAATCTGAGTCCCAGAGCATGCGGTACAGCCTGTTGACGTCTCTGGTAGTGAGGTTGTTAAGGTTCTAACAAGTGTAGCATCCTGGGAAGATTAACCGGATCTGAAAAGAAGAGGACACGCAAGAATCTGCTACAGTAAATGTAATTTATATATGACAGAAAGAGTTCTTGATTTTTTGTTCTTTCTTTGACCTCGCTGTTTACAGAAGATGAGCTCAACTTCCTTCTCTGTTACGAGAAGTGGTCACGTAGTAAGATTGATTATCTCATGGCCTTGAACCTTCGTACAACCTCCGTTCAAAATGTAAGTGATTCAAAACTTTATCTATATACGGATGTATCTACATATTGAAATGTGTCAAAGCTAAGTCCCTTAGTTCGGAATGAGAAGAGTATGTTGCAGCTATTTTAAAATACACTATTTTATTCACTTGTTATTATTTTGTCTCACTAATGGTAAGTTACTTATCACAAATTCATGTTTTTGGTGTAGATTGCCAAAATAATTGGAGGATGCCTGGCTAAGATGACGAGATGGAATTTCGAGAATGGTGCTACTAGGATCTAGTTGTAGATGATTTTTAGAATGTCATTTTGAGATATGCACATCTTGTATTCCTTGAATCATGCTCTATGTACAGCTACAGAATTGATTTAATATATGAGGTCTTTCTATTTATTATATTGCTTCTTCTATGCACACCGAGCATTGAACAAATAATTTTTTGATGTCCATCAATAAACTAGCATTATTTGTTTGAGCTATCTAGGAACTCTTCTAAGCTTTTCAAATGATCTGATCTGTGCATTTCAAAATCCATTCATGCAGGGCCACCACTAGCGTGGCAACGCATATGACGTGTTGTTAGGCACTAACTATATACGTTGCTGGCTTACAACGCTTCTGTATGTCCGTTACCAACGCATCTATATCCATTGTTGTAGACCCTTGCAACGCCACCTACGGCAACGCATAATAAATCCGTTGGTGTAGATGTTACCAACGCTTATAAGGACATTTGACAACGCATCGATGTGTTGCTGAAGGGGGGTTCCAGTTGTAGTGCGCAGTCGAAACGTGGGGTGGTACGATGTTGAGACTGGTTCAGAATTCCTGAAATATTGAAGTTTTTAATCCTTTGGTGAAAATTTTGGCGTAATGAGAGCTTGTGGGAACATGGAGGACACGAGCCTCTCCAAGAGCAACACGATCGCGAACGAAGTGAAGATCAATCTCAATGTGTTTAGTACGCCGATGTTGCAGTGGTTTTGTGGAGAGGTAAGTAGCCGGAATGTTATCACAGTAGACCACTGTAGCCTTGGAGGGAGGTTTCAGCCACACAGTTTGCAACAGGGCGGTATTCAGCTTCGGCACTGGATCTGGAGACTGTTTGTTGTCGTTTGGAGGACCGGGAGACAAGGTTTTTGCCTAGAAAAACACAAAAACTAGATGTGGATTTTCATGTATCAGGACAGCCTGCTCTGTGTCGGAGTATGCCACTAACTCAGACGAGGAACCGACATAGAGATGAAGACCAAGATGAGCAGTGCTCTGGCCATAGCGCAAGATCCTTTTGACAAACTATAGGTGGGCATCACGGGGATCATGCATGAATAAGAAAACCTGCTAGACATCGTAGGAGAGATCCGGCATGGTTAGTGTCAAGTACTGTAAGGCGCCGACAATACTGCGATAGTGTGAGGGACCGAACACCGGTGGACCGTCTTGGGCTGATAATTTGCACTTGGTGTCAATAGGAGTAGAAATCGGGTTGCAGTTGAGCATGTGGGCCCTCTCCAAAAGATCCATGGCCTAGTGCTGTTGAGAGAGAAATAAACCATGAGAGGTGTGATGGACATTCACACCAAGAAAATGGTGAAGAGCTCCTAGATCACTCATAGCAAATTCAGAGTGCAGGGAGGCAATGATACGCTGAAGAAGCGTCGTGGAGCTGGCAATAAGGATTATATCATCCACATATAGGAGTAGGTAAGCAGTTCCCTTGGCAGAGTGGTAGACGAAGTGGGAGCAATCGCTCTTCGAGCTGGTGAACCCAAGACTGTGAAGATAAGCTGCAAACCAAAGAAACCAAGTGTGAGGTGCCTGTTTCAGACTGTAGAGTGATTTCTTGAGCTTGCAAACATTTGTAGGGTGATCAGAATCAACAAATCCAGCTGGTTGAGTGCAGTATACGGTTTCAACAAGTTCACCGTGCAAAAAGGCATTTTTCACGTCGAGTTGATTGATGACCCACAAGTATAGGGGGTGTATCGTAGTACTTTCGATAAATAAGAGTGTCGAACCCAACGAGGAGCAGAAGGTGTTGACAAGCAGTTTCGATGAAGAATTCACTGTAAATGCTCACAGACAAATATTCAGGGGGTTTTGATATAGCAGATAAATAAAGTACGAGTAAGTAAAATGCGAGAGAAATAATTGCAGCGAGTGGCCCAATCCTTTTTAGCACAAAGGACAAGCCGGTTTGTTTACTTATAATGACCAAACATTCTTGAGGACACACGGGGATTTCAGTCTAGTGCTTTCGCTTCATATAGTTGATTAATCTTCATTGTTTTGATAAGTGTTGTGTGGGTGAACCTATGCTAATCCACCGCCCTTCCTAGGACTAATACATACTTGTGATTATACCCCTTGCAAGCATCCGCAAATACAAGAAAGTAATTAAGATAAATCTAACCACAGCCTTAAACTCGAGATCCCGCTATCCCTCCTGCATCGATATACTAACGGAGGTTTAGGTTGCTGTCACTCCGGCAACCCCACAATTAGCAAACGAATACAAGATGTACTCCCCTAGGCCCATAAAGGTGAAGTATCATGTAGTCGACGTTCACATGACACCACTAGAAGAATAACACCACAACTTAAATATCAAACCATTAAATATTACTCAACATAGTTCACTACTAACATCTAGACTTCACCCATGTCCTCAAGAACTAAACGAACTACTCACGAGACATCATATGGAACATAATCAGAGGTGATATGATGATGGATAACAATCTGAACATAAACCTTGGTTCAATGGTTTCACTCAATAGCATCAATAACAAGTACTAATCGACACCGGGAAAGTTTCCCCTATCAAACAATCAAGATTCAACCCTAGATGTTACAGCGGTGACGAGATGCAGCGGTGGAGATGGGGGTGTAGATGGTGAAGATGATGATGATGATGATGATCCCAATGATGTCCAGCTCGGTGACGGTGGCGATGGCGTCGATTTCCCCCTCCGGGAGGGAATTTCCCCGGCGGATTCCTGCCCGCCGGAGAGCTCTTTTCTCTCTGGTGTCTCTCCGCTCCGCAGAGGCGGCTATGTCAATTCTTCGTAACTCCCCGTGCCTTAGGTTTTCGGGACGAAGATGTATGCGAAGGAGAGGAGGCCAGAGGGGGCTGTGGGCCCCCTCCCCACATGGCGGCGCGGCCAGGCCAGGGCCCGCGCCGGCCTATGGGGGGGGGCCCATGGCGGCCTTCCTTGGCTCCTCCTTCTGGCTCTCTTCGTCTTATGGAAAAATAGGATTTTTCATATAATTTCCGTCAATTGTTGATCTTCCGAAATATGGTGTCCTGACGGTGCTTTTTTCCAGCAGAATCCTGACTCCGGTGAATAATTCTCCAATAATCATGAAACATGCAAAATAGGTGAAATAACATAAGTATCATCTCTAAATATGAAATATATCAATGAATAACAACAAATTATGATATAAAATAGTGATGCAAAATGGACGTATCAACTCCCCCAAGCTTAGACCTCGCTTGTCCCCAAGCGAAACTGAGCTCAATAAACAAGACCACATGTTTATGGAGTGAAGAGTCGATAAATAAAATACGGACAAGAAGCATCATATTGATTCACACAAGATATTCTAATAAACATCCTCCTCATATAACCCATCTTGAAATAAGTAAAGAGAAATCACAAATAGAGGTGCATAGGAAATCATAAACGGTTATGGCAAACTTTGTTCTTGGTTAGATAACTATTAAAGGATTATACTTATCTTCTAACCAAAGCCTTCATATCAGAATTTATATGGCAGGGCTCTCATCCTTAATCATAACAATCTCCTCATAATCATTGATAACTTTCAAAGTCATATTCATTCAGATAAAATTTGTACTAAACAAGAAAGCATAAAAGATATGATTAACTAAATCATAGCATAAATGGTTGGATCACAACAACTCAATTGCTTGCTTGAGATAGAGGGAAATAGGTTTACTGACTCAACATAAAAGTAAAAGATAGGCCCTTCGCAGAGAGAAGTAGGGATTAAATCATGTGCTAGAGCTTTTCAAGTTTTGAAATCATATAAAGAGCAATAAAAGTAATATTTTGAGTGGTGTTTGTTGTTGTCAACGAATGGTAGTGGGCACTCTAACTCCCTTGCCAAACAGACCTTCCAAGAGCGGCTCCCATGGAGGACATCTCTACCAGCAAGGTAGATCATCCTCCTTCTCTTTTGTTTACACATGTATTTTAGTTTTATTATGGATGACACTCGCCCCAACCTTTGCTTTCACAAGTCATGGCTAACCGATCCTCGGGTGCCTTCCAACATTTCTCATACCATGGAGGAGTGTCTATTGCAAAATTAAGTTGCTTACTGATAAATCAGGGCAAAATATGTGAAGAGAATTATTAATGAAAGTTATTAATTGGGGCTGGGAACCCCGTTACGAGCTCTTTTCGCAAAATTATTGGATAAGCGGATGTGCCACTAGTCCATTGGTGAAAGTCCGCCCAACAAGATTGAAAGATAAAACACCACATACTTCCTCATGAGCTATAAAACATTGACACAAATAAGGAGTTATATATTTTGAATTATTTAAAGGTAGCACATGAAGTATTTACTTGGAGTGGCGTAAAATAGCACATAGTAGGTAGTTATGGTGGACACAAATGGCATGGGTTTGGTCTAAGGTTATGGATGTATGAGAAGCATTCCCTCTCAATACAGGTCTTTGGCTAGCAAGGTTGGGTAGCATGCATAAAGGTTGAGGGAAACAAACAAATATACATGTGATAGAAACAATCATGCATCTTTCTCATAAGCACAAGCAATTTTAACTTCAGAATACTAAACTTATTAGCATAAAGATAATAAAGCAATATATCTACATGTATTTCCCTTTTCTATTTAAACAACAAAGTATTGTTGCTACTAACCAATGCTAAGTTTGCCAAAACCAAATAGATTTACTTGATGCTCCCAAAGTGATATCAATACTAATGTCAAGAGTGATCATATAACAGAAATTGCAAACTAAAATAAGGTGTGCAAAAAGTAAATGATAAGCCTTCTCATTAATATTCCATAACGATAACTCACACCAACGGATACATAGATAACCAACTAAGAGAGAGATACTTCCACACTGCAAACCATCTTATATGATAACTTCCCTACTCATGATATGACACTACTTGATAGTAAAAGATAAAGATAGTGATGATGTGATACCGCCGCACTCCCCCAAGCTTGGAACAAACCAAGGGGATGCCAATAACGATGATGAATTACTCCTTCGGTGGTGATGGAGGTGGATTCTTCTCGTCATCAGACTTCCAAGGGAGAGGCTCTCCATCAACAAACGATGTCTTGGTCTCGGGAATCCTGAAACTAGCAGCATAGCTAATGCGTTTAAACCTGTTTTCATACTCACAGTTTTGATTCCAAACATCATAAAGTTGCGCCTGAAGTTGGTTGGTAGTGTTGTGAAGTGAGAGGATATCGCTCCACAGCTTTGCAGTCTCCTTCTCATGTTCACCAATGAGTTCGGACACAATCCTGTGGAAGATGTCCACTTCACGCTCAGCCATCTTCTTGTAGGTGAAGACCTCTTGTTCTAGTTTCTTCATCCTGTCCTCCAAGCTTCCTTCTCCCTCGAGTCCCCGAACATCTTCTATCTGCAACTCTCCATCTACGAGCAGCAATTCCTTGGGATGCATCTTCAACTCGCTCATGTACGGGTTGACGACGTTCTCAAAGAAGTTGTCCTTCGGAGGCTCCGACGAAGACATGGTGGCTCTAGATCTAAAAACAATATCTGGCAGAAAACAGCTCGAAACAAAACGCGACGAGAAAACGATATACGGACCTCTGGGGATCCGGGGGATTATATAGCAAATATTTTTACGACAAAAGGAAGGTTCCAAGCCAAAAACGAGTGGAAACGGGACGCCGAGGGGCTGTCCCCATAGGGCGGCGCGGCTAGGGTGGGGCCCGCGCCGGCCTATGGTGACGGGCCCTCGTGCGTCGCCTCCACTCCGTTCTGATCTCGTAATTTTTCATATTTTCCATAAACAGCAAAAATATTGTTCGGAAAGTTAAACGCGGACTTTTTATTACTAGAACTGTTACCTATTCAAAGTCGAACTCTGCAGAGCTGTCAATTTGGTCTTTGATGAAAGCTTCCAGAGTCATCACTTGAATAACATCAATATCTTCATTATAAGAATCTCCAGAAATATAATGCTTGAGTCTTTGTCCATTCACTACTTGTTTGGCATTACCTTGCAGAGAACTAATTTTAATTGCCCCTGAACGATACACCTCCTCAATAACATATGGTCCTTCCAATTTTGAGAGTAATTTCCCTGCAAACATTTTGAGACGAGACCGATACAATAGGACTTTATCTCCAACATTAAATTCTCTTTTAATAATTCTTCTATCATGCCACTTCTTAACTTTCTCCTTAAAATTTTTAGCATTTTCATAAGCTTCACTTCTCCATTCATCTAAAGAACTCAATTGTAGCAACCTCTTCTTACCGGCAAGTTTAAAATCTTTATTAAGTTCTCTTACAGCCCAATAAGCTTTGTGCTCTAATTCTAAAGGTAAATGACAGGCTTTTCCATAAACCATTTTATAAGGAGACATTCCCATAGGATTTTTATAAGCAGTTCTATAAGCCACAATGCTTCCTTTAACTTACTAGCCCAATTCTTTCTAGATTTATTAACAGTTTTTTCCAAGATAGATTTAATTTCTCTATTTGATAACTCTACTTGCCCACTAGTTTGAGGATGATAAGCTGAAGCAATTCTATGATTAATACCATATTTAGCAAGAGTTTTTCTAAAACCACCATGAATAAAGTGAGAACCTCCATCAGTCATAATATATCTAGGTACTCCAAATCTAGGAAAAATAACATCTAAAAGCATTTTTAAAGAGGTCTCACCATCATCACTTTTTGTTGGTATAGCTTCTACCCATTTAGTAACATAATCAACAGCGACAAGTATATGAGTGTTACCTTCTGAAGAAGGGAAAGGACCCATGAAGTCAAATCCCCAACAATCAAATGGTTCAATAACAAGAGTATAATTCATAGGCATTTCATTGCGTCTAGAGATATTACCAACTCTTTGACATTCATCACAAGATAAGATAAACTTCCTTGCATCTTTGAAAAGTGTTGGCCAATAAAAACCTGATTGTAGAACCTTTTGCACGGTTCTATCTCCGGCGTGATGTCCTCCATAAACACTACCATGACATTTACTCAATATCTCTTGTTGTTCATTCTCTGGGACACATCTTCGCATAATACCATACACTCCTTCTTTATATAAGTGTGGGTCATCCCAAAAATAATGCCTCAAATCATAAAAGGATTTCCTCCTTTGCTGAGCTGAAAAGGTTGGAGGCAAGTACTTCGAAACAATAAAGTTAACATAATCAGCATACCTAGGACTATCTCGCGAGCTCACCTTTATTACAGCCAATTGTTCATTTGGAAAACTATCGTTAACAGGAACAGGATCATAAGCAATATTTTCCAATCTAGACAAATTATCAGCAACAGGATTATCAGCACCTTTCATATCTACAATATGTAAATCAAATTCTTGCAAAAGAAGCACCCATCTAATAAGCCTTGGCTTAGCATCTTTCTTTTCCATAAGGTATCTAATCGCGGCATGATCAGTATGAACTGTGACTTTTGAATCAACAATATAGGATCTAAACTTGTCACATGCAAAAACTACGGCTAATAACTCTTTCTCAGTTGTAGCATAATTCCTTTGAGCAGCGTCTAGAGTTTTACTAGCATAATGAATAACATTTAATTTTTTATCTACTCGCTGTCCAAGGACATCACCTATAGCAAAATCACTAGCATCACACATAATTTCAAAAGGCAAATTCCAATCAGGAGGTTCAACTACAGGAGCAGTTGTTAAGGCTTTCTTTAGAGTTTCAAAGGCTTCCTTACAATCATCATCAAAAACGAAAGGTACAACTTTTTGAAGAAGATTAGTAAGAGGCTTTGAAATTTAGAGAAATATTTAATAAATCTCCTATAAAAACCAGTATGACCAAGAATACTACGAATACCTTTAACATCCCTAGGATAGGGCATCTTCTCGATTGCTTCAACTTTAGCTCTATCAACTTCAATACCTCTCTCAGAAATTTTATGTCCCAATACAATTCCTTCATTAACCATAAAGTGGCATTTCTCCCAATTAAGAACAAGGTTAGTTTCTTCACATCTCTGCAAAATTTTATCAAGGTTTCGCAAGCAATTATCAAAAGAATTCCCATAGACAGAAAAATCATCCATGAATACCTCAACAATCTTTTCACAAAAGCCATGAAAAATAGCAGACATGCATCTTTGGAAAGTAGCAGGAGCATTACATAAACCAAAAGGCATACGCCTATAAGCATAAGTTCCATAGGAACAAGTGAAAGTTGTTTTCTCTTGATCTTTAGCTCTAACAACAATTTGTGAAAACCCAGAATATCCATCAAGAAAGCAGAAATGAGTATTTTTAGACAACCTTTCTAACATTTGATCAATAAAAGGTAAAGGGTAATGATCTTTCTTAGTAACTTTATTAACTTTTCGAAAATCAATGCAAATTCTATACCCTACAACTACTCTTTGAGGAATAAGCTCATCATTATCATTAGGCACAACAGTTATTCCTCCTTTCTTAGGAACACAATGCACAGGACTAACCCATCTACTATCAGCAATAGGATATATATAATACCTGCTTCAAGAAGTTTTAATACCTCATTTCTTACCACATCCTTCATCTTGGGAATTAGACAACGCTGATGTTCAACAACAGGTTTTGCACCATCTTCTATATTAATTGCATGTTGGCAAATAGCGGGAGAAATCCCCTTCAAGTCATCAAGAGTGTAACCGATAGCTCCTCGGTGTTTCTTCAATATTTCCAATAACCTTTCTTCCTCAATATCTGAAAGCTTAGCACTAATAATAACAGGATATGTTTTCTTATCATCAATATAAGCATACTTAAGATTATCAGGTAATGGTTTTAAATCAAATACAGGATCTTCCTTTGGTGGTGGTGTTACACCTAGATCTTCAACAGGTAAGTCATGTTTAAGAATAGGTTGTCGAAGGAAAATTTCATCAAGCTCATCCCTTTCTTCCCTAAAAACTTCACTCTCACTATTCTCCAAATGTTGCTGCAAAGGATTATTAGGAGCAAGAGCAATAGATGCACACTGTTCAACTCTAAAATCATCATTAGGCAAATCAGCTTTATAAGGAGTTTTGGCAAATTTAGAGAAGTTAAACTCATAAGATTCACCAGCGAATTTAGTAACAATTTTCTCCTTCTTGCAATCTATAACAGCTCCACAAGTATGCAGAAAAGGTCTACCAAAAATAATAGGACAAGACTTACTAGCAGCAGAACCAAGTATCAAAAAGTCAGCAGGATATTTAATCTTACCACATAGAACTTCCACATCTCGAACAATACCAATGGGAGAGATAGTTTCTCTATTAGCTAGCCGAATAACCACATCAATATCTTCAAGTTTCACAAGAACCAATTTCATGCATGATTTCCGTGTAGAGCTCATAAGGAATGGCACTAATACTTGCACCAATGTCGCATAAACCATAATAGCAATGATCACCAATTCGAACAGAGAGCACAGGAACACTGGCTTTCCTATACTTATTAGGATGCGAAACAATATTAGAAGCATCTTCACGTGAAAATAATATGACCATCTTCCACATTTTCGGTCACAAGATCTTTAACTATTGCAACGACGAGGTTCAACCTTTATTTGTTCTTCGAGGTTCTATGGGTTTCTTTGCACTTTTATTAACTACACTAGTTATAACAGAATACTCCTTCATTTTAGCAGGGAAAGGAGTTTTTTCAATATAAGCTTCTGGAAGAACATGATCAACAGTTTTAATTTCAATACATTTACCTTTAAGTGAATCAGTTTTATCTTTATAAGGTTCATGATACTTATCAAAATTCTTCCTAGGCAATTCAAAATGAGAAGCAAAGGCTTTATAGATGTTTGCAACAACTTGAGAGTCAAGACCATATGTAGCACTTATATTACGATATTCATCAGTATCCATAAAAGTTTTAATGCATTCATAATCATAATTTATACCTGACACTCTACCTTTGTCATTCTCCCATCCTTCAGTATTTTCTTGGATTCGATCAAGAAGGTCCCATTTAAACTCTTATTTATTGCATGTGAATGATCCAGAACAAGCAGTATCCAGCAAGGTTTTATCTTGAAAAGAAAGTCTTGCATAGAAATTATCAATGATAATATTACCAGGAAGCTCATGAATGGGGCATTTGAGCATTAAATACTTCAATCTCCCCCACGCTTGGGCAATACTCTCTCCATCATGAGGCCAGAAATTATATATACGGTTGCGGTCTTCGTGAATTTCACTTGGAGGATAGAATTTGGAATAAAATAGAGGCACAATATCCTTCCAATCAAGAGAACGCCCATCCTTCAACAGTTTATACCAATGCGCCGCTTTACCAGATAGCGACATAACAAATAATTTCTTCCTAACTTCATCCATTGAAATACCTGCACACTTGAATAACCTGCATAATTCATGTAAAAACAGTAAATGATCTCCAGGATGAACAGTTCCATCCCCTTCATAGCGGTTATCCACAACACGTTCAATAATTTTCATAGGTATTTTATATGGTATTACTTCCTGATGGCGTGTAACTCACACGTTCGTTGGGAACCCCAAGAGGAAGGTATGATGCGCACAGTAGCAAGTTTTCCCTCAGAAAGAAACCAAGGTTTAATCGAACCAGTAGGAGCCAAGAAGCACGTTGAAGGTTGATGGTCGCGAAATGTGATGCGGCGCAACACCAGGGATTCCGGCGCCAACTAGGAACCTGCACAACACAACCAAAGTACTTTGCCCCAACGAAACGAGTGAGGTTGTCAATCTCACCGGCTTGCTGTAACAAAGGATTAAACGTATCGAGTGGAAGATGTTTGCAAAGAAAACGAGTAAAACAAGTAGATTGTATGCTATGTAAAGAATAGGACCGGGGTCCACAGTTCACTAGAGGTGTCTCTCCCATAAGATAAAAGCATGTTGGGTGAACAAATTACAGTCGGGCAATTAACAAATAGAGAAAGGCATAACAATGCATATACATGACATGGTAAATATAGTGAGATTTAATTGGGCATTACGACAAAGTACATAGATCGCCATCCAACTGCATCTATGCCTAAAAAGTCCACCTTCAGGTTATCGTCCGAACCCCCTCCAGTATTAAGTTGCAAAGCAACAGACAATTGCATTAAGTATGGTGCGTAATGTAATCAACAACTACATCCTTAGACATAGCATCAATGTTTTATCCCTAGTGGCAACGGCACAACACAACCTTAGAACTTTCTCATCATTGTCCCAGGTGTAAATGCGAGGCATGAACCCACTATCGAGCATAAATACTCCCTCTTGGAGTTAAGAGTAAAAACTTGGCCAGAGCCTCTACTAGTAACGGAGAGCATGCAAGATCATAAACAACACATGAACAATAGATTGATAATCACCATAATCATAGTACTCACTATCCATCGGATCCCGACAAACACAACATATAGAATTACATATAGATGATCTTGATCATGTTAGGCAGCTCACAAGATCTAACAATGAAGCACAACAAGGAGAAGACGACCATCTAGCTACTTGCTATGGACCCATGGTCCAGGGGTGAACTACTCACTCATCACTCCGGAGGCGACCATGGCGGTGTAGAGTCCTCCGGGAGATGAATCCCCTCTCCGGCGGGGTGCCGGAGGCGATCTCCCGAATCCCCCGAGATGGGATTCGCGGCGGCGGCGTCTCCGTAAGGTTTTCCGTATCGTGGCTCTCGGTGCTCGGGGTTTTCGCGACGGAAGCTTTAAGTAGGCGGAGGGTCAACGCGAGGGGCCACACGAGGGGCCCAGGGGATAGGTCGGCGCGGCCGGGGCCTGGGCCGCGCCGGCCACCCCCTGGCCTCCTCGTGGCCCCACTTCGTTAGGTCTTCGGTCTTCCGGAAGCTTCGTGCAAAAATAGGACCCCGGGCGAAAGTTTCGTCCAATTCCGAGAATATTTCTTTACTAGGATTTACGAAACCAAAAACAGCGGAAAACAAAGACTGGCTCTTCGGCATCTTGTTAATAGGTTAGTTCCAGAAAATGCATAAATATGACATATAATGTGCATAAAACATGTAGGTATCATCAATAAAGTAGCATGGAACATAAGAAATTATCGATACGTTGGAGACGTATCAGCATCCCCAAGCTTAGTTATGCTCGTCCCGAGCGAGGTAAAACGATAACAAAGATAATTTCGAAGTGACATGCCATCATAATCTTGATCATACTATTTGTAAACATATGTAATGAATGCAGCGATCAAAGCAAAGGTAATGACATGAGTAAACAAGTGAATCATATGACAAAGACTTTTCATGAATAGTACTTCAAGACAAGCATCAATAAGTCTTGCATAAGAGTTAACTCATAAAGCAATAAATCAAAGTAAAGGTGTTGAAGCAACACATAGGAAGATTAAGTTTCAGCGGTTGCTTTCAACTTGTAACATGTATATCTCATGGATATTGTCAACATAAAGTAATATAACAAGTGCAATATGCAAGTATGTAGGAATCAATGCACAGTTCACACAAGTGTTTGCTTCTTAAGGTGGAAGGAGATAGGTAAGCTGACTCAACAATAAAAGTAAAAGAATGGTCCTTCAACGAGGAAAGCATCGATTGCTGTATTTGTGCTAGAGCTTTTATTTTGAAAACATGAAACAATTTTGTCAACGGTAGTAATAAAGCATATGAGTTATGAAAATTATATCTTACAAGTTGCAAGCCTCATGCATAGTATACTAATAGTGCCCGCACCTCGTCCTACTTAACTTGGACTACCGGATCTTCGCATGCCATGTTTCAACCAAGTGTCACAAAGGGGTACCTCCATGCCGCCTGTACAAAGGTCTAAGGAGAAAGCTCGCATTTCGGATTTCTCGCTTTTGATTATTCTCAACTTAGACATCCATACCGGGACAACATGGACAACGGATAATGGACTCCTCTTAAATGCATAAGCATGTAGCAAAGTTATTATTCTCATATGAGTTTGAGGATATATGTCCAAAACTGAAACTTCCACCATGGTTCATGGCTTTAGTTAGCGGCCCAATGTTCTTCTCTAACAATTTTGCATGCTCCAACCACTAAAATGATAGACCTTCGGACAAGACGGACATGCATAGCAACTCACATGATATTCAACAATAGTTGATGGCGTTCCCCGAAGCATGGTTATCGCACAACAAGCAACTTAATAAAATATAAAGTGCATAAGTACATATTCAATACTACGATAGTTTTTAAGGCTATTTTGTCCCATGAGCTATATATTGCAAAGGTGGATGATGGAATTTTAAAGGTAGCACTCAAGCAATTTACTTTGGAATGGCGGAGAAATACCATGTAGTGGTAGGTATGGTGGACACAAATGGCATAGTAGTTGGCTCAAGGATTTTGGATGCATGAGAAGTATTCCCTCTCGATACAAGGTTTAGGCTAGCAAGGTTATTTGAAGCAAACTCAAGGATGAACAAGTGCAGCAAAACTCACATAAAAGACATATTGTAAACATTATAAGACTCTACACCGTCTTCCTTGTTGTTCAAAACTCAATACTAGATATTATCTAGACCTTAGAGAAACCAAATATGCAAATCAAATTTTAACAAGCTCTATGTATTTCTTCATTAATGGGTGCAAAGCATATGATGCAAGAGCTTAATCATGAGCACAACAATTACCAAGTATCACATTATCCAAGACATTTTAGAATTACTACATGTAGCATTTTCCAATTCCAACCATATAACAATTTAACGAAGAAGAAACTTCGCCATGAACATTATGAGTAAAGCCTAAGGACACATGTGTCCATATGCAACAGCTGGGCGTGTCTCTCTCCCACAAAGTGAATGCTAGGATCCATCTTATTCAAACAAAAACAAAAACGAAAACAAACCGACGCTCCAAGTAAAGAACACAAGATGTGATTGAATAAAAATATAGTTTCGAGGGAGGAACCTGATGATGTTGTCGATGAAGAAGGGGATGCCTTGGGCATCCCCAAGCTTAGACGCTTGAGTCTTCTTAAAATATGCAGGGGTGAACCACGGGGGCATCCCCAAGCTTAGAGCTTTCACTCCTCTTGATCATAGTATATCATTCTCCTCTCTTGACCCTTGAAAACTTCCTTCACACCAAACTTCAAGCAAACTCATTAGAGGGTTAGTGCACAATTAATAATTCACTCATTCAGAGGTGACACAATCATTATTTTCACTTCTGGACATTGCATAATGCTACTGGACATTAATGGATCAAAGAAATAAATCCAATATAGCAAAAGAGGCAATGCGAAATAAAAGGCAGAATCTGTCAAAAACAGAACAGTCCGTAAAGACGAATTTTAAGATGGCACCAGACTTGCTCAAATGGAAAAACTCAAAACTAATGAAAGTTGCGTACATATCTGAGGATCACGCTCGTAAATTGGCAGATTTTTTCGAATTTTCTACAGAGGACTGTGCCCAGATTCGTGACAGACAGCAATGCTGTTTCTGCGCAGCGATCCCAAATATAACATCAACTTTGACATAGAAACTTTACTTGGCACAAAAACATGATAAGGAGAGGTTGCTACAGTAGTAAACAACTTCCAAGACTCAACAAAACAAAAAATTGCTGTAGGTAAAAACATGGGTTGTCTCCCATAAGCGCTTTTCTTTAACGCCTTTCAGCTAGGCGCAGAAAGTGTAAATCAAGTAACATCGAGAGTAGAAGCATCAACATCATAGCTTGTTCTAATAATAGAATCAAAAGGCAACTTCATTCTCTTTCTAGGGAAGTGTTCCATACCTTTCTTGAGAGGAAATTGATATTTAATATTACCTTCCCTCATATCAATAACAGCACCAACAGTTCGAAGAAAAGGTCTTCCCAACACAATAGGACAAGATGCATTGCATTCGATATCCAAGACAACAAAATCAACGGGGACAAGGTTATTGTTAACCGTAATATGCACATTATCAATCCTCCCCAAAGGTTTCTTTTTAACATTATCGGCAAGATTAACATCCAAATAACAATTCTTCAATGGTGGCAAGTCAAGCATATCATAAATCTTTTTAGGCATAACGGAAATACTTGCACCAAGATCACATAAAGCATTACATTCAAAGTCATTGAATTTCATTTTAATGATGGGCTCCCAACCATCCTCTAACTTTCTAGGAATAGAAGTTTCAAGTTTTAGTTTCTCTTCTCTAGCTTTTATGAGAGCATTTGTAATATGTTTTGTAAAGGCTAAATTTATAGCACTAGCATTAGGACTTTTAGCAAGTTTTTGTAAGAACTTTATAACTTCAGAGATGTGGCAATCATCAAAATCTAAATCATTATGAGCTACAGCAATGGGATCATTGTTCCCAAGGTTGGAAAAAATTTCAGCGGTTTTATCACAAGCGGTTTCAGCGAGTTTTAGCAATTTCGAGGCGGTTTTGTTCGCTTTGCACTAGGAGTAGAAACTTTGCCAACACCAATTATTTTACCATTGATAGTAGGAGGTGCAGCAACATGTGAAGAATTAGCATTACTAGTGGTGGTAATAGTCCAAACTTTAGCTACATTATTCTCTTTAGCTAGTTTTTCATTTTCTTCTCTATCCCACCTAGCTCGCAGTTCAGCCATTAATCTTATATTCTCATTAATTCTAACTTGGATGGCATTTGCTGTAGTAGTAATCTTATTATCAATATCATCAGGTTTAGCAGCCATTTTATTAATTAAAGAAGATTGTGATGCAGACATGTATGAGATTCGGGTTTCGAGCATTTGAAATTTTAGTTTGCAGACCAGAAATCTCCCTATTCAAGTTTTCAAGTTGATTTCCTATATTTCTTAACAAGGTAGATTGTTCATTTATGGTTTTAGTAAACAATTGATTTTGCTCATATTGTGATTGCATAAAGTTTTTAGTGGATCTTTCAATTCCTAGCATCCTTTCCTCATATCTACCATAATCATTACCACTAGCAGGATATGGCCTATAGTTATTACCAGAGTTGTTCCTATAAGCATTGTTGTTGAAATTATTATTTTTAATGAAATTCACATCAACATTTTCTTCTTGAGCAACCAATGAAGCTAAAGGAACATTATTTGGATCTACATTAGATCTACCATTCACAAGCATAGACATAATCACATCAATCTTATCATTCAAGGAAGAGGTTTCTTCAACGAGAATTTACCTTCTTACCTTGTGGAGCTCTTTCCGTGTGCCATTCAGAGTAATTTATCATCATATTATCAAGAAGTTTTGTAGCCGCCCCCAATGTGATGGACATAAAGGTACCTCCAGCGAGCTGAATCCAATAAATTCCGCGAAGAAAAATTTAGTCCTGCATAGAAGGTTTGGATGATCATCCAAGTAGTCGAGTCCATGGGTTGGGCAATTCTTTACCAAAGTTTTCATTCTCTCCCAAGCTTGAGCAACATGTTCGAGTATCTAATTGTTTAAAATTCATTATGCTACTTCTCAAAGATATAATTTTAGCGGGAGGATAATATCTACCAATAAAAGCATCCTTGCATTTAGTCCATGAATCAATACTATTCTTAGGCAAAGATAGCAACCAATCTTTAGCTCTTCCTCTTAATGAGAAAGGAAACACTTTCAATTTAATAATATCACCATCTACATCTTTATACTTTTGCATTTCACAAAGTTCAACAAAATTATTGAGATGGGCAGCAGCATCATCGGAACTAACACCGGAAAATTGTTCTCTCATAACAAGATTTAGTAAAGCAGGTTTAATTTCAAAGAATTCTGCTGTAGTAGCAGGTGGAGCAATAGGTGTGCATAGGAAATCATTATTATTTGCATTTGTGAAGTCACACAATTTAGTATTTTCATGGTTGGCCATTTTAGCAACGGTAAATAAAACAAACTAGATAAAGTAAATGCAAGTAACTAATTTTTTTGTGTTTTGATATAGAGAGCAAGACAATAAATAAAGTAAATCTAGCAACTAATTTTTTTTGTGTTTTGATTTAGTGCAGCAAACAAAGTAGTAAATAAAATAAAGCAAGACAAAAACAAAGTAAAGAGATTGAGAAGTGGAGACTCCCCTTGCAGGCGTGTCTTGATCTCCCGGCAACGGCGCCGAGAAAATTATGCTTGATGGCGTGTAACTCACACGTTCGTTGGGAACCCCAAGAGGAAGGTATGATGCGCACGGTAGCAAGTTTTCCCTCGGAAAGAAACCAAGGTTTAATCGAACCAGTAGGAGCCAAGAAGCACGTTGAAGGTTGATGGTCGCGAAATGTGATGCGGCGCAACACCGAGGATTCCGGCGCCAACTAGGAACCCGCACAACACAACCAAAGTACTTTGCCCCAACGAAACGAGTGAGGTTGTCAATCTCACCGGCTTGCTGTAACAAAGGATTAAACGTATCGAGTGGAAGATGTTTGCAAAGAAAACAGTAAAACAAGTAGATTGTATGCTATGTAAAGAATAGGACCGGGGTCCACAGTTCACTAGAGGTGTCTCTCCCATAAGATAAAAGCATGTTGGGTGAACAAATTACAGTCGGGCAATTAACAAATAGAGAAAGGCATAACAATGCATATACATGACATGGTAAATATAGTGAGATTTAATTGGGCATTACGACAAAGTACATAGACCGCCATCCAACCGCATCTATGCCTAAAAAGTCCACCTTCGAGGTTATCGTCCGAACCCCTCCGGTATTAAGTTGCAAAGCAACGGACAATTGCATTAAGTATGGTGCGTAATGTAATCAACAACTACATCCTTAGACATAGCATCAATGTTTTATCCCTAGTGGCAACAGCACAACACAACCTTAGAACTTTTCGTCACTTGTCCCGAGTGTAAATGCAGGCATGAACCCACTATCGAGCATAAATACTCCCTCTTGGAGTTAAGAGTAAAAACTTGGCCGAGCCTCTACTAGTAACGGAGAGCATGCAAGATCATAAACAACACATGAACAATAGATTGATAATCACCATAATCATAGTACTCACTATCCATCGGATCCCGACAAACACAACATATAGAATTACATATAGATGATCTTGATCATGTTAGGCAGCTCACAAGATCTAACAATGAAGCACAACAAGGAGAAGACGACCATCTAGCTACTGCTATGGACCCATGGTCCAGGGGTGAACTACTCACTCATCACTCCGGAGGCGACCATGGCGGTGTAGAGTCCTCCGGGAGATGAATCCCCTCTCCGGCAGGGTGCCGGAGGCGATCTCCGAATCCCCCGAGATGGGATTCGCGGCGGCGGCGTCTCTGTAAGGTTTTCCGTATCGTGGCTCTCGGTACTGGGGTTTTCGCGACGGAAGCTTTAAGTAGGCGGAGGGTCAACGCGGGGGGCCACACGAGGGGCCCAAGGGGTAGGTCGGCGCGGCCAGGGCCCGGGCCGCGCCGGCCACCCCCCGGCCTCCTCGTGGCCCCACTTCGTTAGGTCTTCGGTCTTCCGGAAGCTTCGTGCAAAAATAGGACCACGGGCGAAAGTTTCGTCCAATTCCGAGAATATTTCTTTACTAGGATTTCTGAAACCAAAAACAGCGAGAAAACAAGAATCGGCTCTTCGGCATCTTGTTAATAGGTTAGTTCCAGAAAATGCATAAATATGACATATAATGTGCATAAAACATGTAGGTATCATCAATAAAGTAGCATGGAACATAAGAAATTATCGATACGTTGGAGACGTATCACTTCCTCACCTGGCGCCTCATCCACTACCGTTGCAGTAGTAGTAGATTTCCCAAATATAAATTCAAGGGAGGATCTCTCCATAATGACTTATAGCAGCAAGCAGAAACAAAATCAGCACGTACAGTAAAAGTTTCCTTACCAATTCCACTTACCAATAGCGCTTCACTCCCCGGCAACGGCGCCAGAAAATAGTCTTGATGACCCACAAGTATAGGGGGTGTATCGTAGTACTTTCGATAAATAAGAGTGTCGAACCCAACGAGGAGCAGAAGGTGTTGACAAGCAGTTTCGATAAAGAATTCAATGTAAATGCTCACATACAAATATTCAGGGGGTTTTGATATAGCAGATAAATAAAGTACGAGTAAGTAAAATGCGAGAGAAATAATTGCAGCGAGTGGCCCAATCCTTTTTAGCACAAAGGACAAGCCGGTTTGTTTACTTATAATGACCAAACGTTCTTGAGGACACACGGGGATTTCAGTCTAGTGCTTTCGCTTCATATAGTTGATTAATCTTCATTGTTTTGATAAGTGTTGTGTGGGTGAACCTATGCTAATGCACCGCCCTTCCTAGGACTAATACACACTTGTGATTATACCCCTTGCAAGCATCCGCAAATACAAGAAAGTAATTAAGATAAATCTAACCACAGCCTTAAACTCTGAGATCCCGCTATCCCTCCTGCATCGATATACTAACGGGGGTTTAGGTTGCTGTCACTCCGGCAACCCCACAATTAGCAAACAAATACAAGATGTACTCCCCTAGGCCCATAAAGGTGAAGTATCATGTAGTCGACGTTCACATGACACCACTAGAAGAATAACACCACAACTTAAATATCAAACCATTAAATATTACTCAACATAGTTCACTACTAACATCTAGACTTCACCCATGTCCTCAAGAACTAAACGAACTACTCACGAGACATCCTATGGAACATAATCAGAGGTGATATGATGATGGATAACAATCTGAACATAAACCTTGGTTCAATGGTTTCACTCAATAGCATCAATAACAAGTAGTAATCGACACCGGGAAAGTTTCCCCTATCAAACAATCAAGATTCAACCCTAGATGTTACAGCGGTGACGAGATGCAGCGGTGGAGATGGCGGTGTAGATGGTGAAGATGATGATGATGATGATCCCAATGATGTCCAACTCGGTGACGGTAGCGATGGCGTCGATTTCCCCCTCCGGGAGGGATTCCTGCCCGCCGGAGAGCTCTTTTCTCTCTGGTGTCTCTCCGCCCCGCAGAGGCGGCTATGTCAATTCTCCGTAACTCCCCGTGCCTTAGGTTTTCGGGACGAAGATGTACGCGAAGGAGAGGAGGCCAGAGGGGGTTGTGGGCCCCCTCCCTACATGGCGGCGCGGCCAGTCTAGGGCCCGCGCCGGCCTATGGGGGGGCCCATGGCGGCCCTCCTCGGCTCCTCCTTCTGGCTCTCTTTGTCTTCTGGAAAAATAGGATTTTTCATATAATTTCCTTCAATTGTTGATCTTCCGAAATATGGTGTCCTGACGGTGCTTTTTTCCAGCAGAATCCTGACTCCGGTGAATAATTCTCCAATAATCATGAAACATGAAAAATAGGTGAAATAACATAAGTATCATCTCTAAATATGAAATATATCAATGAATAACAACAAATTATGATATAAAATAGTGATGCAAAATGGACGTAGATGAAGTGGGAGCAATCGTTCTTCGAGCTGGTGAACCCAAGACTGTGAAGATAAGCTGCAAACCAAAGAAACCAAGTGTGAGGTGCCTGTTTCAGACTGTAGAGTGATTTCTTGAGCTTGCAAACATTTGTAGGGTGATCAGAATCAACAAATCCAACTGGTTGAGTGCAGTATATGGTTTCAACAAGTTCACCGTGCAAAAAGGCATTTTTCACGTCGAGTTGATGAATAGGCCACGAGCTCGAGGTAGCAATGCTACGAACCACACGAATGGTGGAAGGTTTTACAACTGGACTGAAAGTTTCTCCATAATCAACACCCTCTTGTTGAGTAATTAAATCCTGGTAGGACCCAGCGAGCCTTGTACCGAGAAAGAGATCCATCGGGGTTTAGTTTATCACGAAAAATCTACTTGCCAGTAACCACATTGACACCTGCAGGACAAGGAACCAAAGACCAAGTATCATTCCGAATTAGAGCATCAAATTCATCACACATAGCATCATGCCAATGGTTGTCCTTAAGTGTTATACGGTACGACGAAGGATTTGGGGAAATGTCAATGGAAGCAGATAAGTTAAAGTGTTTTTTGGGCATAAAATAGCCTGTTTTGGCGCGGGTGTGCATTCGGTGTGTGTTATCGGGTGGGGTCACCAGGACAACGCGAGAAGGTAGGACCGGCGAACGTGGCGGACTAGCAGTGGAGGGTGGTGGGTGGGCTATTCGTGGCGTGGAGCACGAGGCAGATGCGGAAGGTGGCGATGTCGGCAAGCTGGGTGCTATCGGAGCCGGAGAGGCGTGATACGTCCAAAACGTATCTACTTTCCCGAACACTTTTGCTATTGTTTTGCCTCTAATTTGTGTATTTTGGATACAACTAACACGGACTAACGGGGCTGTTTTCAGCAGAATTACCCTGGTGTCTTAGTTTTGTGCAGAAAATCAACTTTCAGGAAAATCCCCGGAAACAATTGCAAAGGGCCTATTTTTATAGAAGACATACGGAGCCAGAAGGGCAGGCCAGGGGGAGGCCCACGGCCCCCACACCATAGGCCGGCGCGGCCAAGGAGGGGGGCCCGCCGCCTTATGGTGAGGGCGCCTCGGCCGCCCCCCGACGCTCTCCTCTAGACTACTTAAGGCCTCTGGCCTAAAAATGCGAGGCGGTTCGACCACTTTTCCAGAAGACATCCAGAACTCCGCCGCCATCGCGAAACTCAATCTCGGGATCAGAAACTCCGTTTTGGCACCCTGCCGGGACAGGGAATTGGAGGAGATCATCGCCATCATCACCACCGACGCCTCTCCATCGACCATCCATGATTCCCCCCATCCATGTGTGAGTAATTCCCCCGTTGTAGGCTGAAGGGGATGGTAGGGATTGGATGAGATTTGTCATGTAATAGCCATAAGATTGTTAGGGCATAGTGCCTAGTATCCGTTGTTGGTACTTTTATGATATTGTTGCAACTTGTTATCCTTAATGCTTGTCACTAGGGCCCGAGTGCCATGATTTCAGATCTAAACATGTTATTGATTCATGATGATATTCATTGTTTTATGATCTTACCTGCAAGTTGTATACACATATTGCTGTCCGGAACCCGAGGCCCCAAAGTGACAGAAATTGGGACAACCGGAGGGGAAGGCTGTGATATGAGGATCACATATGTTCACGGAGTGTTAATGCTTTGCTCCGGTACTCTATTAAAAGGAGTACCTTAATTACCAGTAGTTTCCCTAGAGGCCCGGCTGCCATCGGCTGGTAGGACAAAAGATGTTGTGCAAGTTTCTCATTGCGAGCACGTACGACTATATACGGAACACATGCCTATGGTTGTTTAGTACTTGGATACTGTTTTATTATTATTTGCAAATGCCTAGTCTTGATTATTACATGAGTTATCTTATCCATGCAGCGCCCGTTCATCCATCCCTATGCCTACAATATTTTAATCCTGCTGTTTACTAAAATCACTATTGCTGTCTTTATTACGCTGCTACTTATATTTCACTACTGCTACTGCTATAAAACTGTTGCTTCTGATAAACTATTGCGAGTAAGTCTGTTTCCAGGTGCAGCTGAATTGACAACTCCGCTGTTAAGGCTTACAAATATTCTTTGGCTCCCCTTGTGTCGAATCAATAAATTGGGTTTTACTTCCCTCGAAGACTCGTTGCGATCCCCTATACTTGTGGGTCATCAAGACTATTTTCCGGCGCCGTTGCTTGGGGATCATAGCTTTATTTGCAAGTTCACCCGAATTGATATTGTTCGCTGCAAATCCTCCATCATGGGTAAAACTCGCGATGCTAAAGTCGCCATATTACCATCCACTACAAGAAAAGGTACAACTCTGAGTACCTCTGCTGCTCTTGATTCACCATCTGTGATAAGTGATACGTCCCCGACGTATCCATAATTTCTGTCGTTCCATGCTTGTTTTATGACAATACTTACATGTTTTGCTTGCACTTTATGATGTTTTTATGCGTTTTCCGGAACTAACCTATTAACAAGATGCCACGGTGCCAGTTCTCGTTTTCTGCTGTTTTTGGTTCCAGAAAGGCTGTTCGGGCAATATTCTCGGAATTGGACGAAATCAACGCCAAAGATCTTATTTTTCCCGGGAGGCTCCAGAACACCGAAGGAGAGACGGAGAGGAGGCCCAGGGCCCCGACACCACACGGCCGCGCGGGCAGGCCCCTGGCCGCGCCGGCCTATGAGGAGGGCGCCCTGGTGCCCCTCTGACGCCGCCTCTTCGCCTATTTAAGCCCTTTCGACCTAAAAACACCGTACCACTTGACGAAACTCCAGAAAGACTCCAGGGCGCCGCCACCATCGCGAAACTCCAATTCGGGGGACGAAGTCTCCGTCCCGGCACCTGCCGGGACGGGGAAGTGCCCCCGGAAGCCATCTCCATCAACGCCACCGCCTCCATCATGCTCCGTGAGTAGTTCCCCCATGGACTACGGGTTCTAGCTGTAGCTAGTTGGTATTCTCTCCCCCATGTACTTCAATACAATGATCTCATGAGCTGCCTTACATGATTGAGATTCATCTGATGTAATCGGTGTTGTGTTTGTTGGGATCCGATGGATGATACATTATGATTAGTCTATCTACAAAGTTTATGAAGTTATTGTTGTTGCAATCTTGTTATGTTTAATGCTTGTCACTAGGGCCCGAGTGGCATGATCTTAGATTTGAGCTCTATAATTATTGCTTAGATTGTATCTACAAGTTGTATGCACATGTCACTTGTCCGGAACCAAAGGCCCCGAAGTGACAGAAATCGGGACAACCGGCGGGGATGGCGGTGATGTGAGGGACACATGTTTTCACGGAGTGTTAATGCTTTGCTCCGGTGCTCTATTAAAAGGAGTACCTTAATATCCAGTAGTTTCCCTTGAGGCCCGGCTGCCACCGGTTGGTAGGACAATAGATGTTGTGCAAGTTTCTCATTGCGAGAACGTACGACTAAATATGGAAAACATGCCTACATGATTAATGAATTGATGTTCTTTCTTAATGCCTTATCAATTCTATCAATTGCCCAACTGTAATTTGTTCACCCAACACTTGTTATTGGAGAGTTACCACTAGTGTAGATAGCTGGGAACCTCGGTCCATCTCGCATCATCATATACTCGTTCTACATGTCATTGGAAGTAGTATCAACTATTTTCCGGTGCCATTGCTCTCATATTACTACTACTGCTGTTGTGTTACTGTTACTACTGCTCTCATATTACTGCTACTTTCACATCACCCCTGTTGCTAGTGTTTTTCCAGGTGCAGCTGAATTGACAACTCAGTTGTTAAGGCTTATAAGTATTCTTTACCTCCCCTTGTGTCAAATCAATAAATTTGGGTTTTACTTCCCTCGAAGACTGTTGCGATCCCCTATACTTGTGGGTCATCAATAAGTCAACTTGTTTCACCACCACAAGCTTCACGTGTTGGTACTTCTGCTGAATCTGAAAATTCCTCTAATAATTTTGATGGTGCTTCTACTGTGCTTGATGAAAATGGTTCATTAGGTCCTTTTCTAGATGCTACAATTGCTAGGTCTAGACAAATTGAAAATACCGAAATTCCTAATGAAAATACTGTTACACCTGTTAATTCACCTGAGTCTGATGATCCTGATGAAGATTATGTGGAACTTGATGATGATTTTATTGATAAATGTAATGCTACTACTGGTGCAAGTAACATTAAAAAGCTTCTTGCACAACATGCTGTTAGATATAAACTGTCTCCTGATCCTAAATTTGCCACATCTCCTATAAACATTAAGGATAAGGATTATGATTTTTCTCTTGATTTATCTCATGTATCTATTGTTGAGAAAACACCTTTTTGTGGTACTGAAAAATAAAGTGTTGAAGAGCAGATGAATGAGCTTTCTACTTTGAGTAGCTTGTTTTCTGATGATATTAAGATGCGTACTTATTTTGTTGCTAAAATTTGTCCTTTCTCATTAAAGGATGATGCTAAGATTTGGTATAATAGTTTGCCTCCTGATTCTATTGATAGTCCAAGTTGTTTGCTTGATGTTTTCTTTCGAAAATATTTTCCTGCTAGTGCTCAACATATTTCCTTGCAGAAAATTTATAGTTTTGACCAAGAAGATGGAGAGAAATTGCTTGAAGCTTGGGCAAGGTTTTGCTCTCTTATTAGAGCTCGGCCTGGACATTATTTGGAAAAGCATGACTTACTTGATATATTTTATAATGCACTAACCATTGAGTCTAGGGCATACCTGGATAGTTGTGCTGGTTGTGTTTTCAGGAAAAGAACTCCAGACGAAGCTGAAGAATTATTGGCTAGAATAAGCCAAAATGATGATGATTGGACTACACCTGAACCAACCCCAACACCAATATTGAAGAAGAGGGGTATGATTGAATTAAATGATGAAGGTATGAGGGAAGCCAAGAAATCTCTTATAGAGAAAGGTATTAAATCTGAAGATGTAAAGAACTTACCTCCCATAGAAGATTTATGTAAGATAACTCCCCCTTCACCCATGATTTAGGTACATTCTCTTCAACGCTTTGATAAAGGAGACATTCCTTACTCAAAACCTCCTGATCAATGTTTAGATGAATTTGATAATTATGTTGTTAAGCAAGATAACTTTAATATGAGAGTAGAGAATCATCTAATGGAAAACTCTCAAGCTATTAGTAAATTGCATGATATTGTGGAGAGAACCTCCAATGATGTTAAGATGCTTGTTAAACATTTTCATATGGTTCAAACTCAAATTGATCAACTTACTAAAGTGCAAAATGACTTGTTAAAAAATAGTCATAAAGAAAAACATGCTTATGAAGTAACAACTAGAGGTGGTGTTTCTACTCAGGATCCTCTATATCCTGAAGGGCATCCCAAAAGAGTTGAACAAGATTCTCAGCGAACTAAAGAAACTAGTGGTCCTTCTAAGAAAAAGAAGAAGAAACATAAAACTGTTGTAGAATCTTCGAACTCGTTAATGATCCTAGTAGTATTTCTATTTCTGATGCAGAAACTGAAAGTGGTAATGAACATGATAAAGATAATGATAAGAATGATGTTTCTGATAAAGAAGAGATTGAAAATGAACCTGAAAATCATGCTAAAAATAAAAGGTACACTAAAGAAGATTTTATTGCTAAGAAACATGGTAATGAAAGAGAACCTTGGGTTCAAAAGCAAATGCCTTTTCCTGTTAAGAAACTAAAATCAAAGGAGGAGGAACACTATAATAAATTTTGTGATTGGATGAAACCTTTGTTTTTGCAAATCCCTTTGACTAATGCTATTAAATTGCCTCCTTATTCAAAATATATGAAAGATATTGTCTCTAACAAAAGGAAAATTCCTAATGAGGAGATTTCCACTATGCTTGCTAATTACTGTTTCAATGGCAAGGTTCCAAAGAAGGCTGGGAGACCCGGTATACCAACTATCCCTTGTTCCATCAAGAATAATTATGTTAGAACTGCTCTATGTGATTTGGGAGCAGGAGTTAGTGTGATGCCTTTTTCTCTTTACAAGAGACTTGATTTAGATAAGTTGATACCAACCGATATATCTTTGCAAATGGCTGATAAATCTACTGCTGTTCATGTTGGTATATGTGAAGATATTCCTATTCAAGTTACTCAAAATTTCTTAATATTAACTGATTTTGTTGTGTTGGAAATGCCTGAAGATGATAATATGTCTATTATTCTTGGAAGACCTTTTCTTAACACAGCAGGGGCTGTTATTGATTGCAATAAAGGAAAAGTCACTTTTAATGTTGATGACAAGAAACATACTGTTTATTTTCCCAAGAGGATTGATAAAGTATATGGAGTTAATACAATTTCTAATTTGAGAACTATCAAAGTGGGAGTTATTGATTGTCCTATATATGAGCCTAAAGAAGAATATCAAACTATTGTGATTGGATCCATATCAATTCAATACAAGGTAACATGATTGATTTGAGATTTATTTCTTCTTATGTCATGTAAAATTTATTTGGTAGCAAGACTTGATCAACCTTGTTAACAAGTATATTTTAAATGCATAGAAGAGCTGAAAAACACTTCTTTCTTTCTCCACTTGTTTTACTTGCTGTAGTACTACTTGTTTTGCAAGATGCTTTAGTTGTTTAAAAAAATTTGGAAATCTTTTTCCTGCCCTGAAATAATTATTTTAACACCCAGAAATGTGCATTTTTCGAAATTTTCAAAAAATTACAAAAAATATACCGTTGGTCCTATTTTTCAGAATGCAACCTGGGAGTGCCTGGGGCTGACCAGTGGGGCACCCCAGGGCGGCACCCCATGTGCCGGTGCGGCCAAAGGGGGGGGGCGCCACCCTGTGGTGAGGGCCCCTCCTGGCCCCACTTAGTCATCCCTTCCACTCATTCCACTCTCTCTCCCGAAAAAACTCGTACCAGTTCGTTCTCACTCGCGTTTTCGCCCGAGAGCTCAGGATTTTTCGATCTGAACATGTTATTGATTCATGATGATATTCATTGTTTTATGATCTTACCTGCAAGTTGTATACACATATTGCTGTCCGGAACCCGAGGCCCCAAAGTGACAGAAATTGGGACAACCGGAGGGGAAGGCTGTGATATGAGGATCACATGTGTTCACGGAGTGTTAATGCTTTGCTCCGGTACTCTATTAAAAGGAGTACCTTAATTACCAATAGTTTCCCTAGAGGCCCGGCTGCCACCGGCTGGTAGGACAAAAGATGTTGTGCAAGTTTCTCATTGCGAGCACGTACGACTATATACGGAACACATGCCTATGGTTGTTTAGTACTTGGATACCGTTTTATTATTATCTGCAAATGCCTAGTCTTGATTATTACATGAGTTATCTTATCCATGCAGCGCCCGTTCATCCATCCCTATGCCTACGGTATTTTAATCCTGCTCGTTTACTAAAATCACTACTTGCTATCTTTATTACACTCGCTACTTATATTTCACTACTCGCTATCGCTATAAAACTGTTGTTTCTGATAAACTATTGCGAGCAAGTCTGTTTCCAGGTGCAGCTGAATTGACAACTCCGCTGTTAAGGCTTACAAATATTTTTTGGCTCCCCTTGTGTCGAATCAATAAATTGGGTTTTACTTCCCTCGAAGACTGTTGCGATCCCCTATACTTATGGGTCATCAAGGCGGGAGTGGCGGGTGCGGATGCTGAGGATGTCAGTGAGCTAGGCACTGTCGGAGCCAGGGAGGCAGGAGTGGCGGGTGGTGAGGGGAGCAGGGGGTTAGGTAGCGGACTTTGGTTGGTTGGGAATGATTGGGTATGGGGATCGAGGATGATTCCACTAGGATCCGGTGTGGGTGGAGGACTGTCTGTGGAAGGGTGTGGTGTGAGGCTGGTTGTGCTGGCTGTGTTGGGAAAAGAATTTTCATCGAAAACAACATGTCGAGAGATGATAATTTTCCGAGTGGAGAGGTCAAAGCACCGGTACCCTTTGTGTTAACGTGGATAGAAAAGAAGAACACAACGTTTGGAACGTGGAGCTAGTTTATGGTCAATGGAGTATGAGAGATTGGGGAAGCATAAACCGCCGAAGGTACGAAGGTGATCATATGTGGGATGAACACCGTAAAGAAGAAAATAAGGAGTGAAATTTGCGATGACACGGGATGGTCTAATGTTAATAAGATGTTGGTAGTGTTAAGAGCTTCTACCCATAAAGCTGGTGGTAATTTTGATTGGAAGAGGAGGGTTCGGACGATGTCGTTGGTGGTTCGGATCATCGCTTGGCACAGCCGTTTTGTGGGGATGTATAGGGACAGAAAGGCGAAGTGAGACGCCATGGGAAGATAAGTGTGTGCGCAATGGTGTGGTGAGAAATTCGCCACCATTATCACATTGAAGGCAGTGTATGTTTGTGTGAAATTGAGTTACTACGAAGGTAAATAAACGTAGAAGAGTGTCACAAGTATCAGATTTTGCCCGTAGAGGAAACACCTAGAAAAACTGCGAGAAATCATCGAGAATTACTAAGTAATATTTGTAGCTGGAACAACTAAGAATAGTGGACATGCATAAATCACAATGAATAAGATCAAATGGAGACGAAGCACGGGAGTGTGAAGTAGCAAAAGGTAATTTCGTGTGTTTCCCTAACTGGCAGGCATCACACAAAGTTTGAGATGTTGCACGGTTATTACAACTCGAAAGAAATTCTCAAGGTAAATGCGACATTGCGGAGGAGATGGGGTGGCCGAGACGTCGATGCCAGAGATCGGTGGTGACGGCGGGGCAGTGGTGGTGGTGGCGCCCCGATCGCCGAAGAACGGATAGAGGTCGCCGGAGCTATTAGAGCGCATGAGGACCCTCCTGGTGAAAAGATCCTTCAAGGAAAAAACCGAAAGGGTCAAATTCAACGGAGCAACTGTTATCGCGAACAAATTTGCGAGTGGCACAAAGATTTTGGATGATGGATGGAAAGACAAGAACATCATTAAGAACAAAGGGGGCAGGTGTGAGGTGAGCAGTACCAGTAGCAACAACAGGAAGACGAGAACCGTTACCAACGATGATATGATGAGAATTAATGCCTAAAGGGGAATGAGATGTGCTCAATATACCTTGGTTGCCGGTGACATGAGCGGTGGCGCCAGAGTCCATGATCCAGTCTTGTCCTGGCTAAGGGAACGAAGCACCATAGCTCAGAGCAGACTGGTAGAGGGCAGTGTAGTCCCATGACGGTGGTGCAGGCTAGGGCGCAGGTGGTGGAGCAGGCGTGTGCATCAGTGTATAAGCCTGAGTTGGCATGCCGGGACGAGGACCGAGGACGCCAGAAGAGTTTGCGGTATCCAGGGAGAGCGTGGCGGGAACGGTGTCCCCAAAGGTGCAAAGTATCCGAGCCAGGGCTGTTGCTGCTGCCCACCACATCCGTTCGAGTAGGGCTGCTGCTGGCCTCTGATGTCTACGTGTGCTTCTATTCTTGTAGACAGTGTTGGGCCTCCAAGAGCAGAGGTTTGTAGAACAGCAGCAAGTTTCCCTTAAGTGGATCACCCAAGGTTTATCGAACTCAGGGAGGAAGAGGTCAAAGATATCCCTCTCAAGCAACCCTGTAATCACAAAGCAAGAAGTCTCTTGTGTCCCTAACACACCTAATACACTTGTCAGATGTATAGGTGCACTAGTTCGGCGAAGAGATAGTGAAATACAAGTAGTATGGATGTATATGAGTGGTAATAGCAATCTGAATAAAATATGGCAGCGAGTAAACATGCAATAGAACAGTAAATAAGCGGTGTTTGCAGTATTGGAAACAAGGCCTAGGGATCATACTTTCACTAGTGGCAACTCTCAACATTGATCGCATAATAAATAACTCTTCATATGTGCTACATACACTCTTTTGTTGGATGACAAACACCAGTCGTTGTGTAGGGCTACAAGAGCACCTCAATGCCGGAGTTAACAAGCTCCACAACATTCGACATTCATATTCAAGTAACCTTAGAGCATAATAGATCATTGCAAAATAAACCAAGAACTAACATAGCGCACACATCGTCCACATTACACTATGAAAGGAGGAATAGATCACATCAATACTATCATAATGACAATTAACTCCACAATCTACAAGAGATCATGATCATAGCCTACGACAAGAACCACACGGTGCACACACTAGTCACCTTTACACCATGCAGGAGGAATAGAATACTTTAATAACATCACATGAGTAGCACATAACTAGTAGCGATACAAAGCTCATCATATGGATCTCAATCATGTAAAGCAGCTCATGAGATCATGGTATTGGAGTACACAGAGAGAGATTAACCACATAGCTACGGTAGAGCCCTCAGCCCCAGGGGAGAATTACTCCCTCCTCATCATGGGAACAACGATGGCGGTGAAGATGGCGGTGGAGATGGCTTCCGGGGGCAATTCCCCGTCCCGGCGGCGTGCCGGAACAGAGACTTCTGTCCCCCGAATTGGACTTTCGTGATGGCGGCGGCTCTGGATGGTTTTCTCTGTTTCCGTCGAACTGGTCGATGTTTTTAGGTCAGGGACGAATATATAGGCGGAGAGGCGGCGCAAGGAGGCGGCTGGGGCCCCCTCACCATAGGCTGGCGCGGCCAGGGGCCACCCGCGCCGCCTTATGGTGTGGGTCCCCTGCTGCCCTCCTCCGACTCTCCTTCGGTGTTCCGGAAGCTTCTGGGAATTCTAAGACTTTCGGTGTTGATTTGGTCCGATTCCGAAAATATTTCGTTACTAGGATTTCTGAAACCAAAAACAGCAGAAAACAGCAACTGGCCTTTCGACATCTCGTCAATAGGTTAGTTCCAGAAAATGCACGAATATGACATAAAGTGTGCATAAAACATGTAGATATCATCAATAATGTGGCATGGAACATAAGAAATTATCGATACGTCGGAGACGTATCAGCATCCCCAAGCTTAGTTTCGCTCGTCCCGAGCAGGTAAAACGATAACAAAGATAATTTCTGAAGTGACATGCCGTCATAAGCTTGATCATATTGTAAACATATGTAATGAATGCAGCGATCAAAACAATGGTAATGACATGAGTAAACAACTGAATCATAAAGCAATGACTTTTCATGAATAGCACTTCAAGACAAGCATCAATAAGTCTTGCATAAGAGTTAACTCATAAAGCAATAAATTCAAAGTAAAGGCATTGAAGCAACACAAAGGAAGATATAAGTTTCAGCGGTTGCCTTCAACTTGTAACATGTATATCTCATGGATAGTTGTCAATGCAAAGTAATATAATAAGTGCAATATGAAAGTATGTAGGAATCAATGCACAGTTCACACAAGTGTTTGCTTCTTGAGATGGAGAGAAATAGGTGAACTGACTCAACAATAAAATTAAAAGAATGGCCCTTCGTAGAGGGAAGCATTGATTGCTATATTTGTGCTAGAGCTTTGGTTTTGAAAACATATAGAGAGCATAAAAAGTAAAATTTTGAGAGGTGTTTGTTGTTGTCAACGAATGGTAGTGGGTACTCTAACCCCCTTGCCAGACAAACCTTCAAAGAGCGGCTCCCATTTTATTTTATTTTTGGGTGGCACTCCTTCCAACCTTTCTTTCACAAACCATGGCTAACCGAATCCTCGGGTGCCCGCCAACAATCTCATACCATGAAGGAGTGCCTTTTTATTTTAGTTTTATTATGATGACACTCCTCCCCACCTTTGCTTTCTCAAGCCATGGCTAACCGAATCCTTCGGGTGCCATCCAACAATCACATACCATGGAGGAGTGTCTATTTTTGTTAATTAATTTGGGACCGGGAATCCCATTGCCGGCTCTTTTTGCAAAATTATTGGATAAGCGGATGAAGCCACTAGTCCATTGGTGAAAGTTGCCCAACAAGATTGAAAGATAAACACCACATACTTCCTCATGAGCTATAAAACATTGACACAAATCAGAGGTAATAATTTTTGAATTGTTTAAAGGTAGCACTCAAGCAATTTACTTTGGAATGGCGGAGAAATACCATGTAGTAGGTAGGTATGGTGGACACAAATGGCATAGTGGTTGGCTCAAGGATTTGGATGCATGAGAAGTATTCCCTCTCAATACAAGGTTTAGGCTAGCAAGGTTATTTGAAACAAACACAAGGATGAACCGGTGCAGCAAAACTCACATAAAAGACATATTGTAAACATTATAAGACTCTACACCGTCTTCCTTGTTGTTCAAAACTCAATACTAGAAATTATCTAGACCTTAGAGAGACCAAATATGCAAACCAAATTTTAGCAAGCTCTATGTATTTCTTCATTAATGGGTGCAAAGTATATGATGTAAGAGCTTAAACATGAGCACAACAATTGCCAAGTGTCACATTATCCAAGACATTTTACCAATTACTACATGTAGCATTTTCTGTTTCCAACCATATAACAATTAACGAAGCAGTTTCAACCTTCGCCATGAAAATTAAAAGCTAAGAACACATGTGTTCATACGAACCAGCGGAGCGTGTCTCTCTCCCACACAAGCATTTATTCAAACAAAAACAGAAACAAAAACAAACAGACGCTCCAAGTAAAGTACATAAGATGTGATGGAATAAAAATATAGTTTCACTAGAAGAAACCTGATAAGGTGTCGATGAAGAAGGGGATGCCTTGGGCATCCCCAATCTTAGATGCTTGAGTCTTCTTAAAATATGCAGGGATGAACCACCGGGGCATCCCCAAGCTTAGACCTTTCACTCTTCTCGATCACATTATATCACCCTCTTCTATTGACCCTTGAAAACTTCTGTCACACCAAACTTCGAGCAAACTCATTAGAGGGTTAGTGCATAGTCAAAATTTACATGTTCAGAGGTGACACAATCATTCTTAACACTTCTGGACATTGCACAAAGCTTCTGAAAGTTAATGGAACAAAGAAACTCATTCAACTTAACAAAAGCGGCAATGCGAAATAAAAGGCAAAATCTGTCAAAAACAGAACAGTTCGTAAAGACGAATTTTAAAATGGCACCAGACTTGCTCAAATGGAAAAACTCAAAACTAATGAAAGTTGCGTACATATCTGGGGATCACGCTCGTAAATTGGCACATTTTTTCAAATTTTCTACAGAGACTTGTTCCAGAATTCGTGACAGACAGCAATGCTGTTTCTGCGCAGGGATCCCAAATATAACATCATCTTTAACATAGAAACTTTACTTGGCACAAAAACATGATAAGGAGAGGTTGCTACAGTAGTAAACAACTTCCAAGACTCAACAAAACAAAAATTGCTGTAGCAAAATAAACACATGGGTTATCTCCCAAGAAGTTCTTTCTTTATAGCCATTAAGATGGGCTCAGCAGTTTTAATGATGCACTCGCAAGAAATAAAAGTTGAGGCAAAAGAGAGCATTTAAGTCTAACACATTTCCTATGCAAAGGAATCTTGTACACAAATGAATTCATGAAGAACAAAGTGACAATCATAAGAGGATAAAACACGAGTAACTTCAAGATTCTCAACATAAAGAGGGGAAATTTAATATTATTAAGATGCCTATAACCATGTTTCCCTCTCTCATAATAACTTTCAGTAGCATCATTGATGAAATCTACAATATAAGCATCACTTAAAATATTCTTATCATGGTTCATACGCATAAGGGTGTCATTATTTTTGACATAAGAAAAACTCTTCTCGTCATTAGTAATTGGAGCAGGATCATTGTTGAGAATTTGAACATGGTAAACAAGTTGCATACTAAGGAAATGGTTTTTGGCAAGCCCATCATAACTATGACAAGTTTCATAAGGATAATTGTAAAATGTGTCATATACATCTCTATAGCAATTACCTAAACCAGAATATGTAATATCATCATTTTCACTAAAAGTAGAGGTCTCAAATGTAGGATCTTCAAGCACAACATCCCCAAGCTTAGAGCTTTCAATATCATCGTTTAAGGGGACATGAATAATGCTATCATCATTACTTTCATAATCGGTACCAAAGAGATTTCCAATATCAAAGGTAGTGTGCTCATCCAAATCATGATCACTAACATGGGTACAGGGCATAGGAAGATCATCGTACTCAGATTCATTATCATAATAATCATTAGGCGCAACATACTTACGGTTACCTATTGTTACCTCATACACGCGGGGATGTGCCATCGCTTCTTTCTCTTTATTCTCCTCCTTCTTCTTCTTCTTCTTCGTTCCCTTCTTCTTCTTCTTCTTCTTCTCTTCCTTATCCTCGTTCCCTTCTTTAGGAGGAAGAGGCTTGAAAGGTGGCTTGTCCGCATAACCTGATTTACTTTTAGAAACAATAGAAGAAACTTGGGAGGATCCCTCTTTTTCATTAATTAGTTGAAAACACACAGCGGTCCTATCATATTTTGGCAAGGTGTCATCTTCTAAAATATTTTGTATGTAAGTATTTGTATGGCTATTATCAATGCAATAAGAAAAACACCCCTGCAGGACATCATCAATATCAAGATCACTCATATGTAACAAAGAGATTTTTCTCGACAGTTCTTCACACCCCAAAAATAAAGTAAGTTCATCATGCTGATTAGGAGTAATTTCATCATCACAATACAAATTTGCAGCACTCATTGGGTTCAAATTATCATTGGAGGGGCATTGAAAATTAAAATGACCCACTTCATGGCAAACTTCACAAATAAAAGGATAGAGGGCACAAACTTTTTACCAAGATCATCTAGAGCCCTAAACCACTTTCTAGTTTTTTCATTAGCATGATGGATACAATATTCATCTTCGATTTGATTAATTCCACAAGGTCTATGTATTCCACAAAAATTAACATGCTTATAGGAAATAGCATTCTTAGGAGTTTGAGCATGCTTATTGCAATCATTAATAACAATTTCATCCTTCATACAAGCCTCTTTAAAAGGTTCATGATACTTATCAAAATTCTTCCTAGGCAATTCAAAATGAGAAGCAAAGGCTTTATAAAGATTTGCAGCAACTTGAGAGTCAAGACCATAAGTAGCACTCATATTTCGAAATTTATCGGTATCCATAAAAGTTTCAATGCATTCATAATCATAATTTATACCGACTCTTTACCTTTGTCGTTCTCCCAATCTTCGGTGTTCTCCTTAATCCGATCAAGAAGGTCCCTTTTAAACTCTTCTTTGTTGCGCGTGAATGATCCGGAACAAGTAGTATCCAGACAAGGTCTTATCTTGAAAAGAAAGTCTTGCATAGAAATTATCAATGATGATATTACCTGGAAGCTCATGATTGGGGCATTTGAGCATTAAAGACTTCAATCTCTCCCATGCTTGGGCAATACTCTCTCCATCATGAGGCCAGAAATTATATATATGGTTTCGATCTTTGTGAATTTCACTTGGAGGATAGAACTTGGAATAAAATAGAGGCACAATATCCTTCCAATCAAGAGAGTGCCCGTCCTTCAGCAGTTTATACCAATGCGCCGCTTTACCAGACATCGACATAGAGAATAGTTTCTTCTTCACTTCATCCATAGAGATACCTGCACACTTGAATAATCCGCATAATTCATGCAAAAACAGTAAATGATCTCCAGGATGAATAGTTCCATCCCCTTCATAGCGGTTATCCATAACACGTTCAATAATTTTCATAGGGATTTTATATGGAATACTTTCAGTAGATGGATTTAAAATATCACACGCATCATTAGAATTATCGCATATGGGAGATATAATATTATCAGAGCAAATTTTCTCCCCTAAAGATGGGAAGCTAAAAATATCACAAAAACCAGCTTCCCCAAGCTTAGACTTCTTCATAGCATTAGCAGTAATTGAATTCATACTAATAACATTGCTACTATCATGTAAATAAGGTTCCATAGGTTTTTTAATTTTCGCATCAAACAATTCTAAATTAAGAAAAAGATTAAAAAGCTCACCAACTTTTTTGTTGTTTTCCATTATGCCTAACTAGTGAAAATAAAAACAAGAAACAAAAAGATGCAATTGCAGGATCTAAAGGAAATAGCTTCGAGCACTCACACACCGGCAACAGTGCTAGAAAATAGCTTAGTAGTCGGAGGATGTGAATACCTTTTACCTTACCTCCCAGGCAACTGCGCCGTAAAAGTGCTTGATGTCTACGTGTGCTTCTATTCTTGTAGACGGTGTTGGGCCTCCAAGAGCGAGAGGTTTGTAGAACGAGCAGCAAGTTTCCCTTAAGTGGATCACCCAAGGTTTATCGAACTCGGGGAGGAAGAGGTCAAAGATATCCCTCTCAAGCAACCCTGTAATCACAAAGCAAGAAGTCTCTTGTGTCCCCAACACACCTAATACACTTGTCAGATGTATAGGTGCACTAGTTCGGCGAAGAGATAGTGAAATACAAGTAGTATGGATGTATATGAGTGGTAATAGCAATCTGAATAAAATATGGCAGCGAGTAAACATGCAACGGAACGATAAATAAGCGGTGTTTGCGTATTGGAAACAAGGCCTAGGGATCATACTTTCACTAGTGGCAACTCTCAACATTGATCGCATAATAAATAACTCTTCATATGTGCTACATACACTCTTTTGTTGGATGACAAACACCAGTCGTTGTGTAGGGCTACAAGAGCACCTCAATGCCGGAGTTAACAAGCTCCACAACATTCGACATTCATATTCAAGTAACCTTAGAGCATAATAGATCATTGCAAAATAAACCAAGAACTAACATAGCGCACACACTCGTCCACATTACACTATGAAAGGAGGAATAGATCACATCAATACTATCATAATGACAATTAACTCCACAATCTACAAGAGATCATGATCATAGCCTACGACAAGAACCACACGGTGCACACACTAGTCACCTTTACACCATGCGGGAGGAATAGACTACTTTAATAACATCACATGAGTAGCACATAACTAGTAGCGATACAAAGCTCATCATATGGATCTCAATCATGTAAAGCAGCTCATGAGATCATGGTATTGGAGTACGAGAGAGAGATTAACCACATAGCTACGGTAGAGCCCTCAGCCCCAGGGGAGAATTACTCCCTCCTCATCATGGGAACAGCGATGGCGGTGAAGATGGCGGTGGAGATTGCTTCCGGGGGCAATTCCCCGTCCCGGCGGCGTGCCGGAACAGAGACTTCTGTCCCCCGAATTGGACTTTCGTGATGGCGGCGGCTCTGGATGGTTTTCTCTGTTTCCGTCGAACTGGTCGATGTTTTTAGGTCAGGGACGAATATATAGGCGGAGAGGCGGCGCAAGGAGGCGGCTGGGGCCCCTCACCATAGGCTGGCGCGGCCAGGGGGCCACCCGCGCCGCCTTATGGTGTGGGTCCCCTGCTGCCCTCCTCCGACTCTCCTTCGGTGTTCCGGAAGCTTCCGGGAATTCTAAGACTTTCGGTGTTGATTTCGTCCGATTCCGAAAATATTTCGTTACTAGGATTTCTAAAACCAAAAACAGCGAGAACAACAGAATCGGCCTTTCGGCATCTCGTCAATAGGTTAGTTCCAGAAAATGCACGAATATGACATAAAGTGTGCATAAAACATGTAGATATCATCAATAATGTGGCATGGAACATAAGAAATTATCGATACGTCGGAGACGTATCAGCCTCCACCATGACCACGACAACCGCCTTGCTGATGTCCGCCACCACGACCTCCTTGTTGGTTTTGTTGATCGTACTTAAACCCGGGAATAGGGTTCCAGCCATGGTAGTTGGGGCTGACACTGAGCGGGTGCGTGTTGCCGGTGTGAGTACTGGGGGCGCCACGGCCGCCTGACTGGACGGCAAGCGTCTGAGCACCGGCAGGTTGGGAGGGGGCGTCGACCTCGGCACGCAGAAGACGGGAGCATGCGTCGGTGAAGGACGGCACCGCGGTCTTGAGGATATTGGCTTGTATCTTGTACTGCTCACCTAGTATGTCGATGAACTGGAGGGTGAGGTCGTGGTCATCAACGGGGCTGCCGATCGCAGCGACATCATCCGCGATCCGCTGTAGGTTGCTAGCATAGGTGGAGATCGGGAGATCGCTACGTGGGGTGCTGCGGAACACCTTGCTGAGGAAGAGGTAGCGTGAAGCCTCATTGTCGAGGAAGAAGCGCGTGATGCATGTCCAGGTAGAGCAGGCTCGGCCGTCAGGGCCGGAGACGAGGCAGTAGAGGTCGCCGCTCATGGTGCTCATGAACCACAAAGAGATGCGGATGTCCACGGCCGTCTACAGATCGTCGGGGTGGCTGGTGCCGCGTCGACGTTGATGTGATCTATAGCCTTGTACATAGTGAGGAGGAAGATGATGATCTGCCTCCACTTCGAGAAGTTTTCGCCAGCAGAGTTAACATGGAACTTGATGTAGTTGTGGATGTGTATGTGGATGCCTAGGATTGGATGTGAGGTGGGTCGAGGTGGGTATGGCCCCGAGAAGAGGAGGGATGGCGGCGCATAAGTGGTGGTGACGATCGGCAGACTGGCCATGAGGTTTCGGAGGTCTAGGGAATATGTGTTGGTTGGGTTTTGGGGGTATTGGGAGGAGGTGGGGAGGGAAGTGGTGGTCTGAAGTTCGCCGGAGGCGTTGAGGGTAGCAGGACGTGGAGATACGGTGGTGGTGGGACGAGCGGAGGTCGCCATGGGCGGTGGCGCACGGAGGGCGGCGCGCCTGGCTCTGATACCAAGAAGACGGACTAGATTTTATGTATATTGTATATTTAATATAAAGAATTACAAGAGTTTATATATGAGAGAGGAGGTAAAAACCCTAACTCTAACCGAACCGAGTCCATATAGAATTGCTGGAATTTGTGGGCATTTGGCCTTTGGCCCATGGCCCATTATCAAATTCTGAAACTCACATGGCCCATTCCAATAATCAGTGGCAGCACTAGTGGGGGCTAAAGTTTAGTCCCACATTGCTAGTTGGGAGAGAGTTGGAGTGGTATATAAGGTGGGCTGTTCTAGTCCTAGTAAGTGAGTGAGAAGAGAGAGAGCCCTCGCGCACTCCTCCTCCTCCGCCGCCCGCCTCGCCACGCCTCGCCTCGCCTCGTCACGACACGTCACGACGCGCCGCGGGTTGCGGGAATCTCGCCGAGCCGAGCTTATCTTTTTGCTGTTTGGGAAATTAATTGTGTAATCAATTCTGAGTCATTAACGGACGCGTTACTCAGCCGTTTTGCCTTCCGAATTTTCTGGATCGTGGCTGTGCCGACTCGGACGTGGGCTGCGCCCCACGACCTTCCCGAACCGCACTATATAAGCACGGACGAGAACCCTAGCCTGTACGTGCCACATATGTGACTACCTGTTTCCAGTTCATTGCGCCGCCGCCTTCGTCTTCCTCATCCCGTCCGTCGGCGTGCACCGACTGTCGGGACAGTAGGCCTCCGGAACCCTGCCTCTCGTGAACCTGTACGGGTGAGGGGCAATCAGGTTTTGGGGAGCGCTCCGGCGCGACTACGCGGCAGCACGACGTCGTCTTCGGGCGACGAGTTTCTCCACACCGACAACTTCTTCCCGGACCTCGGCGACTTCTTCGACAACCTCAACATGGGCGACAACGACGCTGCCGTGAAGTATGTGATCTTGTCGTTTCTCTTTCGCTTCGTTAGAGCTTCTTGTTCTAGTTTCTGTGGTAGATGCGATCGGTTTGTCTTGTTTAGATGTGATCTGTTCATCTACCTTACATGTCTGCATGATTAGTTTACTTATTATTTTCATAGTCATGGTTTATCAATTACTCGTACGGATTATTTCATATGGATATTTGCTTATATGTTCAACAATCCAAAAACCTGATTTTAGGCAAATCAATTCAAGCAGCGTTGCTGCCGCTACTCGACCTCCCCTCTTTGATGGTATGCATTACAAGAGGTGGCGCACAAAGGCAGTTCTATGGTTTACAAACCTAGGCTGTTTTAGCGCCACGGATGCTAGACCTGAGGGGCCTCTCTCTGCAGAGGTGCAGGAAAAGTTTGAGAAGGTCGACGCCATGTTTAAGGCGGCCTTGTTCAGCATTCTTGGGGACAACATTGTTGACCCATACATGGCTTTCGACCATGGTAAAGATGTGTGGGATGCGCTCGAGGCCAAATTTGGGGTCTCGGACGCCGGCACCGAATTGTATGTCATGGAGCAATACTATGACTACAGGATGACTGATGAGCGCTCCGTGGTTGAGCAGGCTCATGAGATTCAGTCCCTTGCCAAAGAACTTGAGCAGTTTAAGTGTACCTTACCGGACAAATTTGTGGCCGGTGGCATTATTGCCAAGCTTCCTCCTTCGTGGAGGAACTTTGCTACTTCTCTGAAACATAAGAGACAAGAGTTTTCCGTTTCGGATCTCATTGGCTCGCTTCGTGTGGAAGAGAAGGCGAGAGCAAAGGACACACGCGCTCGTAGTTTTGAGGGAGGTTCTAGTGCCAATGTGGTACAGAAGAAAAACTTCCAATCTCACAAGTCTAAGAATAAGAACAATGGAAAAGGCAAGTTTGACGAGAAGAACAAAGCCTCCAACTCAACCAACTTCAAAAGGAAGACTCCTTATAAGAAGAAAGGGAACCGCCATGTTTGTGGTGCTCCCGGACATTGGGCTCCCGATTGCCCGTAACGCCATGATCGGCGTGGGAACAGCGGCAAGTCCGCAAATGTTGTTATTGGCGTTGATACCGAGATGAAGGACGTTGGGTACGGTATTTCCCCTACTCGTCCTTTCAGTATGTAATTCTCCCGATTGGTGGATAGACACCGGAGCCAATACACATGTATGTTCCGATGTCTCTACGTTTTCTTCTTATCGAGTCGCAAGGACTTCCTCCGTGCCGATGGGAAACGGCTCACGTGCTTCGTTCATGGTGTTGGTACGGTGGATCCGAAGTTCACTTCGGGAAAGGATAGACACCGGAGCCACATACATGTGTATGTTCGATGTCTCTATGTTTTCTTCTTATCAGGTCGCAAGGACTTCTTTCAAAGGAGATGTGGAAACGGCTCACGTACTGTCTGCAGGGTTGGTACGGTGGATCTGAAGCTTGTTTCTTGGAAAACCATCCACCAAGAATGTGCAGCACGTCTCCTTCCATTAATAAGAATCTCGTTAGCGGATCGCTTTTATGTCGAGATGGTTTTAAGATGGTTTTGAGTCCAATGTGCTGCATTTCCAAGTGTGGACAATTTGTTGAAAAGGGTTATGTGTGCGGAGGCTTAATACCCGCTTATCTGTCACGTAATTTATGTACTCAAATTATTAATCATGTTTGTAATGATAGTGAGTCCGATATTTGGCATTCACGACTTTGTCATATTAATTTTGGGTGCATGACGTGCTAGCGAATATGAATATAATTCCGAAATTTGGCATATCACAAGAAATCCAAGTGCCAAGTATGTGTGCAAGCTAAGCAACCACGTGTCTCACAAGACTGCGGAGGCAAGAGACTTTGGCACCGCCGGGAGCTTGGCACATTCGTGATTCCTTTGTGAAATGAATGGTGAATTGACAAAAAGGAGGAAAAAAGATACGCGGACTTTAATTGATGACTCTACTCGATATTGTTATGTGTACCTTCTGAAATCTAAAGATGAAGCTCTTGATCACTTCAAAATCTTTAAAGCTGAAGCAGAACTCAACTTGATCGAAAGATCAAACGGCTAAGGTCCGATCGTGCGGAGAGTATTTTTCCAACGAGTTTGATTCTTTTTGTATGAACATGGTATTATCCATGAGAGGATGCCTCCCAACCTCACCTCACTAAAATGGGTGGCCGAAAGAAAGAACCGTACGAACGATTTAAGGACGCCATGTTAGGATACATCGGCCCATCCAAGGCATGGGCGGGGAGGCTATATTGACTCCATGTCATGTCCTAAACCGTGTCCCCAAAAGAACAAAACCATTACCCCTTGAGGAATGGGAAAGGAAAACGTTGAAACTTCTTTACTTACAACTTGGGCCGTATGGCGAAAGTAAAATGTGCCGATACTCCAAGAAAGGCAATAACTCAAAAAACCGTGGATTGTGTTCTTCTCGATATGCTTTTCATAGGATTACACAGATTTTTGATAGTAAATCAGAGGTATCCGACATATGTTTGTACAATTGCGGAGTCGAATGATGCGACTTTCTTGAGGACATCTTCCTATGAAAGAAACGTCTAGCTCATCAATTCAGAGATGCCAAGCCTGACTCACTGAAATCTATTTCGAACTCTACCATGGCTATAGAACAATTTTGAGAATCCCGGTGGAGGATGATAGTAGCTCCCAAAAGGAGCAAGAGACAGAGGGACTGCAAAGTCCTTTGGTCACGGCATTTCATTGTGTACCTTCGTGGATGATACTCCCAATTTCTATTTCTAAGCCCATATCCTCGTGATGTCAATGACTGAAGGAAGTTGTCCGTAGCGATGGATTCCATCTTAGCTAATGGAACTGGTGCTTACCACGTCCTTGGTGCAAACCCGTAGGATGGGCAGGTGTTCAAGAAAAGCTTAGGCCCAGATGGTGAGCTATTGAAAGTACAAGGCACGTCTTGTGGCCAAGGGTTATACCCAAAGAAGGTGAAGATTTCTTTGATACATACTCACCAAGGCTGACACTCACCATTCCGAGTGCTACTATCCTTGGCTGCTCCGACATGGTCTTCTCAAGCCATCAAATGGATGTTAAGAACGTTTTCTAAATGGAGAGCTTGAAGAGGAAATTAATATGGAGCAACATGGATTTGTAGTAGATGGTCAAGAAGGAAAGGCAAAATTACCGAAGTCTTTATATGGGCTTAAGTGCTTGCTAAAGGCATGAGAAGTTTGAAAGAATCCGTAACTGGCTGAAGGCCTGGTTGTAAACTAAGCTGGCCAGTGTGTATACTATCGCTGTTAGCGGCGGGGGCGAGGGAGTTATTCTTTGTCTCTATGTCAAGGACATATTGGATATTCGGGACTAACCTTATTGTGATTAAGTGAGGTCATGAGTTCTATCATCTCTGTTTTGAGATGAAGACTTGGGGAGAAGCATGGATCTAAACATCAAGTCAGCGACAGATGACGATGGTGGATTACATTGCTCTACCCCACCATGTGGAAAAGATCCTAAGTCGCTCGGGGTATAGCGACTGCAAATCTTCCAACGCCATATGATCCTAGTGTGATAATCTAATAAAAGAATTGCTAGAGATCAATTGCGATACTGCATCATTGGCTCGCTATGTGTTTAGTCAGCGCCACGAGGGCCTCACATCTTTGCTGGTGGCAACCTGCTCGTTTTGTGTCTAGACTCCGGGAGATGTTCATTGGCAGGCAAGCTCTTTGGAGAGTTTTGCGCCATTTGGAAAGGCATCAAGAGTTATACCAACAGGCGACCGGTACCCAAGGGTACTTGTACAGGTAGTGATGCAAATTGGATATCCGACGCCGATGAGACTAAGGCCACAAGTGGTTAGTTTGTTTACCTCTGAGGTGGCGCTCGTTTCCTCGGAAGTCTTGCAAGCGTACTCATCATTACGAGGTCAACTAT